>NC_066871.1:6520261-7120261 GCF_022985175.1 Labeo rohita
GGCTCTCTATGACATTGGGGTTTGTATTCTTAATTTTTGTCACCATGATAGCTAATCTTGAGCTCATCATAGAAGTGAAACCTCCAAATCAAAAACCGTTTTAGGCGCTGAAGATTTCGTTAAAAGATAAATACTATTTACATGCACACGTCTTATAGGCCTGCAGTATAAAATAAGGCCTAAGTGTGAAGTTTGAAGTGAACTGTGAAGTTTTAGCTCAAAATACTCCACAGATCATATTATAACATGTTGAAAATGTCATTTTTAGGGTGTGTCTATAAAAGAGCTATATTGGTATCGCTTTAAATGCAGATGAGCTGCATATCCCACCCCGTCTTCAGAAGAGGGTGTAGCAGCGAATATATCTCTGCTTTGCAAACCTACAGCAATAAACAGTCGGTACAAGCAACATGACTGAGACTGAGAGAACCGCTGTTTAGCTGTACATATGGGAAGCCAAACACACCAAAACTGGGATGAAACAGTGTGATGTTACAAACTAATCTCACAACCGCGGCACTGGTCAATTAAAATACTTCGATCACGTACACACACAAATATGGTTAAATCATGAGCTAAGCACAATAATGACATGACATTCACAAAGCAGTCTGGAGTGAAATGATTTGTGCAGACATAAGTGTATTTAGGCAGATTTTGAGGCGCATTAACTTCAAAAATAAAAGTAATCGCATCCTCAGTGGTTCAGATGTTGGGAGAAAATGAAGATTCATGTTCAGTCTTACATCCAAACAGAACACCGGGATTGCTTACGAGACATTGATGCTGTTACAGCTGCTCAAGCGTGAAGAAAATAAAGGACAGCGTACAAGCAAACACAACTCACTAAGGGTGGAAACTATGGCAATGGAGGACTGTCAGTCAGCCGCCAACATTTCAGTGTTTTTCTCCATTTAATTGACTGCTATGGTGCCCTGAGTTTGAACGTCCAAAATGCAGTTTAAATGTGGGTTCAAACAAAATCATCCTACATCACTGCAGAAGTACCGACTCAGTCTTTGCAAAGTGAACATGCAAAGAACATCAAGACCCTTAACAACATACCCTAACTGTCATGAACCGAAAAAAAAACAGTCCAGGCAGAGTAAGACAAGATGAGCGTTTGACATTAAAAATTATATAGATTGTATTGTTTCACTAGATAAGACCCTTCTTCCTTGGCTGGGATCGTTTACAACTGCATTTAGGATCGTTTGAAGCCACATTTAAACTGTATTTCAGAAGTTTAAACATGGGGCACCATATCAGTCCATTATATGGAGAAAAATGCTTAAATGTTTTCCTCAAAAAACATAATTTCTTTACGACTGAAGAAAGAAAGACATAAACATCTTGGATGACAAGGGGGTGTGTACATTATCTGTAAATCTGTGTTCTGGAAGTGGACTTCTCCTTTAAGATATTTTTGATGCATTCAGAGAGCTTTTTGACCCTCCCATAGACAGCAACGTAATTACATGATCAACATCCAGAAACGTAGTAATGAGATCGCTAAAATAATCTATGTGACATCAGAGGTTCAACCGTAATTTACGAAGCTACGAAAATACTTAAAATACTTTTAAAAAATACGAAAATATTTTTGTCTGCAAAGAAAACATAAATAATGACTTTATTTAACAATTTGTCTGCTCTGCGTCACCCTAGTGCCATTTCGTAGAGTATCCACGAATGGGGTATGTGATTAATAACAAAATTTTCATTTTGGGGTGGAGCAACCCTTTATTGAGGATCAATCAATGATTTTTATCATTGACACAATCTGTTAAAAGCTCTATATAAATAAAGGTGACTTGACTTGACTTGATCATAGGGTGGTTGTGTTCACACACTGCCAACACACATTTATGTCCAAACACCATGTAAAAGTGGATTTTGTATAATAGGTGCTCTAATGAGAATCTTCATTTACTCTCTTAACTAGGATGTATTCGAGCTGCGCCTGATCACATTGGTGGGACTGCCGTTGTCTCTGGTCTGCTTCCTCATCTGCATCGTCACATTTTACTTTGTGCGATCCATCCAGAGCACACGCAACACCATCCACCTGCACCTCTGCATCAGCCTCTTCATTGGCTACTTTGTCTTCCTTGTGGGCATCACCCGCACAGAAAATGAGGTTTATTGTGGCTTCACACAAGTTCATAGTTCTGGGTTGGTTTGTCTGGGTCTGAAGTGATAAAGAGTGTTTACTTTTTGTCCTTCAGGTGGGCTGTTCAGTCGTTGCAGGTATTATGCACTACTTCTTCCTGGCTTCCTTCTGCTGGATGTGTCTGGAAGGAGTGCAGCTCTTCCGCATGGTGGTGCTGGTCTTCAACACAACGCTGAGACCCATCTATATGTTTGCTGCTGGTTATGGAGTTCCTGCTGTTATTGTTGCCATTTCAGCTGCAGTGAATGCAAACGGATATGGTACCGACAAACAGTGAGTTTTAGACATTACTGATATCTCTGCAGACGCTGATCAGAATTTCAGATTTGTTTCTGATAATATTAAGATGTTTTTTCTTTATCTGTAGCTGTTGGCTCAACTTTAATGATGGCTCCATCTGGAGCTTTTATGGACCAGTTTGTGTCATAATTATTGTAAGTACCTCTTAACATGGCACTTTCCATAAACGGGAAAACCAAACTACATATTATATTAGATATTTTATTTCATAATAAACATTAATAGACAAAGGGTCCCAATGTTCACTGTTGTTGTTTGTCACTATTCATAGTAGCATAAAATGTGTGACAATTTTTAGGTTTCATTTTATCCAGTGGTGTTTTGCGCAAAAAAAAATGTGGTGACATGTAATTGTACTGTTTTCCTGTAAAAAAAAAAAAAACAAAAAACCTTTTATACTTTTATAAAAAAGATTATACAATTACTGGACAGTGACACATTAACAACAATCAAAATTCTCTTAAAAGAAACTGAAAAAACAAAAGTGTTTGTTTAAACTTTAAGTTTTGCCTTTTCATTTCAGGTTAACGTATTCTTCTTCCTCGTAACATTATGGAAGCTGGCAGAAAAATTTTCCTCCCTCAACCCAGACTTAGACAGTCTACACAAAATCAAGTGAGAAATATTATTAAACTCTATATGTGACCTTGGACCACAAAACCAGCCATGACAGTCAATTTTTGAAATTGAGATTTATACATTATATGAAAGCTGAAAGCTTTCCATTGATGTATGGTTTGTTAGGATAGGACAAAATTTGGCCGAAATGTGGAATTTGAGGGTGCAAAAAAATCAATATTTTAAGAAAATCGCTTTTAAAGTTGTCCAGAAGTCCTTAGCAATGCATGCTACTAATCAAACATTAACTTTTGATATATTTATGGTAGAAAATTTACTAAATATCTTCATGGAACATGATCTTTACTTAATCCTAATGATATTTGGCATAAAAGAAAATTCGATAATTTTGACCCATACAATGTATTGTTGGCTATTGCTACAAATATACTTGTGCTACTTATGACTGATTTTGTGGTCCAGGATCACATATAACATCTCTTATGCTTTTAGTGTTTGTAACAATGTGCTATAAGCAGCCTTTTTAAGTTTTCAGTTCTTTATTTCCATCTACAGGGCATTTCTGGTCACTGCGATCGCTCAGCTGTGTATCCTTGGCATCATGTGGGTGTTTGGCTGTTTTCAGTTTAATGAAAACACTCTGGCAATGTCATACATCTTCACTATACTAAGCAGCCTGCAGGGGGTGCTGATGTTTATCATGCACTGCTGGCTCTCAAAACAAGTGAGTCCCGATTCTCCCATTACAAAGGTGCAGAGAAATAAATAAATAAGGAATGACAGATCAGTCATGGCTTTATCAAAATATTAATCCTGTGACAGGTAATAATAAACAATAAACGTTGACACAAGACAGGGAATGATAAATAGAACATTAAAATGAACATTAGAATTGAATTGTGGTTCATTTATAATATACTTTTTAGTGAGAGGTGGCTGGGTTTAATTATTTGCAATAATTAAATGACTTTATTGAATAATGAACATAATTATTATTTTATTACCAGTAGTAATTGATTTTCGATTTTAAGTTTAAAAATAGTCAGTAGAACGTAGTTACATCACAGCCGTGTACATGATTTGTTACTTGGTAGTCAGTTTCAGGTGATATCAAAGGAGATGCTCACTTCTAGAACAAAAAATTTACAGATAATGTACTCACCCCCTTGTCATCCAAGATGTTCATGTCTTTCTTTCTTCAGTCGTAAAGAAATTATGTTTTTTGAGGAAAACATTTCAGGATTTTTCTCCATATAATGGACTTCAGTGGTGCCCGTGAGGTTGAATTTCCGAAATGCAGTTTAAATGCAGCTTCAAAGGGCTCTAAATGATCCCAGCCGACAAGCATTTGAGATTAAAAATATGTAAATGATCTTTTTTTTTTTTAAATAACCGATCGTTCCGCTAGATAAGACCCTTCTTCCTCGACTGGGATGGTTTAGAGCCCTTTGAAGCTGCATTTAAACTGCATTTTGGAAGTTCAAACTCAGGGGCACCAATGAAGTCTGGAGAAACTGGAGAAAATTCCTGAAATTTTTTCCTCAAAAAAAAACAATTTCTTTACGACTGAAGGAAGACATGAACATCTTGGATGTTAAGGGGATGAGTAAATAATCTGTACATTTTTGTTCTGGAAGTGAAGTTTTCCTTTAAGGGGCAGGGCTTCTCATTCTAGAAAGCATCTGATTGGATAAAAATCTGTGTAGTGCAGGATGAGTCACAAATATTAAAGAGAGCAGCTGCCGGTTTTAAATATGTATTTGCTAAGGTTAGTATTGTCAACTAAGAGTTTAGTAGCTAGAAGCCACAAACCTCTCACAAACACAATAAACTGATGATCATAAAAACGCACTTGGTGTTGCCAGTGATAAACGTCTTTGTCATTTCCTGACAGGTGAGAGAGGAGTATGCCAAATTCTTCTCATGTATCTGTACACCACAGAAGAGGAAATACACAGAGTTCAGCTCAAACCAAACAAGCAAATCACAGGTAAACTCACTCTCAGAGAAGAACCATTTAGCCTCTAGTAATGCAGAGGCAGAGGTGCATATACATTGTTGAATTTATGTCTCAGTGTGGCGTTTGAAAATGCCATAGCACTACTAAATTGTGCACCCAAAAATCTCACTCTCAGGCCATCCAAGATGTACATGAGTTAGGTTTTTAACTGGAACAGATTTGGAGAAAATTAGCATTACATCGCTTGCTCACCAATGGATCCACTGTAGTGAATATGAGAGTCCAAACAGCGGATTAAAACATTACAATAATCCACATGACTCCAGTCCATCATTTAACATCTTGTGAAGTGAAAAGCTGCATGTTTCTAACTTCATACCTTTGCTTCTGTCCAAAATACACTAGTCCGCTATCCATAATTTTGCTTTCTCCAGTGAAAAAGTCATCTCATCGGATTCAGGAAAAAAAATATGCACAGATCAAGCACCATTTACAAGCCTAAACAAACAGTTCTAAGCAGATATGTCAGTGGATTTTGATGTGAGAGGACAACAGGGGACAGACTTTTTCACTGGAAGAAGCATTATTATGCATTATGGACATAATTTTGGCCAGAAACAATGGTTTTAAGTTAGAACACCTTTATGATAGATTTGTTTTTTTTGCAAACACACAGCTTTTCACTTAACAAGGCATTAATTGATAGACTAAGTGTGGATTACTTGTGGATTATTGTGATGTTTTTATCAGCTGTTTGGACTCAATCTGACGGCACCCATTCACTTCAAAAGAATTCATTGGTGAGCAAGTGATGTAATGATAAATTTCTTAAAATCTATTCTGATGAAGAAACAAACTCATCTACGTTTTGCATGTCCTGAGAGTGAGTACATTTTCAGCATATCTTGATTTCTGTGTGAACTATTCCTTTAACATTCTGAGAACGTTAAATGTGTGCACTTGTTGTTTTGACATCACTGTCTAGCAGGGCATGAGTTGAAGTTTCTTCATCATAACAATAACACAAAGATCAAAGATCACATACCAACTGCACGCTAAGAAGGGAAACATGAGCGTTTCTCATTAGCGGGTTCGCTTTCTGAATGCTCAAGAAGTTAGGTTATTATCACTGGAGCATTTTAGTCAAACTGAGCGTGCGTTTTCCTGTAATAACTAGTTGTGACTGTGAATATAAATGAGCTAGACAAATCTTCTGACTGCCTGCACTCTTTCACAGGCCTCCAAGAGTGTTCAGCACACTGGTGAATCCCATATTTAAGAGGCCATGTCAACAGACCATTGACTTTTTCAACTGTTTGCAAGATGGACTGCCACATTATTTCTATATGCTTTCTATGGAAATTATATTATGTTGCATTTGGGTGATACATTCATTCACCTTTCTTTAATTTTAGGGATCATTTGTAAAGAAATCTTTATTTTTCAAAGACATATTATAATAGTGTCTCTTTGATTGTTTCTCCGTTATTATTTAAGTTTTCAAAAAACAATTTTTCCTCTATAATATATTTATTTTTAAAAAAAGTTCAAATTAAGAGGATTCTACGAACATTACCATTCAAAAGTTTGGGGCCGGCAAGATTTTTTGATGTCAAAGCTGCATTTATTTGATCAAAAATAGAGTAAAAAAAAAAAGTAATATCTTGAATTGTTAAATCATATGAATATACAAAAGTTTAAAATATATCTTCTATTTCATCTATTTTACATTATTTTAGAATTATTTCCCTGATGCAAAGCTGAATTTTCAGCATCATTACTCGAGTCTTCAGTGTCACATGATCCTTCAGAAATCACTCTAATATGCTGGTTTTGTGCTCAAAAAACATTTCTTAGCATTATTATTAGGGCTGGCAAACGATTAATCGCAATTAATCGCATACAAAATAAAAGTTTGAGTATGCCTATTATATGTGTGTGATTATTATGTACATATAAATACAAGCACATATTTAAGAAATATTTACAAGTATACGTATTTATAGAATTTATATTATATATATAAATGCATATATAAAAACATATTTCTCTTAAATATATACATATTATAAATATAACTTTTATTTTGTATGCGATTAATCGCGATTAATTGTTTGCCAGCCCTAATTATTAATAGTTATTTTTAATAACGATAACAACTGTGCTATTTTTAGTTTTACTCTATTTTTTCAGGACTCTTTAATGAATAGAAAGCTCAAAAGAACAGCATTTATTTGAAAAAAGATAATGTCTTTACTAAAAAAAAAAACATGTACTCACCCCAGACTTTTCAATAGCAGTGTAATATTCTCAAAGTCTTTTATTTATTAATTTGTTTACTTCTTATTTTAACATTTTATTTTTTACTTGTACACTGTATCTTTGTTTAAAACAAAGAATCACCATTCCTAAACAGGCAGGTGATTCAGGCTTTTCCTAGTATTTTCATATATACAAAATACTCGAGAATATTAACTTGAATGTAAATTAATGTATAAATGCTTTTGTTTACTTGCACCATCATAACACATTATTATCTATAACCTTGCTCATGATGTCTGTTGTGAAAATTTAGTTATAATAGTTTTAAATGTTACGTTTTGCACATGAATCCTTCCTTTTCTGCGCTTTGCCTTATCTGCCTCCCACTATTTAATGCTTATTTTATTGTACATTTTGATATTGCAGGTTTTTTTATATTAAAATGTTTATTTGGATTCCCCTCACGTCTCAGATATCTGCTTCTTTAAATGTCATGCTTATTAGAGTTGGATCCTGGTTTGATATGCTAAATGTGTGAATGTGCATGAAGTCCTGTTATGGGTTCAGCTCAATCTACTAATGCTACTGGTGAAAACAGGAAATCAAAGATTGAAATATGAGTTAAGATGGAACGATATGGCTTTTGCTCTGTAGGCTACAAAACAGATGATGTCCTAGTTCAAATACAGAGACATGAATTCATCTAGACTGTACAGTGATAGGACTTTTACACAAAAAAGGTAGTTGTAAAGCATGCTTTTTAGCACTTGGGTGTAAACAGCACTAGCCACAATGTAGGTATTTGCACCCCAGTAGTCTGGTGGAGCTAGGAAGCAAAATCTTCTTCTGAACTTTTAAGGCTGTTCTGAAACAATGGAAATGGCTGCTAAATAGACAGTGTTATTAGCTAGTTTACTTCATCTGGCCAGAATGTGTCCGCTAGCTAACTAATATTGACAAATGTGGAGTGCTAATATACTTCACTGTTTACACCAGGATTTATTTAGTGCCATTTACACCACAGTGTAAAAAGAAAAGGATACTGAATACGCACAAACGTAAACAGTAGCTTATATGTTACAATTCACACTCAGATGCAACTGACTTTTTGAAATGCAAATTTGCATTCTATCATTTTGTATAATTATTTTGTATAATTTTGTAATGTTTAGGATAATGAGTAGCTTTCATATGTGACCCCGGACCACAAAACCAGTCTTAAATAGCATGGGTATATTTGTAGCAATAGCCACAAATGCATTGTATGGGTCAAAATTATCCATTTTTCTTTTATGCCAAAAATCATTAGGATTAAGTAAAGATCATGTTCCATGAAGATATTTTGTACATTTCCTACCGTAAATGTATCAGAACTTAATTTTTGATTAGTAATATGCTTCGCTAAGAACTTCATTTGGACAATTTTCTCAGTATTTTGATTTTCTCAGTATTTAGATTTTTTTGCACTTTCAGATTCCTAATTTTCAAAGAGTTGTTTAAAAGTTAAGTCTGCGAACACACATTTGACGGCTAATATCTTACTGTCCAGGTCACTCTGACTTTCAATCCACTGGCTCAGAGAAACCATGTAATTTCTCATAAATTTAAACTGTCGTTCAGAAAATATCCTGTTCCGCTGAGTATAGAAAGAAACACGACATAGAATAAGAACTGCTTCAGTTGCCACTGGGTATTAACACTTCAGCAGCAGGGGAATCATAAAGCAGATCGTGACATTGTTATGATTCACGCAGAGACACCGAGCAGTGGAAAATAAATAACAGTGAAGTGAATTGGATTTTGTGGACCGCTAATGACTCTGTTTCAAAAAGGATGAACAGAGAAACAGAGACAGATAAACAGCAGAAGGCTTGTCTTAATTGTATTTATTGTCTCCATGTTCCATTATGAACTTCATAATTGCCTAAAGGACAATGGCGACTATCTATGGAGAATGGCTTGCTTAGAGAAAAGCTTGAGGCTCCCTGGGTTAAAAAGACGTTTTATCTTATTTACTCCCAAAACATTAAATAGCAGCCACCACACTTGCTTGACAACTTATATTTATAAATTAGCGTTTTATAGATCTAGTTGGAAAGTAATCATTTTGAAGTACTTGCAAATTATATTTTAAAAGATGCACACTGTCATTGGGATTGACAACTGCATTTACTTACAGGCGTGAGTCTCGAAATATCCTGTTCACACAGCAGCTTACAGTCACTTTTTGAATACTGTCTGTATGAACGTGCAACAGGAGTCAAGCTCATATTCCTTACCAGTAATCATAGCAAAAGAGACCAAAGCGATATCAAAGATGGCGACATCGATAAAACTGAAAGTATTACTGCTTTCTGATGACAAGACTCAAATCGAGCCGCGAGTTCATCCATCAAATCATCATTAACGGACAACAGCTTTTAGAGTGGAGAGCGGAGCATTTGAACCAGGTACAGGATACAAAACTGACGGGAGGGAGGGGCACCGGTAGAGACTGGATATAAACTTTCAGATGACACAGCTCATTTCTCTGTCACTGTAAGTTACCGAAACCACGAATTAAACGTGTTTGCGTGGCAGGGCGGCTCTTTTGCACTGAATGACTTGACAGACAACTAGTTGTCCACACTGTAAAAAACAATTTGTTGAGTCAACTTAAAATAATTTGTAACCTGGCTGCCTTAAAATTTTAAGTTCAGTCAACTCAAAAAAAGTTTATTCGACGTGAAATGTTAAATTATACTAAGTGACAACATAGATATTTGAGTTGAATCAACTTAAAGTTTTAAGGCAGCTGGGTTACTTACCCATTTGTTAAGTTTAGCAAACACAAATATCTAAGTTGTCACTTAGTACAACTTAACATTTCAAGTTGAATAAACTTATTTTAGTTGACTGAACTTAAAATTTTAAGGCAGCAGGGTAACAAATTATTTTAAGCTGACTCAACAAATCGTGTTTTTTATTTTTTACAGTGCAGTCCTGTTCCGTTCACACAGCGCATGTGTTCCAAGAATGCGGTTGTGAGTCCTGAAAATTTACACGTGTGAGTTCGGTTATAGAATACGGTTGTCACACCCCTAAATAACCGTACTGTGTGTGAACGTGGTCACATTCACTCTTATTTGTATGCCTAATAGACCAGTTTCGGTGTTTGCAAACAATAATGACGTTTTTGTGGGCGGAAACTATCTGGTGGCAGAAAATGACTATGGAAGCCATGGAATAAAAGAATAAAAAAGGTAAATTTGAATTTATATTTAAAAATTCTGACTTTATTCTCGCAATTACAAGATTATATCTCACAATTCTGATGAGAAAAATCAACTCGTCATTCTCTCTTTTCCCCTCGGCTCAGAATCTTTTATATCCACACTACTGGCTTTTTTTCCTCAGGATTGACAAACTCACTATTTTTGAGTTAAAGTGTGTTATACTATACTGAAGTCTAAACTAGTAGATACAAACTTTCACTTGTGAGGAAAAAGTCAAAATTGTGACATAAAATAGGTAAATGTTATGTAAAATGTTATAGTTTAAATAGTATTTCATGCTGTTACTGTTGGGCTAATATTATACGTCCCCTATGAACTGCATATGTGAATATTATATAGACCTATTGTGTAAATCAAATTTCTGCTTTAAAAGTAGAGTAATCATAGCAGGTTTGTCAGTTTAAACTTCTGCAGTTAGCTTCGAATGGCGTCTTTCTATAAAAATAATTTGCATTCCAGTTCTGACATCCAAAGGTGCAACCACACATTTTTTCTCTTATTGCATGGATTCCTCCACTTGTTACCAGTGTTTTTGCTGCCACCACAACACGCACGCAGCTGCAAGTGACGTAAATGTGACGTCTACTCCAAATTGGTCTACATTTCGAAAACGTAACATGTTTCATGTCTAGTCACATTCAGTTTGGAATTATGAATGACATGAATGATACCAAATTTTCATTTCAAAATGGGGAAATTTGAGAAAAATCTGTCATTTAATTTTCCTGTCGTAAAACAGTAATCCCCACCTTTGATTTGAGTACACTATCAGTCAAAAGTTTTTGAACAGTAAGATTTTAGTGTTTTTTAAGTCTCTTCTGCTCATCCAGCCTGCATTTATTTGATCCAAAATACAGCAAACACAGTAACATTTTGACATATTTTACTATTTAAAATAACTGTTTTCTATTTAAACATATTTTAAATTGTAATTTATTCCTGTGATCAAAGCAAAATTTTCAGCATCATTACTCCAGTCTTCAGTGTCACATGATCCTTCAGAAATCATTCTAATATGCTGGTTTTTTTAATCAATTTTTAAAACAGTTGAGTACATTTTTTTCCAGGATTCTCTGATGAACAGAAAGACCCAAAGATCAGCATTTATCTGAAATAAAAAAGCTTTTGTGACATTACACACTATACCATTCAAAAGCTTGGAGTTAGTATAATTTTATTGTAGAAATTAATACTTTTATTTAGCAAAGATGTTTTAAATGAATCAAAAGTGAAAATAAAGACATTTATAATGTTACAAACGATTTCTATTTAAGATAAATGCTGTTCTTCTAAACTTTCTATTCATCAAAGAAACCTGAAAACAATTCTACTCAGCGGTTTTCAACTTAATAATAATAATAAATATTTTTTGAGCAGAAAAACAGAATATTAGAATCATTTCTGAAGGATCATGTGACTGGAGTAATGATAATAAAACTTCAGCTTTGAAATCACAGGAATAAATTACATTTTAAATATATTAAAATAAAAAAGAGTTATTTTAAATAGTAAAATATTATTTATACATTTTTTTAAATTGTCAAATATTGTGGGGCCAGATTTGTTTTTGTTTTGTTTTCATTTTTTGCACTGTTGTACCTTATTTTCTTTTGTCTTGCATAGTCCATGTTGCCATATGCCTATTTTGGCAAGTTTTTTCCAGTGACAGATGGGAGGAAAATTCTTTTAGTCAGTGAGTCTGTGTTGTGCATTTTATTTTGTACTTTTGGCATTGTTTTTCCTTGCCGATACGACCCAGTCAGAAAAGACATGCAGCGCATTTTTGCAAGCTGAGATCCACAGGCATCTGAATATTTTATTTATTTATTTATTTTTAAAAAGCAACCTATTTCAGTCATTTTTAATATCTGTTGATGTTAAGTATTAAACTTAACCATGCAAATCTTTTCTAAAAAGTATGTATTTATTAAGAAAAGAAGCAATGTGCAACTTATCTCAGAAGGGAATACAGACATAATCAAATCATATTAACACTGAGCTGAGGGAAATCACTGTCATTCTGTTTCTCTGTATTGCCAATTCAAATCCACAGGTGCTTCATCCTGTAGGCGAAGACTTCTAACATCTTGTTCTCTCAGGTACAAAATTGGATTGCAGCTCAGTGATTGACGGTGGGTGTTTATTTATTTGTTTTGCTCAAACACACATAATGAACACATTCAGTACCTGGTAACTAAACTCTGACACAAAGATACAATATGCAACCTCAGCAGTGAAAAGCACAAGGAATGTGTGCCTTTAAAAAAAAATTTGGATGCTTTTCAAGGATAAAGTAGAAGATGAAGATATGAGAGACAGAAAACGAGGGATGAGGGTGTGGGAGAGAGAGAGAGAGAGAGGGATGTTTTGCTCAGCGGCTGTAGAGTGATAAGGGGTAGAGCTGTCTGAAGCACATGGGAGTAAAAGTGCTGCCGCTGCCGAACAGACACAGGGGCGCTGGGTGAGTCTGTTTTATTTGTGCTGCACTTCATTTCATATGACACAGCATCTTGTGAGGTTTTTAAGCTTTTTAAATACATGTAAAGCCGAATACATTATTTTACCATTTATGATGTAATTTAATAACTGGTATGTAATGGCTAATTACTATCAAAACCATTCACGCTAATTTTATGAGAGATCATTTATTAGCTTAGTCTCAAAGTCGTTTTCTTGTCTTCTGGTAATTGGGAATATAACTGATTGAACACAGGATTGAACAAAGTGACTGTCCACATAAAATCTTACTATATTATTATTATAAAAGTGGTGAGTGTCTATAAGATCTCTGGATTCATTTAGGAAAGCAATATCAAAACATATCAAGGTCATTAAACACAACTTTGAAATGCAATGCCAATACCATCTCCAAAACAAACCTACACCATAGCCATTTTAAATGAGCAAAATGTACTTGAAATTCCTCTCAGTCGGACGAACTCTGTCAGTATGACCTGATATGGTCATACTGGCTTCCTGCTGCGGCTCTTTATAAAAAGAAAATTACTCCGTTTTGTCGGTCATCTGTTATCAGTCGTACCTCAACGAAATCAGTGCGATCAGCTCAATGTTGCCCAAGAAAAGCAGAATGAAGATATAAAGAAAGAAGAAAGATTTAAAAAAATAAATGTGTGATTGCACAGCGAGAGGACAAGGTGTAGAGGACGTAACCGAAATGACAACTTGCCAACTTAGTGCGGGCGCAATGATTACTCCATTACAGCCTCTCAGCAGTTACATTTCAGTGCATTGTGAAGCAGCATGTCATTACTGTGTTAAAAAAGAAAGGGAGAGAGACAGACAGAGGACAGCGTCTGCTCTCTCGTCTCCCTAGTCCATTTTCAAAGTGTGTAAAACCCTTAGAGTACACCTCCATGAGACATTATGTCATATTTATTTGTACGTAAGCTGGAAACATCTTTTTTGAGTCTCTAATGGAGAGTCTATGACTGTCAGCAGCCGTTGGAGAAGTGTGCACAACAGTTTCAGCAGCAGAGTAATGGGAATGCTGTGACACAGTCATTTTGTCACTGTAATGTCAATGTCTTTCAGACCGGTAAAATTAAAATAGGAGCATTTTGTTCATGTCCGTTAGCTCAAAAGTTAACAAAATTAACCTTTAGCAGATAAAGCTTTACGGTTTACAGCATTTCTTTCCCAGGAAATGGACCGCAATTATGGATGAACCATTTTTGCAATCCTGCCTCTAATTAGAAATAGTGAAAATCAAAATTTATGATGTTTACCTGTATTACTTTCTCTCATTCTGCAAGACAAAACAAACAAAAAAAAAAAAATATATATATATATATATATATATATATATATATATTTTAAAGAATGTTAACCAAACTGTTTTGGTTACCATTGACTTCCACTGTATGGACAAAAAATACAGAGACATTTCTTAAATGATCTTCTTTTATGTTCCACAGAAGAAAGTCATACAGGTTTAAAATGACATAAGGGCAAATAAATGATGACAGAATTTTCATTTGTGACACTGGACCACAAAATCAGTCATAAGGGTCAATTGATTTATACATCAAAAAATAGGCTTTCCACTGATCTATAGTTTGTTAGGATAGGACAATATTTGGGCAAAATACAACTAAAAAGTCTGAAATCCTGGAATCTGAGGGTGCAAAAAAATCGAAATACTGAGAAAATCGCCTTTAAAGTTGTATTTATGAAGTTCTTACCAATGCATATTACTAATCAAAAATTAAAATTTGATATATTTACGGAAGGATATTTATAAAATATCTTCATGGAACATGATCTTTACTTAATATCTTCATGATTTTTGGCATAAAAAAAAAATCATTTTGACCCATATAATGTATTTTTAGCTATTGCTATAAATATGCCCATGATACGTAAGACTGGTTTTGTGGTCCAGTGTCACATTTTAGTTTGAACTAATATTTCTTAAAATTGTTTCCAAATGTTAAAGTTGCTGTAAAAATTGTTATATGTCATCTAATGTGCTTTAAATTATTTTCCTTTCCTGTGATTTCCATTTTAAGTTGCTTCTGATTAAAAAAAAAAGCTAATTGGTTTTAAATCAAAAAGTAGTCAGGTTGATTTAGTCATTTTAAACTATATTACATTATGGAAGTCAATTTTATCCGTATGACCAGCTACAAATTGCCAAAAAAACCCAGCACATTTCACTTCATATTTTGTTACTGTTTGCTCAAAACTAGTGGTGAAACCATGGTGAACACAGCACAAACTTGTGCCTCGATCTGCTCAGTGTTGGCCAAGAAAAGCAGAATGAAGATATAAAGAGTGAAGAAAGATTTAAAAAATAAATGTGTGATTGCACAGCGAAAGGACAAGGTGTAGAGGACGTAACCGAAATGACAACTTGCCAAGTTAGAGCGGGTGCACTGATTACTCCATTACAGCCTCTCAGCAGTTACATTTCAGTGCATTGTGAGGCAGCATGTCATTAGTCCATTTTCAAAGTGTGGAAAAACCCTTAGAGTACACCTCCATGAGATACTATGTCATATTTATCTGTATGAAAGCTGGAAACATCTTTTTTGAGACTCTAATGGAGAGCCTAAAATAAAATAGGAGCATTTTGTTCATGTCCGTTAGCTCAAAAGTTAACAAAATTAACCTTTAGCAGATAAAGCTTTACGGTTTACAACATTTCTTTCCCAGGAAATGGACCACAATTATGGATGAACCATTTTTGCAATCCTGCCTCTAATTAATAATAGTAAAAATCAAGATTTATGATGTTTATTGGCTTTGACGCTGTGGAAATATGTCAAAACAGACAGCAAAACTGCGCTCAGCAAGATGCAACAAGACAAGACAGATGGACTTGAACTGGTTACACTTTACATTTCCAAATTTCTATTTCCACATTTCTATTTCCACTATTGTTAACGTGAAATAACTGTGAAAGGCACTTCATGTGAAAAGCATTCATTAATCTTAATTAATTTCAACATTTAATAACATTCTATTAAATTGATTAAACTCCAAATTTTTAATGGACCTGCAGCTTACGTAAATTAACAATGAACAGTTGTGTTTTTATTAACTAGTGTTAACAAAGATGAATAAATACTGTAATAAATGTGCTGCTGTTTGGTTGTTGATGTTAACTAATGGAACCTTATAGTAATAATAAGGTTCTGATTTATTTCAAACCTGTATGAGTTTCTCATTTTGCAAGACAAAAAAAGATATTTTAAAGAATGTTAACCAAACTGTTTTGGTTACCATTGACTTCCACTGTATAGACAAAAAACACAGAGACATTTCTCAAATGATCTTCTTTTATGTTCCACAGAACATAAAAGGTCCAGGATCACATTTTAGGTTGAACTAATATTCCTTAAAATTGTTTCCAAATGTTAAAGTTGCTGTAAAAATTGTTATATGTCCTCTGATGTGCTTGAAATTATTTTCCTTTCCTGTGATTTCCATTTTAAGTTGCTTTTGATAAAAAAAAAAAAAAAAATCAAAAAGTAGTCAGGTTGATTTAGTCATTTTAAACTATATTACATCATGGAAGTCAATTTTATCGGTATGAACTGCTACAAATTGCCTTTTGAGGAAAAAAACAGCACATTTCACTTCATATTTTGTTAATGTTTGCTCAAAACTAGCGGTGAAAGAACTATGGTGAACATAGTACAAACCTGTGCCTCGCAGAACAAATCTAATGTTAGGACAAGACAACAGCGTGAATTAACAAAGCATAGGATGAGAGCAGTGCTGGAGGGAGAGGAAGATAAATGAAGGGATTTTTGGCACAGCAGAGGGGGAACAAGGAGAAAAACAGGGGCTATATATTCTTCTAATATTGACCGGTGTAAGAAGATGTTTCCTCCTGGCAAATGGCCTCAACTCCATAAAAACAAACACTTTGTCCGTAATTCAGCCCACAGTAAAAATGGCAAATTCAAATAATTCAGCTCTCAATAATTTGCCTTAGTTCAGTAATAATTCTTCCTGTTTGTAGCTGGAACGTTTTCTCAGAGGAGGCAATAAAGGCAGTGCATCCTCAAATAAATGATTGGATGAACAAATAATCAAGAGTACAAAAATAAAACTAAATTAATATTAGAAATTTTACATGATAAAATGTGTAAAGCACTCACTTTTATAAATACTAAAGCAGAGTCTCTTTTGCCCTCTTTTTACCCTCACTGTGTTCTCATAGAGCAGATTGTTCTTAACATTGCATTTACTGACTGATTATGCTATAAGTGCTTTTTGTCTTGTTTCTTTAAATGTATTCATTGCCTTTTATTTGTACTTTTTATGTTTAACCGAATGTATTTCCATTGATCTGTTATAGTACAGCTAAAATGTCTTTTTTTAGTGAAGCTCAAGTTAACATTAACTAAAACTAAATCTAATACCAAAGTAAACATGAACTAAAATACAATAAAATATTAAATAACTTAAACTTATTTTATTTTAGAAAGTTGACAAGGCAAAAGTTCTCATTTGTTTAAAATGAAAATAATAAAACTAAATACTAAATACTAAATTAAACAAAGATAAATACTAAATTAAAATTAAAATTAAAAATAAAATGAAAAAAATACAACAAAAATATTAAAATATTATTAATAATATAATAATAGAAATATCAATAAAATATGAATATATTAATATTAATATAATATTTTGAGTTAAAACTCAAAATATTAACAAAAAAGTATAATATAATATATACAGGTGTAGATAAATCCATCTGGCAATGAGGTGAAATGTAAGTGATTTCCAAATTTCGAAAAATTGTTTTTCAAAAAACTTGTAACATATTTTCAATATCACATTTTGTATTAAATGTATTCAATTCTTATAATTCCTATGCCAAGCAGCTTACTCAGTTGTGTTCTCCTGTCTGAAAATTGTTGACTATTTGGACTCATTATTATTCTGTGAGCCAGCAGTGTAATTTTTGCTATGTACGGATGCCAGTGTTTTCCTCAAGTATGATTCCAGTCCTGAATTTTAATGTTGACTTCAGCAGTGAATATGTAGTCTGAATTTCTCTCTCTCAATTATTCTGCTTACAGCGATAGTAGATGAATCCCTTTCTGCAGACCACAGTTGCAATAAAGCTCCCAGCAGGAGCAAATCTAAAGAGAAACATTCATTACAGCTCCCTGACTGTCACACAATGGATATCCTGTTCACCGCTTCCTTTCCTGTTTCATGTCAGAACTCTAGTGACTATAATCTCACAACTCTCTGTCCTGATAACCAAACCACAAACTCAACGCCTCCATCTCTGGCTAACCCTCCAGCGTTTGGGATGTCCTACTTCACCATGACCCTGGGCGCAATCTCAAATCTAACTGCACTGGCGATCCTCGCCCATTCCTACGCCCGCTTCCGCCGATGGGCCAAAGTGCCTTTTCTACTACTAGCTTCAGTCCTGATTCTGAGCGACCTGGCAGGTCACGTGATCACGGGGGCTTTGGCACTTCACCTCCATCTTGGGAGACTGAAACATCACGGGGCGGCAGTAGCAGTGGAGCCTCCACAGGTTTACTGCAAATTATTTGGTGGCTGCATGGTGTTTTTTGGCCTTTCCCCTCTGTTTTTAGGCAGTGCGATGGCAGTGGAGCGCTGCATAGGCATTACCCAACCTCTTCTGCACCCGGCGGTGGTCACCATGACACGTGTCCGCCTCACCGTGCTGCTGATCACCTTCTCAGCTCTCACTTTGGCAGGACTCCCTCTGCTAAACGTGGGCAACTACAAACCACAGTTCCCCGGAACCTGGTGTTTCTTACCTGTGAACGGGCCGCTCTCCATCGCAGATGCCAGCCTTGCTTTGTTTTTTCCACGCTGGGGCTTGTAGCATTAACTGTCTCAGTTGTGTCTAACACTATAAGCGGGCTGAAGTTGCTCCAGGCAAGGTTTAAGGACCGCTGTGTTAAGTCAAGCACTGCTCGGAGACATGCATCCCTCTCACCTTCGTCGCTTCACTCCTTGGATGTGGAGATGATGACACAGCTGGCCACGATAACAGTGGTCTCCTGTGTCTGCTGGAGTCCTTTTCTTGTGAGTGCACTGTAAACAATAAAAAAAAATAATTTAATTCATTAACTGACATTACGTTAACTGACAAACCACAGGTGGTTTTGAAAAAAACAAGTGATTTATAACAAGTATCTTTTCCTCAGGCTGAGGTAAATGCTAATAAATATGTATGCTAAATATACGTATGTATAGAGGGATTGCACTTAAGTCACAGACTGGTCAGTTACCCTGATGCACAGCTATATTGGAGATACCCGGATGTAAACAACAGCATTGATTGCACTACTGAATACATTGTTCTGATAATTTATGCTGTCTTAACCATGGAAAAAAACATGTGGAAGCTGCTACATCATATAGAAAAGGACTTAGTAACCAGGAAAGGGCATAATATTTTGACAAACTAAAGTTACTAGGTGGTAAAGATATGGATGAGCAGTGTGAATTAAGATATTAGCCTAATATTTAACCTACCTGACTGGAAATGATAAGAACAAACACGAATGCTGTCAAAATTCTTGCCCTGGAAATCCTGGTTCAGTTTGGCCAAAAACAAATGCCTTTTTCAGACAGTTTTTTGCACTCTTCTCCTTGATTTGTTATAAAATTTGTAGTCTATAGTACTCCAAATGTTTTTTTCCCGGTCCAACCGATTAGTACAGCCCAAAACACAACAATAATTGACCATTTTCAGCAGCAATAATCAGCAAAATATGCAAGTTTCATTCGGTTCAGTCCCGCCAATATGACCGACTGATAACGCGTTGTGAAAACACTCTATATTTACGTCATACGCACAAAATAAAAACATCATGATAATACACG
Organism: Labeo rohita; assembly: GCF_022985175.1. Taxonomy (NCBI): domain Eukaryota; kingdom Metazoa; phylum Chordata; class Actinopteri; order Cypriniformes; family Cyprinidae; genus Labeo; species Labeo rohita. The sequence goes on from NC_066871.1 coordinate 6,540,168, forward strand.
ACACTAAAATAATGCAATAAGCATTGATTTAAAAACATAAGATGTAATGACTGATGAGAAAAAAACAGCTATTTTAATGAAAAATAAACATTAAATGTTAAGTGTCATACAGGGAAATAGGTTAATGAGTTAAATGTTTTCCTCTAAATTATAGGATGACTGGTTCTTTTGCCCCTTCAAAAACTTTATAGTTTACACTTTTTTAACTGTATTTTAGTGTAAAATTATGTGAAATGTCCAGTTAGATTGTTTTTACAGTTTTTCACTGTATAAAAACCTTATTTTGCAAAGTGCAAGTGAACTATTTTCTGTGAACGTGACTTCTGATTATTAGAGTGTTTTCACGTGTCATCAATCGGCCATATTGGTGGCACTGAATGTAAACAAGGCCACTGAACCGAATGAAACTTGCATATTTTGCTGATTATTGCTGCTGAGAATGGTCAATTATTGCCATGTTTTGGGCTGTACTAATTGGTCGGACTGGGAAAAACATTTGGAGTACTATCCACCTTATTTTTCAATGTGGAAGTAAGCTGTTTTCTGGTAATGTGTGAGACTTCCAGTTCATAATCTGCTGTAGGGAAATAACGAGAAGAATATCAAAGTGCAGTAAACAGTAAAATAGTTTGCACTACAAACCAGTGTGTTCATAATTAAGATAATACATTAAAATAATATGGTAAGACAAACCAGTTTGCAATATCAAGCAGCAAGACTAGCTTTTTGTGCAGTTAAAAATAGCTGGAAGTGGATGAGACCAGAAGCCAGACAAAAAATGTACAAATGGCTGCACCCACTCTTACGGGAAAAATAAGGTGGACAGACTGCCAAAAAAAAAACTGTCTGAGGAACAAAAGGTATTTGTGGTTGGCCAAACTGAACTGGGATTTCCAGGGCAAGAATCTTGACAACATTCATGTTTGTTCTTATCATTTCCAGTCAGGTAGGTGAACTGATACTAGGCTAATATCTTAATTCATACTGCTCATACGTATCTTTATCAAAATACAGTGTCAAAATATTGCGCCCTTTCCTGCTTACTAAGTCTTTCTCTATATGATTTAGCAGCTTCCACACGTTTTCCCATGGTTTAGACAGCATAAATTAGCAGAACAACATATTCATTAACCGTGCAATCCATGCTGTTGTTTACATCCAAGTATCGCCAATTTGGCATCCAAATCAAGACGTAGCTAAGTTCAAACCCTCTATAAGGCTTGATTTAACAACATAAAATGTAATGTAAACCTAATATAAACCTTAATGTTCTTGACTGATGAGAAAAAAAATCTAAGAAGAAACAAAATGTTGATTGACATACAGGGAATTCGGTTAATGTCAATTTATACGATGTATACGATGACTTGTTCTTTTACACTTTCAAACACTGTACATTTAACAATATTTTGGTGCAAAATTGCATTAGATGTCCAGTTTTTACAGTTTTTCACCATATAAAAACGTTGTTTTGCAAAGCATAAGTATTGACTGTGAACATGAATTCTAATATGATAGTTAAATAACCATGTAAACGGTTAAACTATTTGATTTACAGACCATTGTGCTTATAATTACCACAGTATATTAAAATAATATGACTAAAAATACCAATCTTAAGTATCAAGCATCAACATAACGTGCCTTTTTCTACAACAAATAACATATCTGTTAGCAAATGACACCGGAAGCTTCTTACATTCGAATTAGAAATGGCCGCGCCCTTGATTAAGTTAAAAATAAGGTGGATAGTAAGGTAACATACCGTAGCATTTTTCAGTCTTTTACCGTTAAAATTAGTCTAAATTTTCACAGTGTGAGCTGTTCCCTGGTGTAAAAACCAGCATATGCTGGTAGCTATGTTTTGATGCTGGTTTAAGATGGTCCTTTGCTGGTTCATGCTGGTCCTTGACCAGCAACATGACCAGCATAAACCAGCAAAGGACCAGCTTAAACCAGCATCAAAACATACCTACCAGCATATGCTGGTTTTTTTACCAGGGTTGTGTATTTGATGTACACTTGTGTGTCACTTCATTTGTGATTTTCTAGACTGTTTGACCGTCTTCCTCTTTGTTTCACAGATTTACATCCTCATATCCGTTAGCAGGTTTTATGAAGGAATCAGAAGGCCGCGGCGTCAGTGTGAGAAGCTGCTTCTGTTAGCTCTGCGCTTAGCTAGCTGGAACCAGATTTTGGATCCGTGGGTTTACATCCTCCTACGGCGAGCGGTTCTGCGCAGAATTCTTCAGCTGCTGCAGCCGGACAGAGTCCTGTTTACACAGAGCAGCTCCTACAGAGACTCGCACAGAAAGCAAATTAGTTTACACTGATTATTACACACTTGTTTACACTCATTTCGAATATGTTTACATATAGAAACTCATCAAAAATACATTCAGAGTATTTATAAAGAATGTGCTTAAAACTGTCTGTGAAAAAATATTGTTTTTCCTTGTAAAAGAAGTGAAGAAACCTTAAAAGTACACTACCAGTCAAAAGTTTTTTAATGTTTTTAAAAGAAGTCTCTTTTGCTCACCAAGCCTGCATTTATTTGATCCAAAATACAGGAAAAGCAGTAATATGAAATGCGGTTACTATTTTAAATAACTCTATTCAAATATATTTTAAAATGTAAATTATTCATGTGATCAAAGCTAAATTTTCAGTATCATTACTCCAGTCTTCAGTGTCACATGATCCTTCAGAAATCATTCTAATATACTGATTTGCTGTTTTCAGCTATTTTTAACATAATAATAATAATAAATGGTTTGTTTCTGTTTTTTGTTTTTTAACAGCAAATCCGAATATTCAAATGATTTCTGAAAGATCATGTGACTGGAGTAGATGCTAAAAAAATCATATTTGAAATCACAGGAATAAATTACATTTTAAAATATATTCAAATAGAACAGTTATTTTAAATAGTAAAAAAAAAAAATATATATATATATATATGTAAAAATGTTTTTACTGTTTTTGCTGTACTTTGGATCAAACAAATGCAGGCTTGGTGAGCAGAAAAGACTTATTTAAAAAAAGAAACATTAAAAAATCTTACTTTTAAAAAAGACTTTTGACTGGTAGTGTATATCTTAAAAAAATTAAATGATATGAAATAAAAGGTCCCTTAAGTGTACTTTGAGAGAGAACACTTTCATGACTTGTACACCTTTAAAAAGTGCACTTTGTAATGTCAAATTTAAATGTTTTACGTAAAGTACATTTTACATTATTATGACTTTATTTTTATTAATGCTTTATTAATCCAAAAAAAAAAAAAGAATTATTCTGATGTGTTGAGCTAAAGTTAATCTATTTGCATTTTATATAAATTAATCATTCAGTTAACATAATTAAGTGTCTGAAAACATTAGTTTTTGAAACTTCATTTATTTATCATCTTTTATTTTTATATAGTTATATTATTTTTCACTTATTTGCGTAAGAAAAGAGTCGACTTTACAGTTTGCAAAAATAACTATAGTAACCATCAAAATATTATAGCAAAAAAAAAAAAAAAAAAAAAATCCCGTTCATCTTAGTAGTGAAATGTGACGTGGATACTACAATCTTGGCTTCACTGCAATTTTGTTCATCTCTAATCAAAGGCCCCAAAAAATGTCAGCGGTAAAACATTTATATACATTTACATGAAAAAATACTTTTAAGGTAATAATCTGCTTAAAAACGTTTATGATATACCATACAATTATTATAATTAGTATATATAATTATTACATCATATAATAATAGCAGTTACTTCTAATATTATATTTACAACTTTGTTACTTAGCGAAAAATATGTTTACGTTTTTAATGGATGCAACTATTACTTTAGTATTAAACGTGTTATTTACTGTCACGCAAAAGTTCGTGCATGAAAGTTACAGTGATGTCTTTACTGTTCATATAAATGCATTTTGTTGATTAAAAAAATTATATGACTTGATTTTTCCCCCTTCAGTTTAAAAATGTCACGTGTGTGTTACACGTTGCTTGAATACGGAAATAAAAATGGTAACTGACATAAAAAACAACGAACGTTCAGTTCATTTTTAACAGTTCGTTAATGACGCGACGAGTTGCACACTTTTATTGTGAAAACACCGTCTCCTTTCAGCCATTTTGAAAACCCTCCTCACCAAGTCCGGCTTCATGTTGGTCCCAACAGTCCCAACAGCCCCAACAGCCTGCCTGTTAGTAAACACATAGTTTGACAGAAAAAGTGCTGCACATGAAGTGAAGATACTTACTGAATAGTGTACTTCTGAATCTAACAGACTATCTTAGTCAGTTATCCCGCCTTCTGTGTTATCGGTCGCTCGTGTTATTTTCAAAGGGGTCAATAGTTTGGACATAAGTGTGGTCAGTCAACCTCTAGCTGCACAGCAAGGTCGTCCCATGTCTTGACAGATCAGGACTGGCTGAGCTACACATCTCTCTACCATAGGTAGGTTTTTATGACTGTTTTATTGCTTTATAATACTAGCAGAAACAATGAGCAGACAGTGTGTTTCACACATGTTGTCTGAATACCAAAGTGGAGACTTTCATTCACTGCTGTGTTTGTGATTGAAAATTGATGTATAGCATGTACCTGTTTCAGGATGCACTATGTGGCGAGTGGCTCCCTCTCCTTGGGTTCCCTGGGCCTGCTCCGACTGTTTGGGGCATCCTGGTCCTGGAGCCTCGCAGCAGGTTTGGGTGTTTACTTAGGAACAGGAGGCTGGCGGTACCTGTATGTGGCGGTTCGGACGGCTAAAAGAGACATCAAGTGAGTGACTGATATTTTGGATGTCACATCAACTACACATTCTGCCCTGCTGACTAAAAACTGACACCAGCCTAAGCTTGTTGCATGGTTTTATCTGGTTCTGTTCTAAGAATTCTATCATAACTTACTCATCATCTTTCTAACCTGTACACTGGTGTTCAAAAGTTTGCGATCAGTGAGATTTTTTTATCTTTTTTAAAGAAGTCACTTATGGATTTTTATGGAAAAGTTGCATTTATTTGATCAAAAACACAGAAAAAAAAGAAGTATTACAAAATATTGTTGCAGTTTAAAATAACAGTTTTCTATTTTAATATACTTTAGAATAGAATTTATTTCTGTGATGCAAAGCTGAATTTTCATCAGCCATTTCTCCAGTTTTCAGTGTCACACAATCTTTCAGAAATCATTCTAATATGCTGATTTATTGTCAGTGTTGGAAACGGTTGTGCTGCGTAATATTTTTTTGGAACCTGTGATACTTTTGTCAGGATTCTTTGATGGAAAAAAGTTAAAAAGAACAGCATTTATTCAAAGTAGAGATCTTATCCAACAATAGAAGTATTTACTATAACTTTTTATTAATTTCAAAACATCCTTGCTGAATAAAAGTAGTAATTGTTTTTAAAAAAAGAAAGAAAGAAAAAATGTACTAACCCCAAACTTGGAACGGTAATGTATGTTATTAGAAAATATTATTATTTTAAATAAATGCTGTCCTTTTTTAATGTTTTACACATCAAAGAATCTTCAAAAAAAGTATTTTAAAATTAAGCATTTTAAATCAGCGTATTAAAATGATTTATGAAGGATCATGTGACACTGAAGACTGAAGTAATGATGCTGAAAATTCAGCTTTTCCATCACAGGAATAAACTCTATTTTAAAGTATAATAAAATAGAAAGCCACTATTTTACATTGCAATGATATTTCACATTATTTCTGTATTCTTAATGAAATAAACCAGCCTTGATGAGCGGAAAAAAACTGTTTAAAAAACATTGAAAATCTTACTGATCCCAAACTTTTGAACGGCAGAGCACGCAACCTTTTTTCCATGAAACTTCAAAATTTAATGTCATAATGTGATTCAGATATTACATACCCTTTTTTTTTTTTTTAATGCATGTCACTGCTCTTGTTGTAAACCCTTCAAACATGCATTTTTTTTAAATGCATAATATCCATGCATAATAACTTTCTCTTCCTGTTGCAGTGTCCGTTTTGTGCCAACCTCAAGTGGTTGGCAAATCAATGGAAATTTGGTTGTGAAACCAAAGAGCGGCTGTCAATGTGCTGCCAAATTAACATAATCCTGTTGAACCCATTGTGAAATATGCATGGGGAAATCAACATTCTCATTTGTGTGGATTCCTATTGAAATGACTGGATTTTATCCACAAAAATTTGCCAAAGAGAGTTAAATGTGACAGAACTTTTAATAACACTTATTAACAGTGACTTTAAATAGTCAAACAACAGCTATGAAAGATGTGAAAATGATTATACACATGGATAGCAACTTAAATGACTAACTGATTTCTCCTCCTCTTGTCTGTCAGCGGTCTTTACGTGCTGCTGAGGGTTAAACTGGCACTATGGCATCATATTCGTAACCGAAACACCATACCCTCCATTTTCGCCAAAACCGTGGCTAAGCACCCAGACAAGCCTGCACTTGTGTATGAAGCCACTGGGGAAACGTGGACTTTCTCCCAGTTAGATCAAATTTCCAACGCTGTGGCCCACTGGGCACTGAGCCAGGGCTGGACCTCAGGAGATGTGGTGGCGCTATTCATGGAGAGCCGGCCGCTCCAAGTGGCGCTCTGGCTCGGCCTGGCCAAAGTAGGCGTGGAAGCTGCGCTCATCAACTTCAACCTCCGACTGGATTCGCTCCTGCACTGCGTGGGTGTGTCGGCATCCCGAGCAATAGTTTTCGGAGCAGAGCTAGCAGACGGTGAGCCTACATCCTTCTCTTTCATTTTTACCTGGATCATGCAACTAATTAATTGCTTGTGCCTCCCTGTGTGTGTGTAGCGGTGTCTGAAGTGAGCTCCTCTTTGAGTGAGAGTATGGTGCGGTTCAGCACGGGAGACCTCAGACAAGACCAGATGGCTGCTCTGAAATGTCACCCCCTTGACTCCATTCTGGCATCTGCCCCCCGACACCCACCACCCTGTACTGTGTCCAGGGGCTTCAACGGTGAGATTTACAGTATTGCAAGGTTTTAGCTGTAGAGCAGAGTTGTCAAACACATGGGATCATGGGTCCAATACAGCTTGTGGAGGAGTCTGAAATGATTTTAGGTAGAAATGCACCGATGTATCGGCCAACAATCGGTATCGGCCGAAAAAATCTCTGAATTTAGGGCTGTCAAAATTAACATGACAATTAGGCATTAACAGTTAAAAATAGCAACATTAAAGCAGGCCATTTGACCATATGAATCACCCGTAGTTTAAGCCAGCTTTGCCAGATCCGCAGTTTTTCTCTACACCAAACATTTGTAGCGCGCCTCGCATCCAATAATCATAAAGAGCTCTGTGCTTTCTTACTTCTGAAAACAAACAACATCTCAGCTTTCAAATCTTGTACATTCCATCACAAAAACAATGAATGCCATTTTGACGCTTTTAAATATGACATAACAGATCGTTATTGCACCTTAGTTTAAGCGGCAGCATGGAGCGTGAGTCTTTTCCAATTTTAAAAATTACAGTGCAAATTACACATGATGAATGCACAATATAAGGTATGTTGATAGATATAGTATGGCTTACCAAAATGTATCATGTCTAATGTAATCGCTCAATCGGTGTTTCAAAGGCAGAAATATGCCAATAAAACAGATTGTGAACAATATGTTACTTAATGAGACGTTTACCTCAGCAAAGTTATCCGCTGTTCACAGTTAGCTTAAGGATTAGTTAGCTATAAAACAACATTAAAGAGGAGTTTTTTTCCTTAATGTATTTATGAAGAAATAATAAAAAAAAAGTTAATGTTTAAGTTTATGAGACATTCTACCAGAAACGTACATTATTTGATTATTATTAATAAAAGTGGTTAACATTTAACTCGTTCTTTTTTCTTTTTTTTTTATCAGTATCATTTGATTTGAATTTTAAGAATGTGAGAACCATAACTTTTTACAAGAAAAGATAATTGTCTGTTGTGCTAACATCTATTCACTGTTTAAAACTAAAACAAATGCTTGAAAGACAAACTCATTTATATAATGTTAATTAACATAAACGAATAAGACGAGGCATGGCATGTTTAGCAAACACTTAGGAATCAAATAACATTTAAAGAAAGCCTCCATAGCGTAACGTGACATAAACAGCGAAGACAAAAACCAACTTGTTCACCTTCTCTATTTTAAGAAGCGGTCTTTTATTTTACTTTTGCTTGAAAACGAAATCCTCTGTCCTGTCCGCTTGTGCTGACGCGGCGAGTATAAACTAGGCTCTGCTCCTAGATCACTTGCACTGAAAGCACCTCTTCATATGATTAGAAAAATCTGACTCCTGCTGCACTGTCTGCCACGCTCGCTTTTTGCTTGAAGCAGATCAGATGCTTTGGAGCAGCACAGACCATGCACTGGCACAAATTTGATCATGTCAAATTTTAACTCGCACATTCTCAAAAAACTGTCGCAGTCTAGAACCCTGCAAATGATAGGGTTCCCTGTGTAGTTAACAGCATTGGTTAAGACAGATTTTTTTTCCTTAAGAAAATCAAACTATCTGTATCGGTATCGGCCAATATCATTCTGAATAATCGGCAGACAAATTCAATATCGGTGCATTTCTAATTTTAGGAAAAAGACATTTGTTTATTAAAAGGGTCATGAATTGGTAAATCAGATTGTCCTTAAAAACATATCGCAAGTAACTCAAAACTTGCTTGTTAGTCCAAAAACAGCCTTTATTGAAACCAAGCTTACAAACGACTAGTTTTCTACTACCGGGTTTATATTATGTAGTAGAGATGAGTACATTAACACAAAACTGCCTGCACAGACACAGATCAATGTATCTTCATCTCATCCACATGTTCTCATCCCATGTGAATGAAGCTATACCGCAAAAGGAACACTTGGAATAAAAAAATGTTAGATTTGCACCACAAAACCAGTCATAAGGGTCAGTTTTTGAGATTTATAATGAAATTGAAATAGATTTTTTAAATTTATAGGTAATCTGATAGCTGAATACATAATTTCCACTGATGTATGGTTTGTTAGGATAGGATAATACTTGGCTGAGAAAGTCTGGCATCTGAGGGTGCAAAAAATCTAAATATTGAGAAAATTGCCTTTAAAGTTGTCAAAATGAAGTTCTTAGCAATGCATATTACTAATCAAAAATTAGGTTTTGATATATTTACTGTAGTAAATTTACAGAATATCTTAATGGAACATGATCTTTACATAATATCCTAATGATTTTTGTCAAAAAAGAAAAATCAATAGTTTTGACCTATACAATGTATTGTTGGCTATTGCTACAAATATACCTGTGCGACTCAATACACCAAATTGTAACCGTTTATAAAAGCAGCCTGCACAGTTCAAATGAGTTTGACACTCCTGCTGTAGAGGTTCATTCAGGGGGGAGGAATGAGCCATCTGATGGATGGATCAAGTGGCATTATTAGTGTCTTTATGTGCACATTACTTTGACTATCAGTGCACTGGAGTGTTACATTTATTTCATGTCTTGTGCTTTTACGATCTCTGCTGCTGCAGTTTTGTAGCAAAGCATTCTGTTGTGGGCCATTATTAAAGTTTTTATGGAGGTAAGTTAGAAACTTCTAGACAATTAGTTTCAAGTCTGTATGGTGGACAGGTGGCTTTAGAATGATTGATAATCATTGTCTGTTTATCCTGGTGGCTAGTTGTGTTTTTTGTCGGTTATTAGTATTTGACGTTTACTTTTGATGTCCTCCCTTCCAGTAAGTATTCCACTTCTCCAAGACTGCATTTGTCCTCTGTTTATTACAAAATATGATGGATTACCTATTACACAAGTCGTTTATAAGAACACTGCAGAATGTGCTGCTGGCAGTGGAATTGGTTTCTTTGCATAATAGCCCTGAATCAGTCACAACTTAAGTAGCATATTAATAAGATTTTTAATTTGCAAGTCACAGAGATCTATTAGCTCAAATAAATGTATCCAGTCGTCTGAGGAGATGGTGATCTATCAAGTGGTCCTCAATTCTGTCAAGAGCTCTTTTGATGATACAGGACGATAATCTGATTGAAGACCAGCATCTGAGTCAGACAAAACTTACAGACAAAGAAATATTTGAATGTCACAATAGCATCATTTTAGAATATTTCAGAATTTTAAAATCTCAATAGCAGAATTTTAGAATGTTTCAAAATTTAAAGATGTCAAAATAGCATAAATACAGTATGTTCAGCATAGGCAATGGAAAATACAATATTAACTTGTAAATCATCCACTAGGTATGTTACAGTAGCAAAAATTGGTTTTATTTTATTATAGGGACAAATTCTCACTGTTAACTAGTTGCTTATTAGCATGCCTGTGATTAACATACTGGCTGTTTATTAGTTCTTATAAAGCACATATTCTGCATGATCTTATTCTACATCCGTAATCCTAATAAACAACAAATTAGGATTTTGAGACAAAAGTCATTGTTAGTGATTTGTTAGTAGTGAGAATTGAACCTTAAAATAAAGTGTGACCACAACTTTCAGTAGCTGAATCAAATAGCAGTGAAATTTAATGATTGTCAATACTATTTTTGATACTACAGCAAAAGATAACATGATATTAAGTAAATTAAGTAAGAATCATTTTTTATTAATATCAATGTTGAAAGCAGTTGTGCTGTTTCATATTTTTGTGGAAACCATGATACTGGTTTCTTACAAGAATAGAAAGTTCTAAAGAACAGCAGAGTGCACAACAATTTTTACTAATTTTTTACAATCATACCTTCAAATTCTAGTGTGAAAGATTACCTAATTTTCTAACATTTTTAATTAATTTGTAGTTAATAGTTAAGACATGTTTACATATTTAATTCTTTGATTTTAAAAGGATGGAACTGACTGTAAATAAACAAATTATGAAATGTTCATCATTTCATATTGTGTATTATGTGTACCTTTTTTAAACATAGTAAGCTGTATATCCTGAACACTAGACAATTAGCAGTAAACTAGTATTCCAAGCATCACCCATGTCTCATTAAAGTTTTGCATTTATATTACATCTGCGTTTATTCATTTAGCAGTTAACACTTTTTCCTTTTCTCTCACAGATCGTTTGTTCTATATCTACACTTCTGGCACCACAGGACTCCCTAAAGCTGCTATAGTGGTGCACAGTCGGTAACTTGCTCGCAGCCAGATCACATAAATGAATACTTGTAGGCCCATTTTTGAAATGAGCTTTCATAAGCCACTTCTATTTCCTAGATATTACAGGATTGCTGCTTTCGGGTACCATTCTTTTCGAATGCAGCCGGACGACATCATCTATGACTGTTTACCCCTCTACCACTCAGCAGGTATTGTAATAGTGCATATGTTGCTCCTGATCAGCTGTTGACCTTACAGACTGGTTGTCTTTCTATGAATACATTGTAAGCTGTTAGAAGTTGTTGGTTTCAAACATACTGCTGCAGATTTTACATGCTGCGCATCTTTTGAATTTACTCTTTAACAGGTAATATTATGGGGGTGGGCCAATGTCTGATTCACGGTATAACTGTGGTGGTTAAGAAGAAGTTCTCTGCAAGTCGCTTCTGGGAAGACTGCATCAAACATAACTGCACTGTAAGTCACCTGTGTTTGAGTCATTAATGGCAAATAAGAATGTCCGAGATTATGAAAATGATCATTTTAGACATTTGTAACCTGTTGGACTAGTTACATATGGTTTTTGAAAACCTTTTCAACAAAGATTTACAGTCATGACCAAAAATATCGGCACCCTTGCAATTCTGTCAGAAAATGCAACCCTTCTCTCAGAAAATTGTTGCAGTTGCAAATGTTTTGGTACTCACATGTTTATTTATTTTTGTTTGCATCGGAGCAACACAAAAAGACAGAGAAGAAAAGTCAAATCTGATACAATTCCACACAGAACCCAATTCAACACAGAGTTTCTTGCACCTCTTTACTGGAATTTTGGACCATTCTTCTTTTGCAAACTGCTCCAGGTCATTCAGATTTGGAGGATGTCTTCTCCCAACTGCTGTTTTGAGATCTCTCCACAGGTGTTCTATGGGATTCAGATATGGACTCATTGCTGGCCATTTCAGAACTCTCCAGCGCTTTGTTTGTAACCATTTCTGAGTGCTTTTTGAAGTGTTTCGGGTCATTGTCCTGCTGGAAGACCCATGACCTCTGGTGGAGACACAGCTTTCTGACACTGGCCACTACGTTGCGCCCCAAAATTCTTTGGTAATCATCAGATTTCATGATACCGTTCACACAGTCAAGGCATCCAGTGCCAGAAGCATCAAAGCAACCCCAAGATATCTTTGAACCTCCACCATGTTTGACTGTCAGCAGTGGTGTCCTCCCGGGTTTCTTACCATAGCGTCCCTTTTCATTCAGATGGCAGCGGTTAGTGTGGACTAACACTGTTGTACGCTGTCTCTGCAGATCAGCTTGAATTTGTTTGAAAGTTATTCAGGGTTCTTTATCCACCATTCGAACAATGCTTCGTTTGCTCTTCCATCCATGTCTAGGGAGGTTAGTTACAGTGCCATGGGCTGTAAACCTCTTGATGATATTGCGCACAGTGGACACAGGAACATTATCTCTGGAGATGGACTTGTAGCCTTGAGATTGTCCATGTTTTTCCACAAATTTTTCTCTCAAATCCACAGACAACTCTTTACACTTCTTTCTTTTCTCCATGCTCACTGTGACACACAACACAAAGGTTGAGTTAACTTTTCTCCATTTTAACTGGTTGCAAGTGTGATTACTATATTGCCCACACCTGTTACTTGCCACAGGTGGGCCTAAATACAAATTACAGCTGTATCACATGTTTAAAAAGCAATCATTTCTTACAATTTTGACAAGGTGCCAATAATTTTGTCCAGTCCATTTTTGAGTTCTGTGTGAAATTTGATCAAGTTTGACTTTTCTTCTCTGTTTTTTTTTTTTTTTTGTGTGTGTTGTTGCAGTGCAAACAAAAACAATAAGCATGTGAATACCAAAACATTTGCAATTGGAATCAAACCTCTATGTGAAATTATTTACTTTTATATGGTTATCTTGTCACATAATGACAGAATGATTTCCTTGGTTATTTACATTTATGCATTTAGCAGACACTTTTATCCAAAAATCGAACAAAAGAAATCTGTCAAGGTGCTAACAATATTCACAATATTCAGTGCCAGGTTTGTTTGACAGCTAGGTTGGGAAACAAGCAAAAGAAGAGGAGAATTTGTGTGTGTGTGTGTTTAAGTGTATTGGTTTAAGGTTGGAGTGGTTAAGGACTTGTGGAAGAGGTGTGTCTTCAGCTGCTTTTTAAAGAATGTGATAGTCTCAGCAGTTCGGGTGGAGGTTGGTAGCTCGCTCCACCAGAGAGGAACAGACAGGGTGAATGTTTTAGAAATTGAGATTTTGCCTCATTGTGAAGGAACAAGGTGTGACCATAGTGATCTGAGCTGGTGGAAGGGAGATATGAACCTGACATTAATTTTATATAATGCCCTTAAAAAATATTAAAATGTATTGTAATATAGGGATTTAAAACATAAGTCATTGTTTGAATTAATTGCATTTTTAATGTTTTTTTAAATAATAGATTCATTTGTATATGCATGATCCCGATCCCAGACGAACCCCCAATTATAATGATTAATTGTTAATGAACGAGTAAATTGAGTAATAAAAAAATAAACAGTTCATATTATAATAGATAGTTCGTACTCTTACAACAGTCTTTTCTCCCTTTCTTGCAGGTTGTGCAGTACATTGGCGAGATTTGCCGTTACTTGCTGTCTCAGCCTGTGCGCCCCTCTGAGCGACAGCACCGTGTGCGTTTAGCCGTGGGAAATGGGCTGCGGCCGAGCGTGTGGGAGGCTTTTATGGAGCGCTTCGGAGTTAAACAGATCGGCGAGTTCTATGGAGCCACCGAGTGCAACTGCAGCATTGCCAATATGGATGGCAAGGTCAAGTATCAGTGTTGTTCTGAGAACATTTGTGTATACAATTGCAAATGTAACTTACTCTCAACATTGTAGGTCGGAGCTTGTGGGTTTAACAGTCGCATCCTGCCAAACGTGTACCCCATCCGACTAGTGAAAGTGAACGAGGAAACTATGGAACTGGTTCGAGACAAGCACGGACTGTGTATGCCTTGCCAACCTGGTGCGTTCACAGCCAAGAACTCTTTGATTGTTATGTTTCTAGAAGATAATAGGTTTCGCATAATTTTAGATCTAATCTTTCTAATAGAAGTCTGATATACGGTGGCCTAAAAACATATTTGGACACTTTAAAATGTATTAATGTCACTGCGTTAAATAAAACATCAAATTAAATGGCATTTGATTTAATTGGTTTAAATTTGACTGCAACAGACTAAAAAAATGGACACAATAATCAATAGTAATTTTCCTCCCACAGATTTCTTCTGTGCTTTTATCGTGGGTTTTTCTCTTCATGTATTGACTTCCACTCACAGGAGAGCCTGGGCTGTTGGTGGGGAAAATTAATCAGGAGGATCCTCTGCGTCGGTTTGATGGGTATGCTAGTCAAGATGCCACCAGGAAGAAGATCGCCTACAATGTATTCAAGAAAAACGACTCTGCATATCTGTCAGGTGCACCTTTATCACTCGAAAAGAAGTGCTAGTGTCTAAAAGTTTCTAACAGTCTGAAAGTAAAATGTCATGGAAGGTGAAATGAAAAATAGCAATGTAAATGTATGTATGCTAATCTGATGTGACATTCTGATCATGATGATTCTCTGTATTTTGTTAAACAATATTTACAGATAACTTAAAGTCTTTGAAACCTGCAAATACTCTATGCCAATTAGGGCATCCACAACAAAAATATACTTTAGGTTTTTTTAAGCAATATATAAAAATCTGAATTCTGAAAAGAATAAATGTGACCCTGGACCACAAAACCAGTCTTAAGTAGCACTGGTATATTTGTAGCAATAGCCAAAATTACATTGAATGGGTCAAGATTATCATTATTTTTCTTTTATGCCAAAAATCGTTAGGAAATTAATTAAAGATCATATTCCATTAAGATATTTTGTACATTTACTGCCGTAAATATATCAAAACGTAATTTTTGATTAGTAATATGCATTACTAAGAGCTTCATTTGGACAACTTTAAAGGCGATTTTTTTCTCAATATTTTCATTTTCCATTTTTTTTTAGTTGTATCTCAGGCAAATATTGTACTATCCTAACAAACCATACATCAGTGGTTATTCAACGTTCAGTTGATGTATAAATCTCAATTTTAAAAAATTGACCCTTATGACTGGTTTTGTGCTCCAGGGTCACATATCTGTTGCATTAATGCATCATTTGTTAACATTTTATGACTGATCCCTGAACCAAGCTTCAGTGGATTTGGACGTATAGTTTGGGACAGTTGCCCTGCTGGAAGTCCAATTGTCATCAAGCTTCACTTTGTGCACCAAATGCATCACATTTTTTGTCAAAATGGCTTGATACTTTAATGAAACATCCAAAAATCCATTTTGTCCTTCATACGGTTAAGATTTCCACTTTTTGCAACAGCAAAGCAACCCTATAAAGAACTGGTTGACCTCCATGTTTGATTAAGAGGATTGTGTTCTGCTCATAAGCCTCACAAGCCTTTTATTGCACCAGACATAAGGCTGATAGGTCCAAAAAGTTCTAGTTTGTCACATCACGCCATAGAACATTCTCCCAGAACTCCACAGATCTATCCAAATCCGTTGCAGCATATTGAACTTTGCTTTTTATGTTCTTCTTAAGCAGGAAATATTGTTGTTTACCTTCAAAGCCCTCCAAAGTTTTCTAGTGCAACATATTTTAAACTTATAAAATTGGCTGCCAGCAGTGGCACTTTTAGGGTTAGGTGTACAGTATGTTGCAGTACCAAGTCAACTATTTTGTTGGTATGTTGTCTCTCAGGTGATGTTTTAGTTATGGACGAGCTTGGATACATGTACTTCCGAGACCGGAGTGGTGACACGTTTCGTTGGAAAGGTGAGAACGTGTCCACTACTGAGGTGGAGGGAACTCTAAGCAGCCTGTTGGATCAAACTGATGTAGCAGTGTTTGGAGTAAACGTACCAGGTGAGATAGCTAAAGCTACTTTCGTCCTAAAGTTCACAGGACCCATTAAGTATATGCGTCAGATATCCTCATATACAGTGTGTGTGTTTGTATAGGTGTGGAGGGAAAGGCTGGAATGGCTGCCATTGCTGACTCAACAGGAAACTTTAACTGTAATACTTTCCTGAAAGAGATTCAGCAAGCTCTTCCTCCATATGCACGGCCAATATTTCTACGCATCTCCCCATGTGTAGATACCACAGGTGAGGAAAGATCTCCAGATGCCATATGGCCAGGAATAGATGATATATTAAAGGGTTAGTTCACCCAAAAAATAAATTTCGGAACACAAATGAAGATATTTTTAATGAAACCTGAGAGCTTTATGACCCTGCATAGACAGCAACACAACTGTCCGTCAAGGCACAGAAAGGTAGTAAGGACTAGGGCTGCCCTCGACTAAAGATTTTTCTGGTCAACTAGTAGTCGTTCATTGTAAGCATTAGTCGACTATTAGTCACACGTTTATTAATAAACCATATAAATCATAATAATGAGCCTTTAATTGCCTGCATAGCCTAATAAGCGTTCAAGCGCACTGGCAGATATAATGATTATGAATGTGTCTGAGAAAAACAGCAAGGAGACTGCATTAACTTTTTAATAATTTATTGATAAATAGCTCAGGAGATGAAGTCGGCTAAACTCGTCATCTCTGCAGTAGTGATCCACCTGTATGCACATTGCATACAGATTACGTAATCTGAGAATATTTGAATTGGTTAATTTGAAAGTGGACATTTCACTCTATATATATATATTTTTTTATGTTCGTAAGGCAAGTACACAACAGTTTCGAAGTGTCAAGACAGAGACCGAAACGTCAGAAAGCGCATCCTGTTTGCTTTAATTTATTTTACAAAAGCGCAACGTTTCGTTGTTATTTTGAGTGCACACAAATAAACGTAGTCTTTACAGATTCGAAAGTTGTATTAGTCTTATCTGTATGACCAAAAATGACGGAGTATTTTAAGTGAGCGCACCGGCGCGTCCATCTGTCATGCAGTAAGCGCGCTACTATTCAGCTTCAACACACTTGAATAACGCACATTTTTCTAGGTTAACATTAGATTGAGCAGCCGTGTAAAGTTGAAGATACATACATCTTTCAGATGAAAAGCCATATTTAAGGTTGATGAATGATAGGTGAGCATTTGGATGTCCTGCTCGATGTACTATACTACCACATAGACCAGCCATTAACAATCTGTCATGGTCTGCGTGAGTTTGCCACTTCCTGTGTTTTTTTGTTTTTGTTTTTTTTGCGACTAAGTGACTTATAAAATTTTGGTCGACCAAGCCTTTTCTCATTGACTATTAGGAGGCAGCCCTAGTAAGGACATTGTTAAAGGACATTGTTTTTCTGATTTCTTACTTTTAACTATTCACAGGAACATTCAAAATTCAGAAGACCAGGTTGCAGAGGGAAGGATACGATCCACGCCTCACAACTGACCAGATCTACTTTCTGAACTCCAGGGCGGGCTGTTACGAGCTTGTGACCGAGGATCTGTACAATGCTTTTGAAGAAGGCAGGATATCCCTTTGAGACGAAGAAGAGAAAGTAGTCTGAACCTACCTGGTTATCTTCCAACCTGTGAAAGCACACAGTGTTACCACAATGCAACAGAACCCACTCAGATTTGTTCTGGTAGTATTTAGACATTTTTTGCTTTTACATTTTAGTTTAAATTAAGAGTATTGCTTTTGACCTCTATTTTTTTTTTTTTTTTCTTTTTTCAATTTGGTAGCTAACTAGAACGCACAAGCTGTCTTCACAGTGACAAACTGAATATCCAGTATGCAATAGATGAGACGGTGAGAGAGAATTATTTTAATGTGTTTTGAATTCTGATTTGATGGTAGTGTACAGATGACAAAATACATTTGCACTCCCAATTTAACCAGTTAAAAAGAAACACAACCACTAAAGCCAACAGGATGAAAGATGAAACTCCACTGTCTGGTTTTAACACTACACACTTAAGCCACTAAAAAGCAGCTGGTTGAACTTTTTGAGCCTGAAAAGATGATAACAAGTGAATGTTAACAGACTTGAGATTTTTACTAGATGAAAATTTTTAAAATGCCTAACTCCAAAGTGACTTTTAGAAAGCTGAACATGCTGTTGTAAAGAGCCACAAACAAAGTGCCTTAGATTTTACCTCCTCAAGCTTTACCCAAGTTTGATATGACAGGATGAAATGGCTGACACTGATATGTGAACAAAAGCGTTTTGAAAGCTAAAACTGTGTAATCGCATTAATTTACTGCAGACTTCTGAATGATTAAATGAATAAATAATCATTTTACTGCAGACTCCTCTTTTCTGATTCTAATGTCCTGACCTGACATTTCATTTTTGTCAAATTGGTATTGTATTTAAACATTTTTACAACAATCCTGATTTTGGATTTTAAAGGATTAGTTCACTTCCAGAATAAAAATTTCCTGATAATTTGCTCACCCCCTTGTTATCCAAGATGTTCATGTCTTTTTCTTCAGTCAAAAAGAAATGAAGGTTTTTGACAAAAGTATTCCAGGATTTTTCTCCATATAGTGGACTTCAATGGGGATAAGTAGGCTGAAGGTCCAAATTGCAGTTTCAATGCAGCTTCAAAGGACTCTACATGATCCCAGCAGAGGAATAAGGGTCTTATCTAGCGAAACAATGTCATTTTCTAAAAAAACAAATAAATAAATAAAAAATTATATACTTTTTAACCACAAATGCTCGTCTTGTACTAGCTTGACTTGCGCATTATGACTTAGCCACACATTTAGTCACGTTGGAAAGGTCATGCGTGATGTAGGCGAAAGTACCAACCCAGTGTTTACAAAGCGAACATGCAAAGAAAGTCAAACGCCCTTTACAAAGTAACAACGTTTTTCTTTCTACCTTAACTTTTTGAACCAAAGTACACAGCCAAAGAACTAACCTCGTGTGACCTTTCCAACGTAAAGATCCGTGAAGTCATGGACATGCATCGCAGAGCTAGTGAAAGATGAGCACTTGTGGTTAAGAAGTATATACATTTTATTATTTTGTTAGAAAATGTCTGATCATTTTGCTAGACAAGACTCTTATTCCTCAGCTGGGATCAAGTAGAGCCCTTTGAAGCTGCATTGAAACTGCAATTTGGACCTTCAACCCACTAATCCCCATTGAAGTCCACTTTATGGAAAAAAATCCTGGAATGTTTTCCTCAAAAGCCTTAATTTCTTTTTGACTGAAGAAAGAAAGACAAGATCATCTTGGATGACATGGGGGTGAGTAAATTATCAGGACATGTTCATTCTGGATGTGAACTTCTCCTTTAAGTAAAATGTGACCTGGGCATTTCTTGACAGTTTTGCTGACATTCACTTATCTGTCATACAACAGCATTTTAGTGCCACATTAAAAAACATTAAATTCTAAGATTACGAGATTAAAGTCATAATATTACGAGAATAAAGTCGAAATACTATGAGAATAAAGTTAAAATACTACAAGAATAAAGTCAAAATATTATGAGAATAAAGTTGAAATTTTTCAAGAATAAAGTCAAAATTATGACTCAATCCAGGTCATTTGCATGTTATACTCTCAAAATATTTAATTTCATTTAATTTTTACAACTTAAATTCTCAAAACGTTTATATTTTATTCTCGTAACTTTTCAACTTTGTTCTCAAAGCATTTCAACTTTATTCTCATAATTTCTACTTTATTCTCGAAACATTTCAACTTTATTCTCGAAACATTTTGTCTTCATTCTTGTAATTTACTTTATTCTCGTAATTTCTACTTTATTCTCAAAACATTTCGACTTTATTCTCGAAACATTTCGACTTCATTCTTGTAATTTCTACTTTATTCTACTTTATTCTCGTAATTTCTACTTTATTCTCGAAACAGTTTGACTTTATTCTTGAAACATTTTGACCTTATTCTTGAAACATTCCGACCTTATACTTGAAACAGTTCGACTTTATTCTCAAACCATCCTGACTTTATTCTCGCACATTTTGACTTTATTCTCAAAACATTCCGACTTTATTCTCAAAACAGTTTGACCTTATTTTTGAAACAGTTCAACCTCATTCTCGAAACAGTTTGACATTATTCTCAAAACATTCCGACTTTATTCTCAAAACAGTTAGACTTTATTCTTGAAACATTCCAACCTTATACCTAAAACAGTTCGACTTTATTCTCAAACCATTCCGACTTTATTCGCGCACATTTTGACTTTATTCTCAAAACATTCCGACTTTATTCTTGAAATAGTTCGCCCTTATTTTTGAAACAGTTCAACCTTATTCTCGAAACAGTTTGACATTATTCTCAAAACATTCCGACTTTATTCTCAAAACATTCTGACCTTATTCTCAAAACATTCCGACTTTATTCTCGAAACATTCCGATTTTATTCTCAAAAAATTCTGACTTCATTCTCGCACATTTTGACTTTATTCTCGAAACATTCCGACCTTATACTCGAAACAGTTTGACTTTATTCTCAAAACATTCCTACTTTATTCTCGAAACAGTTTGACTTTATTCTCAAAAGATTTGGACCTTTTTCTTGAAACATTTTGACTTTATTCTCATAATATTTTGACTTTAATCTCGTAATGTTAGATTTTTTTTTTTTTTTTACGTGGCACTAAAACGCCGTCATCTGTCCAGATTAAATATCAGGTTTTTAAAATCCAAAACAAGTGTAACTGGTGGTTATTTCCATCCTAGCTCACCCACATGTGTAACGTGAGAGGTGAGACTTGCTGAGGAAAGAAATGCTGAGAGGGACTGTTCTTTACATCAGTCTGTCTTAATAGAGATCCACCCTGGCAGCACTTTTAATGGATGTTCCTTACAGGCACTGCAAAAGTATGGGAATGCTCTCAGAGTGCTGATGTCCGTGTAGGTGAATAGAGGCGT
The DNA here is from genome assembly GCF_022985175.1 of Labeo rohita. NCBI lineage: Eukaryota > Metazoa > Chordata > Actinopteri > Cypriniformes > Cyprinidae > Labeo > Labeo rohita. Next base: position 6,561,244 of record NC_066871.1, read on the forward strand.
TCTCTCTCGTGGGTCGTAGAAAGTCACCCTGGACCTGTTCATGTCCAGTACAACCCTCACCACCTGTGGCTCCTTAGTCATAGTGAGCGGGGACCATGGGGCAGTACAGGCTTTATATTCTCCGTTTCGTAGCCTGATGGTCCAGAATCCCTCTGCAGGGGTCAACACGTGCTTTCCTTTGCGGCTGATGGATCCGCTTGCAACTCCAATGACCCAGTAGGTGTTGTTTTTGACCTCCACTTCCCAGCTGTGTCGCCCAGAGCTAAAGCATTCGTAGCCCAGCACCTCTGCACCTATATCGAACCGCTCAGGGTTTTCTGGAAGTTTAAATGTCTGGGAACAGCACTGTATTGTAGTCAGATCCTCTGACAGGAGGAAGCAGCTTGCCGCGGTGTTTGGATCAAGAGTCACTGGAGCTGCAGCAAAGGAATAGTTTAAAAGGTAAAATACTAATGTTGTGTCTTTAAAGCAACTGTGTGTACATTTTTTACCTTGAAATATCAGTTTCAAAATCATTTTGGTGGTACAGTGACTTCTAATAAGATTTCTGTTTTTTTCCCAAACGTCCTGTCTGTTCTGGAAGTATGTGAGGTTATTCAAATACCAACATTTGCAGTCTTTGCAGTAGACCACTTGTCTACTTGCATGACGTATTTCCTGAATTTGAAGTGTTTATTACCTAATGGGACATACTTACAGTGTTGTAAAAATGCAAGTGTGTACAGAGCTTTATTTTGATTTTTCGATGTTTTGCAATTTAAAATAAATGTATTAATGTCTATTCGGCATTTCTACAACAGACAAAATTTAGTAATTATGCAGCAATTTAGTCTAAATAAGTTATAAAAGCTGTTGCAAATATTGTACAAAATAAACACTCATCTTTGCGCCAATAAAATGTGCAATACTTTGTTTTACTACCAAATTACATGTAATATGAAATTTTTATTCATATTTTACTTACATTGGAAAGGTTTCTGTGACATCTCGCAAGAAGTCTCACAATTTTTTTTTCCAAAACATGGTGCATGATGGAATAAGCTTATCCTCAAATATCACTCTGGATAGTATGAATCTAGTGTGCATTTTGGAGTTTTTAAGACCTGGGACTGTTTTGCACACTAACTTCCTGTTGCCTGCACAAGCACACAAGTGGCCAAGACCTCGGTTGTTGGTATTTGGACCAACCCTGTAAGTTTGGTGAAAAGGGCAAATTGCTTTACTGCACGTGTCCACTGTTATTTACTACAGTCAATGCCAATCACTTAACTGCAAATACACAAAACTACATACAGTTGCTGTATATGGAAGCCTGTTTCCACCACTGAATACAATTTACAATTTTAACAAGGTTTTTGTGACTTATGTCACAATTAAGATTTTTTTCTCTCTAAATTGTCACATATAAACTTCTAATTGCAAGTAGTAATATCAGAATTGCACGATGTAAACTTGCAGTTGCAAGCTATAAAAACGTAATTGCACGATATAAACTCATAATTCTGACTTTTTTTTTTTTTTTGCAAATGTAAGTTTGCATCTTGCAGTTCAGACTTTTTGCTCTCAATTCAGACTTTTTCAGAATTGTCAGCTATAAACTCTTTATAACTCACAATTGTGAGTTATAACGTCAGAACTGCATGATATAAACTCACAATTCTGAATTTTTTCTTGCAAATCGAGTTTGCATCTTGCAATTTTTTTCTCGCAATTCTGACTTTTTTTCGCAATTCAGTCTTTTTTCTCAGAATTGTAGGATACAAAGTCCAATTTTGAGGGAGAAAAAGGACTGGTAAAAATGTAAGAATTGCAAGATATAAACTCACAATTCTGAGTAAAAAAAAGTCACAATTGCGAGATACAAACTCACAATTCAGCAAAAAATTCGTAATACTGAGAAATGAAGTCAGAATTGTGAGAATTATGTTTATTGTGTTTATTTTGCAGAATTACAAGTTTCTCACAATTCAGGGTTTTTTTTGCGAATGCGAGTTTGCATCTCACAGTTCTGACCTTTTTTCTCAGAATTGTGAGATATAAACTTGCAATTGTGAGTAATAACATCAGAATTGTGAGATATAAACTCACATTTGCCAGTTCTAAAGTCAAATTGCGTGATATAAACTCTGTCTTTTCTTGCAAGTCTGAGAAATAAAGTCAGAAATGCGAGTTCATTGCAGGTTTGTCTTGCAATTGTGAGTTTATTTCACCTAATTGCGAGTTACCTTTTTATTCCCCATCTTTTATTCAGTGGCAAAAACGAGCTTCCATAGTTTTAAGTTTCAATATAAAGTGAATGAATCTCATAAGGAAATGTCCAGGTCATTTCAGTATATTTTTTTAGTATATAATTAATAGATATTATTGAATTGTGACATTACTGGCATTATTTTCATGACAATTAAACACATGTCCCCCTCAAATTATCATTACTGTGATGCATTTTTATTAAAATCAGCATGAATTTAAAAAGCAAAAATTCAAATATGTATTAAAATACATATACATATTAAATACATATTACTGCCTTGCAAATACAGTTTACAATTTATATGTATTTTTATAAATGTGTTTGTTTTAGTATTTATTATTGCATAATGTGATTGAGTTATTTTTTATATTGCAATAGTATATTGTTTATGTTTAGTCTTTGGAGAAAAAATACAAAGTAATGATATAGCTTTTAGTTAAATTTGATCTAGACATTATTTAACAGTATTTTAAAACTAACTAATAATAAACATGTAAATGGTACAAACGACTTAGAGTTTGATACAGAATATACTCACTATATTGAATGATTTCCATCATTCTTTCCCAGACTTTAAACTTTAATGATCCCAGATGTTTGGCTACATCAAGTAGTGAACCTGTTATCATCTCTGGATCCTGTGGAATACGCCAGGTTCTGTCAATACAGCAAAGAATACAGAGTTATTCTGTGTCTAGGTCTAGTAAACTATACTTTTGATTTAAAAATTTGTATTAAATTGATAACAGAAAGGATCTATACCTCTTTATGGTGTCTTTATAATTCTAGGTTAAATAAAAAAAATAACAGATCACTAAAAGTGCAACATGTGAATTGTAAGTTGTGTTTTTAAGTCATTCCCATACAAATGTTCACCTTGAGGAACGGTACATCCTGAGATCTCATCTCCTGTTCAACAGTTCTTATAATGTTGCTAAGTGAAGTGATGTCATTCTCCAAATCTTCAATCTTATCGTTCATCATCTGCCTCTTCTCCTCCTTCTCTTGCTTTAGCATGGAAAGTCTGGACGCTTCCTCGTCTCGCAGGAACTGGTGCAGCGCCTCAAACTCCTCTCGTATCTTCCTCTCTGTGTTTTCTGCCTGACTCTGTAATGAGAACGTTATCATTTACTTTTTCTGAAGTGGAAAATTCATTGTCTCTTTCTACAATTGTTCACCTGATTAAAGCAGAAGTTCACTTCCAGAACAAAAATTTACAGATAATTGATTCATCCCCTTGTCATCCAAGATGTTCATGTCTTTCTTCCTTCAGTTGTAAAGAAATTATATTTTTTTGAGGAAAACTTTTCAGGATTTCACTCCATATAGTGGACTTCTATGGTGCCCACGAGTTTGAACCTTTAATCAGGTGAACAAAGGAATCCAAAATGAAAATACCTTAATATGATCTATCGTTTGCTCACAAGTGAGTTTTGCTTTGTGGAAGAGCTTCATTTTTTCCTGAAGTGGTTTCAAAGCATTTTTGAGTTCCTCCTAGAGTCAATATACAAATGATAACACACAAAAAAAGAATTAGTAATTACTAGATGTGCCCATAATGCAACACACACACAGTTATTCATTTAGAGAGGCCCAAACTTTTTTGAACTTCTCTGTCAAATATCTTTGGGACAAAAACAATAGCAAAACATGAAGGCACCAGCATCCACAAGAAGAATGGACTTTTCACAGACTGTAATGGCTTTTTTAATTACTTAATGTACATTTATAACAGTTTTTGATATATTACCCTGGCATTAACTGTAAATTCAATCTTTCTCATTATATTTTTCCTTTCCTTTGGAAATTCATGGAAATGCAATAGTATTTTTTATTTATTTTTGCTTCTGAGAGAAATAGTATGCAAAAACTAACATTTACTATGCCCTCTTAACTCTAGAGAAGTTTACTTCAAAAGTAAAACTAGTTTACTTCAGTTTTACAAACCTGGAAGTGTGAAAAGGGTCCATTAGGGGGGGAAAAGCATTAGAGTTAATAGTCCTGACCAAGGATGAGTTATAGTCCAGACCATTGGGATTAGAATTATGAGAATCTATCCACCTTTTTCCTCAATGAGAAAGAACCCTGGTGAAAAAAACAGCATATGCTGGTAGGTATGTTTTGATGCTGGTTTAAGCTGGTCCTTTGCTGGTTTTTGCTGGTCATGTTGCTGGTCAAGGACCAGCATGAACCAGCAAAGGACCAGCATAAACCAGCAAAGGACCAGCTTAAACCAGCATCAAAACATACCTACCAGCATATGCTGGTTTTTTCACCAGGGATAAACTTATGGGTGAGACTTCCGGTTCATTATAGCCGCTATAATGAGAAGAATAAATGGTAAAACTATTTGCACTGTTTAGATTCAAGACCAATTTGTTACCAAACGCAAAACAGTTATCATAAACATGCTGAAGATGTGTAGTTTGAAAATTGTCATTTCTGTCTTCTATACTTTGTTTAGCCTCTTTCAGACAGCTCAAATCCGATTTTGTGCATATCCGGATGGAATCCGATTTGAATAACTGGCTGTCCACACAGTGTATCGCAGCTGTTCATATCCGACTTGAGTGTCCATAAGTGCTCTTTCGTTTTACAGAATGTGCGTTGGTTTCAATGGCAATGCCGTTGTGTTATTTGTTTGCACAGTTTGCACAGATGCTGTCTTACGACATTACAATGTGTTGTTGTCGCGCTGGATTATATTTCGTTTTATGAGGCAGCTGCAGAAACGCAGGAAGCAATATACTTGCAGTATATTGTCTTTCCCCGCTTGACTTGCAGTTCGCAACAACAAGCTTGTTCCTGCAAAGACGTTTATTATGTCCTTCACAAAAACATCTGACGTGTTTACGTTTTACATGGTGTGAAAACGTGAAAAAGCTACTCTAAATCTCATCTGACTGAAACGGATTTCCAGGAATGTGATTTGAATAGGATTCCAAACCACATATGAATGTAGCTTGAAACGGATTTACACAAATCGGATTTCATGTAGTTTGTTGCCGTTCTCTAAATATCATTGGATTTGCATAAAATTCTGATTTGTTCTGACAGTCTGAAGGAGGCTTTTGTCTAACCCAGGGGTGCCCAAACTCGATCAGTGTTTGTCTAACCAGTGTCCTGCAGAGTTTAGCTCTAACTTGCCTCAACCTGCCAAGAAGTTTCTAGTATGCCTAGCAACAGCTTGATTAGCTGGTTCCGGTGTGTTTATTTAGGGTTGGAGCTAAACTCTGCATTCTGTTTAGAATTCAAAAGGGTCCGATACATTTTATGGTCTGCGACACATGCGATCCACTCCAGTGTTGCCAGACATACGGTAATTATCGTATTTGTATAATAATTTTGATCTCTGTATGATCAACAATTTAAAAAATCCCAAAATGTATAATAATTTCAGAATTTTTTGACACTTGGTCATTGTAATCATAAGGCTTCTATACTAATTGATCTAGCTGTGGATCCTACGTCTAACATGCCCTGCTCTTAAGCCAGCTAGCACTATGTTGCGGTCCATGACGACATCAAATCTGTACCGCAAACAGACCCCCTCAACATCTGGCAACATACAAGCTTCTGATGACAGCGACTCAGAGGTGGAGTTTTGACCTTCCCACTAAGATAGCCTAGTAATTTATTGTGGTAGTTTGCAGGTTGTGTCAAAAAGCTGTTGGTCTCGATAATCTTCTTCCAAATACGATAATTTTGAGCTTCTGGATCGATACTTGGACATTTCCAATCTGGCAATACTGATCCGTGCTATCGTGTCTATGGACCGGAGCAGACTGTGTCTGATTCATATTGTTTTGGTGCAAACTATCTTACAGATAACCTTAAGGCTAGCGCATTCATACCAAAAAAACACAAAAAAACTTAAACTCTTCATTGAACAAATGTTCTTTATTAAAATGTTCTTCACACTAGAAAGTTCTAAATTGGTTCTTCTATGGCATCACTGCAAAACCCTCCAATTTGGAACCTTTACTTTTGACACTGTACAGTTGTTCAAGCATAATTGCGAGATGTATATCTGTCTATCCATTTTCCAAACTGCTTGTCCAGTATAAGATTGTGGGAGCGTCTGATGTCTATCCAAGCATCTTGGTCTGTAGGCAGGGAAACACCCTGGATGGATTGCCATCAATCCTATTTAAGCTTCTGAGACCAGGCCAAAATTATGAGATAATAATTCTGACATTTTAGTGAAACCAAAAGTGAAACAAGATACGATAACGTCTTGTTTCCCTTTTTAACTCACTGGAGTGTAGAATGGCCTTGTAACCCTAATCCATCCTTGGTCTTGGCCTTAAAAGATTTTTAGATTCTTTTGAGGAGATTTTTTTTAGATACTAGAGTATTCTTTCATCAACTCTAAACTAAGCACATGGGCATCTGGTTTCAGTCCTACCAGGAGGCCTAAATCCTAGCATACCGCTATTAATAGTCTGATAATGAACCCAGCCCAGAATCCATAAATAACAATTTCCAAAGTCCTAAATAGAAGGAACGGTTATCCAAATGGTTTTTTATTCTCATAAAAAGTTTTTGTTTTCCTTCTAATCCTTGAATTGACAGAACAACTGTTAAAACTGTAGATTGGAATCAACACTGCATACATACCTTACAGTCATGTGAAGCTTCATTTAAGGGATATAACCTGTGACCCTTATGGTTGGCAGAGGACTTGCATTTGCTACAAGTGGGTTCCAAGTCCTCCAAGCAAAACAGTGACAAGGTCTCACCATGCTCCTTGCACGCAAGAGGGTCGTTTTTGCGGCGCTCCAGAAAACCCTCGCAGGTCTTCTCAAGCGTGGTGTTGACTATGAGCTCCCCCATAGATGATGGCTGACAGCAGAGGGGGCATTCGCAAGATCCTCCACTATTCCACAGGCTCTCCAGACAAACTTTGCAGAAGCGATGTCTGCAAAACAGCACTACGGGTTTTTGCAGGATACTTCCACAGATGGGGCATGACAGGTCTTCTGCGAGATGTGACTGCTTGGTGGCCATTGCTCCTTTGAGCCCTTCACTGCCCGAGTTGGGTCACAAGGGGATTCTATGCCCTCCCTCCTGCTTAAGATTACCCTCAGGAGATCTGTCTTCTGATTGGCTCCAGTATTTACTTGGAATATACATCACAAGGTCTAGACCGACACATGATATCTTCTGATGAATGCCAAAACGTCACATTTGTAACAATAAGCTCCCGGAGAGTGATTTGACCCTGACGCTGACGTAAGAGGAGGTATGTGTGCCATCTCATGAGAAAAATTCAAAAGGCAGGAGAAATAAACAGAAAACTGTCCAGAACAGTGGTGAGAACAAGTTTTTGCCCCCTTCTGATTTATCATCAGATCTTTATCCATAAACAACAACACAACAAGTTAAATCTTTCATGCATCCATTAAAGGTGTTTATAAAACATTCAGCGCTATATGCAGTTAATGCTGTTAATGGAGGTGTGACCAGTATCTGGTTGCACCCCCATTAGCAGCAATAACTGCTACCAAATGTTTCCTGTAGTTATTTATAATAGAGGAATTTTGGCTCACTCCTGCTTGCAGAGCTGCTTCAGCTCAGTGACATTTGTAGGTGTTGAAGCGTGAACTGTGCCTTTCAGATCTTCCCACTTCAACCACACTTTGTTGGGGTTTAATTCTGGAATGTGACTGGACAGAAGTTGAGTTTTCTTTAGGGATCATTGTTTTGGAGCACGTCCCAGCCGGGCTTCATCTTAAGTTAAGAAACAGGCATCTTTACATTCTCCTGAATAATCTTCTGGTACAGAGCAGAATTTATATGATGTCAAGATATCCAGGTACTGATGCAGCTAAACATTTCCAAACCATCAAACTAGTACCACTGTTTTTGACCAGTTATTTTTATGAAAAAGGCAAGAGAGGGTTGAAGATCTGTAGAAGTTGCTCTAGGGTTTTTGGTGACTCAGAATTATTTTTTGCCTTCCTCTTGGTCAAATTTTGGCAGGACGACCATTCTTTGCAAGATAAGCTATAAACTAACAGCTTAAAGGAGGAGTCCACTTCCAGAACAACAATTTAGAAATAATTTACTCACCCCCTTGTCATCCACGATGTTCAGGTCTTTCTTTCTTCAGTCGTAAAGAAATTATGTTTTGTTGAGGAAAACATTTCTGCATTTTTCTCCATATAATGGACTGATATGGTGCCCCGATTTTGAACTTCCAAAATGCAGTTTAATAGTTTAATAGTTTAATAGTTTAATGCAGTTGTTATATTGGGAGGGTTATATTGCATTTTTCAAGCCCGTAAACAATTCTGCGTTTTTTTAATGAGGCCTCATTCTGGACAACTTTGGCTCTAGAACCACTGCTGTCAATCAAATTGTTTGTTAAATGACTGAGAAGATGTAAAAACCTACTTTTACAAACTAGTTGCTCAATCTGGAAAACCACTGCAATGTAATTCTCTGGACTCTCTAGAACAATAATTATCAAAAAATGTTGAAATTTACCTTTTGGGAAGTTATAACGGGTTGTTTAGTAAAGGGGCCTATCCAAATATACCCAAAATCTTACAAAGCCTAAAGGAAAACTCAAAACTTTACTAAACTTGGTAAGCACATGTGACAGCTGATTCTAAACAAGCATGCAAAGTTTTAAGGAGATCAGACCACAGCTGGTGCTATAACAGACATAAATGTTACAAAATATTTCTGTGGTAAATTACCTGGATTTGCTAAAAATGTTTTTTAAATCATTGATTTAGGTGGTTACAGGCTTGCTAAATGTCTTTTTCATATGTGCTTAAATGCCTTAAAATGCTTGAATACCAGGAATCACTGTTTGCAGCTCAGTCCCCTTTTTGTTTTTGACGCAACATGACACAACACTCGCATTCAGCATAATCAAGTGAAGCGAATGAATGGCAGTGGGCGAGGTCTATGGTAAGAAGCAGACTATTCGTCGATATCTTGCTCTGGAGGCAGTGTTTATGCAAATGTTTGTGCATTTGTTTGTGACGTCACCTTGCACCTCAGATCCAAACGAGCTGTTTTTTTGAGCTTGATTAAATAAATGCTTTGTTTATAATGAGAAGGACGTTTTAAGCTATAAAACCTGTGGGATGTTTTAATGGTAAGAAAAACCTTTTTTATGCCAAAAGATCAAGGCAGGTTCAATTTCTCATGTCATGACCACTTTAAACTATTTAAGATTGACTATTGCAAACTGTGTATACATTTGGACAATTTGACTTTTGGTTCAGTGGAGGCTTAGAAATGGCTTTGTAACATTTTCACCACCAGACTCTATCTATCAAGTTTGCAACATGGAAGTAAGCTAATTTCTGTAAATGCGAGACTTCTGATTTATTATGAACTATAAGTAAATGGAGGAATATATAAAATATTCCTAATTTTATAACAAAGAATACCAAAGTGCAGTAAACTGTAAACTGGTTGTTGACACACTGAGTGAAAAGGACCGGACCTAAATTTATTTTGCTAATTAGAAGTGAGATTACACAAGATAGTAATAGTTTTCATGCATTATTCAGCAGGATAGGCTGGAGCAATTTAATGCGGCCTTAATTGCACATTTATTATTGAGCCGTGCTGTATTTAATACCTTCATTCTTTGCTCCCTGAACCTTCTCAGATGAGATCCAGAGGCCTCTTTTCGGCAAAAGGGACATTGCGTCTCCCACAGCTGCTGACAGCAAATTTCACAGAAGCTGCACCCGCATGAAATACAGCAGAGGACCACTGGAACACTGAAAACTTCTTCACACACCGAACAAGAAGGGTCTTCCTCTAAGAGCGCCGAATCGCCCTCCATTTTCTACAATGATACAAGCTGAATGTCCTAAGTGTTATATGCCTTTTCATGCTCCAGACATTTGACCTTTAGACTTGACTTCTGGACGTAAATGACACAAACACAGATCTATATTGAGCTCTGATGTGAAGACAGCAGTTTGTTGCTATTAATCATTTCTGTTAGTTGGATTATGGTGTGCTTTGGAAATTGTCGTAGACCTCAGCATCTTGATCTACGACATATATAAAAATGATCTTTTTTGTATGAATTCTGAAAATGATGTGCAATGCAGTGAATTTCCATCACACCTCAGTGATACACTCTGATTATTTGGCTCCCTGATTTGAGGCAATGCCTTCAACAAGGGGTCCCCAATGCAGAAGACAGACAGGCTGCTTGCCATGCTGCTCACATATTCTTTACTGTGAAAAGAGGACATTAGAGCTTTGTGTGTCTCCCAGATCTGTGAAAGACTGTAAAAGCCATGTCCTTATGGGAGGCACTAGGACATTGAAAACCCTTTCTGCAAAGCACAGAGACTCATCATCTAGGAAAAGGGTTTCAGCCTCCATTTCTTTAAGAGCTGGACACTTGAATGAGTCTCAGGGAAGTTCTACACCCAGATATGCTGTGAAAAGTTCTAGGCACTTGTAAAACATACTTTTTATTTGTCGGTTTTTCTGTTCACTAAATTAAATCAATATTTCTTTTGACCACACTCTGTCTAAAAACATTTTTCCTCCAAGTACACTTGCCAATTTTAACGTAGTTTGCAGGAAGTCACCGCCATTCCTTTTTGCATTTAAGGTTTAGGTGTCGGTGCCATTAGCCACATGGTTAGTGCGTCGACATACAGCGCAATGCCACTGAACCAAACAAAACATGCAGATTTTGCTGATTATCGCTGCTGAAAATGGTCAGTTATTGTCATGTTTTGTGCTGTACTAATCAGTCAGACCGGAAAAAACATTTGGAGTACTATAAACTGCCAAAAGTTATAACAAATCAAGAAGAAGAGTGCAAAAAACTGTCTGAGGAACAAAAGGCGTTTGTGGTTGGCCAAACTGAACCAGGAATTCCAGGGCAAGAATCATGACAACATTCATGTTTTTTCTCATCATTTCCAGTCAGGTAGGTGAAATATTAGGCTAATATCTTAATTAATATTGTTCGTATGTATCTTTACCATCTATTAACTTTAGTTTATAGAACAGAGTAGTTTGGAGTCTCTTGTATTGGCACACAACTAGGTAATGGAGAACTCCATATGAGTTAATGAGTTAATTCAGCTAGGTTAAATACGACCACAGTCGTAAGTAGCACTATTATTTATAATAACAAGTTATGGCAGTCTTTTTATTCCATGTCGCACGGCATATTTGTAGCAATAGCCAACAATACGTTCATTAGGATATTAAGTAAAGATCATGTTCCATTAAGTTATTTAGAAAATTTCCTACCGTAAATGCATTAAAACTTTTTATTTATATAAAAAAAAATATTTATATAATTTTAGATTAGTAATATGCATTGCTAAGAACTTCGTTTGGACAGCTTTAAAGGTGATTTTCTCTTTTTTTTTTTTTTTTTTTTTTTTTTTCACGCTTAGATTCCAGATTTTTAAATAGTTGTATCTCGACCAAATATTGTCATATAATAACAAACTATACGTCAATGCAAAGCTTTATTCAGCTTTCAGATAATGTATTAATCTCAGTTTCAAAAAACTGACCATTATGACTGGTTTGGTGGTCCAGGTTCACAAATAAGAGAGACCTCCAAAGTGTGCAGTGCAGGGAAGCTCCTGTTTGTACTGCCATACTGACACCCAGTGGTAATATTGCGGAATCCTTAAAATGATGTGATAAAACAGTAAATATGTGGTTAATATGCAGTTAATGCAATCCAGTCTTTTATAATTTGCTACTGTCATTTAATTAATTAATTAACTAACTTTATTTATTTCAGCATTTAACCATAAGCTGTTAAAAAGCTGGTGGTGCCATGTTTGCTTTTTTCAAAGCCTAACAGGTAAAATGTAAGAGAATTCCCCCCTTAAGATATATATGCTTTATTTTCTGGCAGTAACCATGCTGTTTAACTTTGTTTTCACATTGCATTTTTTTTTTTTTTTTTCACATTTCAAATTTCTCAACACCTTGTCTAGATCTGATGTCTTTCTTGCTGAAAATTCCCACACTATAAAATCTCTTAAACTCATAAATAATAGTAGGAATAAAAAACTCTTTAAGGACTGTGATCTATTGTACTGATTTGCACTTTCCACATTTGCTTTTCCTGTTGCTTTCTTTGTATTTCAAATGCACTGATGTTTCCTCTTTGCAATAATAAACAATAAATGAGAGAAGGTTTTTTTTTTTTTTTTTATTAACAAATGTTTTATTTTTTATTATGAACGTTTGTTGTTTTCGCCTCCTCCTTATGAAAACTGTGGGCAATGTTAGAAAACCATATTAGCAGGAAAAAAACATTTACAGTTCGACAAATGCAGGAAATAATGCATCATCCTGATGTACACCGCTTGTAAATACTATAATTTGCAATGTGTTACGATCTATATCTGTTTGGCACACTAAAGCTGATTTCAGAAACTTTATAGGACGGATAGTGTGAGGGTGTGAATGCAGTGGAAAGTCTATCACAAACCGGAAGCTAACGCTTTTCTGCGGCAAGATAAAAGCCAAGGGCTTTTTTGGTACACTTTATTTCCGGTTTTTGCACAGTACCAACTTGCACAATTTGGAATAATTTTTTCGGTGGCTGACCTTACATTTTTTTAGACAGTGTTTCTTATTCTTGCATGCTAACAAAAAAAATCGCGAGTCTTAAAAGATGTCAAAATCTCTATCGTTTCGATTGCAAGTAAGCTCCATAATGGACATAATGACAAAAACGGCAATAGAAGAAATATGCAAAATTGTAGACAACGATTTTGCGTTTTTACGACAAGAACTGACTCGGGTCATGAGTGAAAATACAGTTCTGAAAGACAAAATGCTTTGTCTCGACAGCGAAAGGCAAGAAGAAAGCCACTCGCATCACAAAGGACGAAGCGCACGCTGGCTCCAAAATATATCGCTCTATTTGCATTCAAACCGATGATGGTAAATATAATCTCTACTTCATAGTTTTGTTTGTCGGACAGTTGTTCCCATGTGCGCTACTATGATAATGTATCTGCACGTTTTACTCCTTGCAGGAGCGCAGCCCTCCATCAAAGGGATATTTGGAAAGGAGTGGTGTTCCAGTTTGTGGGATCGGAGGAACGAGTCTAGAGAAGATGAGCTAGCGATCGATGTCGACCTGTACAGTGTATCGCCTTATAAGGTTGCCTTAATTCACTTAAAGTTTCAGAAGCTATCCCTTAGGGAGATGAATCCATTCATTTAAAATAATGCCCAAAAGATGTGCATGTGAATGATCTTCATGTGTAAAGGTGTAAAACAAAGTTGCAAAGAATTGCAGACGAGTTTTGAAGTAGATTCTCAGGCATGTTTAAAGCATGCATTAAATAGGAAACTGGATTTATAGATAGTGCAATAAGCTATCAAAATGCAAATTTGGAACATTTTAACAGTACTTTTTTATGGCCCCATGAACTTGGCATATGACAATACAGAATGAGCTGTCCTACTGCACCATCTGCCCACTCTGTGTCATTGTTTCAAAGTCATTTTCAGGGGTGTGCTTAATTTGACAATGACAATTGACAATGAAATTTTAGTACTGTCTTATTTTATTTTTTTATGGACCCATGAACTTGGTATGTGTGGCAGATTTTAATAGGCTTGTCTAGAGCAGTGGTTTCCAAACATGCCCTGGAGGCTCTCCACCTCTGCACATTTTGGATGTCACCCTTATCCACCTTTTCCTCGACGTGGAAGTAAGCCTATGGGTGAGACTTTTGGTTCATTAGACGCTATAGACAAATAATGAGAAGAATAACAATGTGCAGTAAATGCTAAAACTGTTTGCACTACAAACCAGAATTAAAATAATACGTTAAAATAATATGGTAAGACACACCAATTTGCAATATCAAGGAGCAAAACAAACTGTTTCATATAGCTAAAAATAGCTGGACACGGATAAGACCAGAAGCCAGACCCATAAAATTAAAAAATATGGCCAAAAAAGGTGCATTCAAGTCCCTCCTGCAAAGTTCGTATTTACAATTTGGGAAGTTGTGTGTTCAAGACGCCGATGTATCATTTCTACATAAAATGCAGCAAAATTTTTATGTCGAATGCAACATTAAATCTTGCAGTCTCTAATAATGAGCTGATGAGTTGAATCAGGGGTGAAGGCATTCAAAATGTGTACAGTCGGAGGGCCTACAGGACTGGTTTGGGAAGCACTGGTCTACGTCAGTGATTCCCAATCCTGGTCCCAAAGAACACTGCACATTTTTGATGTCTCTCTTGTCTAATGCACATATTTGATGTTTTGGAGTCTTTACTAATGAACTGATGAGTTGAATCGGTTGTGATTAATTAGGGAGACATCTAAAATGTGCAGTGTTGCAGGTTTTCCAGGACCACGATTGGGAATCAGTGGTCCAGATCTTTTTCAAGGTTGTCAAATATGACTCTGGACTTGTAGAACTTATTTCTGCAAATGAAATGAAAAAAAAAAAAACGTATTCTCGTTTTACATGATCTGCTCGTTCTGTCTCATGCAGCACAAAGAACAAGAGCACTCCAACCTGGTCATAATCAAAGAGGAGTGTTTTGAAGTGGACACTTATCCCGGGTATACAGGTAATGTTTAAAATTTTCTAGCAGATCTTTAAAGGATTGAAGTGAACTTTCAGAATAAAAATTTCCTGATCATTTACTCACCCCCATGTCATCCAAAATGTTCATGTCTTTCTTTCTTTAGTTGCAAAGAAATTAAGGTTTTTGAGAAAAACCTTCCAAGATTTTTCTCCATATAGTGGACTTCAATGGGGATCAATGGGTTGAAGGTCCAAATTAAAAAAAAAAAAAAAAAAAAGCGAAATGATCGGTCATTTTCTAAAAACAAATTACAATTTATATACTTTTTAACCACAAGTTCTTTGTCTGTGTACTCCAATTCAAAAAGATAGGGTAGGGTGAAAAAATCTCATTTTCTCCTCCAACTTCAAAATCGTCCGACATAGTTGTTTTACCTCTTTTTGTAAATGGCGTTTGACTTTTTTCGCACATTTGCTTTGTAAACACTGGGTCGGTACTTCTGCCTATGCTACATGTGACCTTTGCAACGTGACTACATAATGCATGAGGTTGGGCTGGTGCAAGATGAGCATTTGTGGTTAAAAAGTATATGAATTGTCTTTTTTTTTTTTTTTTAGAAAAAAATCGCTAGATAAGAGCATTATTCCTCAGCTGGGATCGTGTAGAGCCCTTTAAAGTTGCATTGAAACTGCAAATTGGACCATCAACTCGTTGATCCCCATTGAAGTCCAATATATGGTGAAAAATTGTGTTTTCCTCAAAAACCTTAATTTTTTTTCGACTGAAGAAAGAAAGACATGAACATCTTGGATGACACAGGGGTGAGTAAATTATCAGGACATTTTTATTCTGGAAGTGACATAATCCTTTAATTAGTGAGATTAAATTATTTTGGATCATGCTTAAAAGAATGATATGATTTGAATTTTTAATACTCCGACAGCAAAAACACCTCAAGCTTCAAGAGGACAGCTACCATCTCCTGCATATGAGCCACTGGCCGAAGCAAGAAGTTTCGATGGTCATTTTGTGTCTGGTGAATTTTCAGAGATATCGGAAATACAAAACGCATCCTCCGATTCATCAGATAAACACTCTACTGATGAAGCTGTCGACCAGTTAATAGCACCAATAGAAGATCCATTGGAATTTGATGGCCACTGTATACTCAACCAATTTTCAGTAGAGCACAACGGCCAGTTTCCCTCTGATGCTCAGGAGGATGAAGAAGCAGAGGAAATATACGAGGACGAGGACGCCGCAACTACGACAGAACATTATGAAAAGAGAGTCAGGGGACAGAAGCCGCCAAACAACTTTAACTGCTATGACGGCGGGAAGGCGCTTGTTCGACAAAACGCTTCTAAAAACCGTCTCAGAAAACATCGATTTTCAAGGTTGAAACCAAACGAAAAGTTTCGGTGTGAGATCTGCGGGAGATGTTTTCATTCAAACACCAATCTCTCGGTTCACTATTTAGTCCACACAGGCGAACGGCCCAATAAATGCAGTTTTTGCGGAAAAGGCTTCTCCCAGAAAGGAAATTTACAAGCTCACGAACGCATCCACAGAGGAGAAAGACCTTTTAGTTGCGTCACCTGCGGAAGGAGTTTCACCCAGAAAGTTAGCCTATCTAATCACGAACGCATCCACAGAGGAGAACGACCCTTTACTTGTATAACCTGTGGAAAGGGTTTCACCCAGAAAGTCACCCTCCAACAACACCTTGTCGTCCATGACAGAACAGCTAAACCAGTCAGGAGGAAACCAAGGAAGAATCACCGTGATATAAATTACAGCTTTATGTAGCACACTTCTTTTAGTTATTTCTCAATTTGAGATTGCAGTAGCTGTTTAGAATGAAATACGAACAGTTGGAGATGTGAGGTTGCAGAACCTTAAAAAGAACGTCTCTGTGTGTAATACTGTAGATTGTAGCAGAAATATATAGTCAGGTATGGCTGTGTATTACTCAGTAATGTAGTTGTTATTCCACCAATTTGTTCCTTCTGTTAAACCAAAGGCACAGCCTTTTTGGTGGTCTTTGACATCTGGGCTAAACTTTAAAAATAATTAAGATTTTTAAATGTTTTCTTAAGAAGTCTGCACAAATTTCAACACTTCAGTAACACTTCAGTAACACTTCAGTAAATACCGCAATATTGTGAAATATTATTACAATTTAATATATTAAGAAATGTAATTTATTCCTGTGATGCACAGCTGAATTTTCAGTATCATTACTCCAGTCTTCATGATCCTTCAGAAATTATTCAAACAAAAGACTGGAGTAATGATGCTGAAAAGTCAGCCTTGCCATCACAGAAATAGAATTATTTTAAATTGTAGAATTATTTCAGAATTTTGCTGTTTTCTACTGTATTTTTGGTCAAATACAGTTGAGGTCAAAAGTTTACACACACAAATGTTATTTATTTTACCAAAATAAGAGGGTTCATACAAAATGCATGTTATTGTTTATTTCACAATAAAGACATTTACATATAGTCCACAAGAGAAAATAATAGTGGAATTTGAGATCCATGTTTTCACACTGAGGACAACTGAGGGACTCATATGCAACTATTATAGAAGATTAAAATGCTCGCTGATGCTCCAAAAGGAAAACGGTGCATTAAGAGGGGGTGAAAACTTCTGAACAGAATGAAGATATATATATACATTTATCTTATTTTGCCTAAATATCACTTTTTTTTTTATTTAGTACTGCCCTTCAGAAGCTACTGAAGATACTTGCATTTTCCCAGAAATAAGTTCTGGGATCAAATTCTGATTTTCAGATTCCAAAAAGTTTTCACCCTGGCTCTTAATGCATCATTTTTCCTTCTGAAGCATCAGTGAGCATTTGAACCTTCTGTAATAGTTGCATATGAGTCCCTCAGTTGTCCTCAGTGTGAAAAGATGGATCTCAAAACCATACAGTCATTGCTGGAAAGGGTTCACATACACAAAAATGCTGAAAACCCAAATAATTTGTGGAACCTGAAGGATTTTTCTGAAGAACAGCAGGCAGTTTAACTGTTTAGGACAAACAAGGGACTCATGATCAACTATCACAGCTGTGGATCATTCAGGTAACAACACATTATTAAGAATCAAGTGTATGTAAACTTTTGAATGGGGTCATTTTTATAAATTCAACTATTTATCTTGTGGGGTATATGTAAATGTCTTTTCTGTGAAATAATTCTGGTCAAATAAAAAATAACATGCATTTTGTATGATCCCTCTTATTTTGGTTAAATAATGAACATTTTGCAGATTCTGCAAGGTGTATGTAAACTTTTGACCTTAAATGTAAATGAAAAAAATCTCAATCATCCCAAACTTTTAAATGATAATGTTTGTGTATATATATAGTCTAGATATAAAAGACCACCAGAGGTAAACACATCACTAAATTAAGGCTTTAGCCTAAAGATTTTTTTGTGAATATGGTCCCTGTTTTTTTAAAACATTATCATAATGCTACATTAGTTTTGGGCCATTAGTGTAAAGCGACCAGTAACAGTACTTGATCTTTACAGATCTTTCCGGAAACTGTAATTTCAGTAGTTTGTAGTACGTTCGATGCTTCTAGAAGTTTGATTTGTTCAAGTTCAGATGTCAACTAGATTGCATGTGTAAGCAAAAAACAGTTACTATGTGTATTTTCAACCATGCTGAATAAAAAAGTGGTTTGCATGATTTCACTCACTTTGTCAAGTTTATTAAAGCATGTTTTTTTTATCCCTCTGTTTCGAATGAATATACATATCTACATGGTCCTAAATGAAGTTGAAGTCAATGCACAGATGCTTCTGTATAACACGATCCAAACACTGTTGAACGACTAACATGGACATACTTACAATTTCTTAATGGTTCATATTGCCGAGTAATGCGCACTCTGCTGTAACAGCAACTTTGATACAGATCAACTTCAGTAATAGTCTAACTGAAGCACTGGTGTGTATTGAAGCCCTGTTTGTACGCGTAGCTTTTACCACACTCGGAGCAGCTATATGGCTTTTCTCCAGTGTGGCTTCGGAGGTGTACGTTCAGAGAGCTCTTTTGAGCAAAGCTCTTTCCACACTCCATGCACGAGTACGGCCTCTCGCCAGAATGAGTACGCTGGTGTATTCTGAGGTACGTTTTTTGAGCAAATCTTTTACCGCAAACTGTACAGGCGAAAGGTTTTTCTCCGGAGTGTGTTCGCATGTGTGCTTTCAGATAGGTTAGTTTGTTGAAAGTTCTTTGACAGAATACACACTCAAACCTCTTTTCTTCTGAAGTACTTGTGTGGTTGTGTGTGCTATGGAAAGTTTGCTCTGTTGTACTGTCTCCATGTGTAGAGATCGTTCCCTCAAGAGGTTGTTCCTCAGCTTGTGTCTGCTGTACGTTCGCTTGGACTTGGTCATCTGAAGGTACGGTGTATGTGATAAAATCATCAGAGCTTTGGGCGACACATCTTTCATCACTGGGCATTGCAGGTCCTGTAATTCATTAATGACACATTAAAATGCAAATATAACAGTTAACAGCAAGTTCTCAAAGTTCACATCACAAACCTCTCAAACTGCAACTTTCATCTTCCTCAGAGTTATTTTTCCCAGAGCAGTCTTCGAATGTCTCCTCCTTAATCATGATCATATCTGGTTCTTCATCCAGCAGATCCACTGGCTGAAGGACAGAAAGTAAAAGTGAGAACTACAGTAGTTAACTGTATGCTGACATTGCTTCATGTATATTAAGAGCAGTATGTGAGACCAACCTCTTCTGCGATGGATGCAGAGTCCATATGTGTGTCCTCCTGCTCACCAATATTTGGCTCCCCATGTCTCCAGAGGTTCATGCACCATTCCTTACCGAAGACACTGTCGATTGTGGGACGACGTCCGGTCTCTGTAAGACACGCCTAGTTTTTGGTTACGTCATAACGCAAGAGAGACATACGTGGTGTAATTTTATTGACCTTGTCTTTACGACGCGCCATCAATCGGCCATATTGACAGCACTGAATGTAAACAATGCCACTGAACTGAACAGAACTTGCACATTTTGCTGATTACTGCTGCTGAAAATGCTCAGTTATTGCCATATTTTGGGCTGTACTAATCGGTCAGACCAGGAAAAACACTCGGAGTACTATAGACTGCCAAAAGTTACAACAAACCAAGGAAAAGAGGAACAAAAGACGTTTGAGTTTGGCCAAACTAAACCAGGATTTCCAGGGCAAGAATCTTGACAACATTCATTTTTGTTCTTATCATTTCCAAACATGTAGGTGAAATATTAGGCTACTATCTTAATACTGCTAGTACGTATCTTTACCACCTATTAACTTTAGTTTGTCAAACTAATGCGCTCTTTCCTGCTGACTAGGTCCTTCTCTATATGATTTAGCAGCATCCACACATTTTTTCATAGTTTAAACAGCATAAATTAGCTGAACAATGTATTCAGTAGTACTTTAAATGTGCAATCAATGCTGTAGTTTACATTCGAGGGTCGCCAGTATGGCTGCACATCCGGGTAACTGACCAAACCGTGAGGTAAATGCAAACCCCCTGTCAATTTCCTGCAGAGTTTAGCTCCAACTTTTATCAAACTCACCTGCCTGTAACTTTCTAGTTATCCTACAGATTGTAAATAGCTTGTTCAGGTGTGTTTGATTAATGTTAGAGTTAAAGAGTTAGAAAAGGGGACCTTCAGAACCCCCGAATTAGACACTATCCTGGTGAAAAAAACAGCATATGCTGGAAGGTATGTTTTGATGCTGGTTTAAGATGATCCTTTGCTGGTTTATGCTGGTCCTTAGCTGGTTTAAGATGATCCTTTGCTGGTTTATGCTGATCCTTAGCTGGTTTAAGCTGGTCTTTTGCTGGTTTATGCTGGTCCTTAGCTGGTTTAAGCTGGTCTTTTGCTGGTTTATGCTGGTCCTTAGCTGGTTTAAGCTGATCCTTTGCTGGTTTATGCTGGTCCTTTGCTGGTTTATGCTGGTCCTTAGCTGGTTTAAGATGATCCTTTGCTGGATTATGCTGGTCCTTAGCTGGTTTAAGATGATCCTTTGCTGGTTTATGCTGGTCCTTTGCTGGTTTATGCTGGTCCTTAGCTGGTTTAAGATGGTCTTTTGCTGGATTATGTTGGTCCTTAGCTGGTTTAAGATGATCCTTTGCTGGTTTATGCTGGTCCTTTGCTGGTTTATGCTGGTCCTTAGCTGGTTTAAGATGGTCTTTTGCTGGTTTATGCTGGTCCTTAGCTGGTTTAAGCTGATCCTTTGCTGGTTTATGCTGGTCCTTTGCTGGTTTATGCTGGTCCTTAGCTGGTTTAAGATGATCCTTTGCTGGATTATGCTGGTCCTTAGCTGGTTTAAGATGATCCTTTGCTGGTTTATGCTGGTCCTTTGCTGGTTTATGCTGGTCCTTAGCTGGTTTAAGATGGTCTTTTGCTGGATTATGTTGGTCCTTAGCTGGTTTAAGATGATCCTTTGCTGGTTTATGCTGGTCCTTTGCTGGTTTATGCTGGTCTTTTGCTGGTTTAAGATGGTCTTTTGCTGGTTTAAGATGGTCCTTAGCTGGTTTATGCTGGTCCTTAGCTGGTTTATGCTGGTTCTTAGCTGGTTTAAGTTGGTCCTTAGCTGGTTTATGCTGGTCCTTGACCAGCAACATGACCAGCATAAACCAGCAAAGAACCATCTTAAACCAGCATCAAAACATACCTACCAGCATATGCTGGTTTTTCACCAGGGTAAGATGTCAGGGTTTTTATATGGGATTAATAGAAAAGAAATATAAAAACAGACTGGGAAAGTTGTCTTCTAAGAAACTGACGACTAGGTAACTGGATTTAGCCTAGTAATAAACACGCGTTTTGTTTGTGAACGAGGTGAATGAACAAAACATCTTAGGAACAAACCGAACCAACTCGTTTCTGCAGACACAACAAAGAGAGGCGGAATAACTAACATTAACTTAAAAATATAACTTACATGTTCAGTATTTTAATAGATATGAATGTATATTTAGTTTTAATATCCTAATAAAACTTTTTTGGTCATTAATGACTCGGTGGGTTTTTCAGTGAATCAACTAAGTGAATGATTCTTTGACTCGATCATAGTCATAACAGACAAAGACAGTCAGTTGTCTCCACCTACTGATGTAACGATGTATCCTAAAGAAATACTGAACGAATTCATTGTGGTGAATGGACTCAAAAGATTCCGGTATTTTAGATGAACTGCTATTTACTACAGAAACATATTCTCCCTGAAGAAAGGTTAAAGTCTTATTCAAGGGCACAATGATGATATGAGGACCGCCCACTGCAGGCACTGAACCTACAGCTTAAATCAAAACGGAGTCATTTAATCGTGCATAATAAGTAAATTACCTGTAAGCCCCGGATGGTTAAATGGAGCCTCTGTCCCGTTCATCTTCCCAGCGCTTTTCCGTGCAGACTGAAGTTCGTTCTCCAGAAAATGGCATTTCTTTTTCAGAGATTCGTTTTCGTTTGTACATCGTGAAATCTCTAAGCGCAGCAACAAAGAATTCTCCTCGAAAAGTTTGCCTATTTCAACCACAGCTGTTTTCGCCAGCATTTCCATGATGGATGTTAACTGCGTCTGAAAATCAGCAGTATTCATGATGTCCGTCGCTCACGGGACCATTTATCAGTGATGTTTATTGTAAACAAACCGTCCTTCGCTCTGACAGCCACCGCTATAGTCTCTATGCACAGCTGCTTTTATATTCTTAACACGCAACGACGCTGTTTTCCGTTTATTTCTGAGGATAGAATCGTAGCATATCTAGCATTTTGGAGAATAGGATCATGGGATGAATTACCGTAAACCACCTTGTAGTGAGCTCGCATGAATTAAACGTTTTGATTGGTCGCATCCAAAACGGCTCTAGCCAATAGTACCTTGGCAACTGTTGCTATGAAAGCCCTGTGTATTTATGTGAATGTTCCGATTGGACTTTTACCAAAAATAACATTAAAAAAATGTTTTTGCTGGCGCACTCTGAGATGAAGCGCTTTTGTATAAAACTTGATACTCCAGCTCATGTCAAACAAGCCCACCTCATCTCTACTTGATATTCTGATTCCTAGAGTTGACATGACTCCCTTTGTTCAAGGTAAGTCTGTAGACATTCACCCAATTTATCATATGTCAGGCAAATATTAAGTTCAAGTTTTAGGAAATATCACACCTCTCCTCAAATTCACAATACTGAGGAACAACACATTAGGGTTCAAATTAGGCTGGGTCCTTGCGCAGAACATCTTCCATGGGTTTGTCTCTGTACATTTAATTGTACTTGGTCATCCAAAGGTACACTGTTAAGACTTTTTCATTTTTACCAGCAGTTTAGTGTAATTACAGCACTGTTTTAATTACATATTTAGAGTAAACAACATACAACAAATCTTCTGTAATCTACTTGTGTTTTTTGTATCACTAGTTTATAGTGTCAGTGTAGTAATTTCATCCTATTAATCATATTATTACAAACACATTAGTTGACACTTTTTTTTTTATTGTTGCATGAATTACTTAAATGAATGTAATAAAATATTTAATACAAACATTCCAGCAACATTCAAATAGAACAGTACAAGTAAAAAAAAAAAAAAAAAAAAAAGTATCTTAAGGTATCACAAGGTAAAAAAAAATTGTTGCACAAATAGTAACCCTTCGTCGTCAAAGTAGTAGTAGTATTAGAATTCAGTGCAGGGCCAGGGTGAAGACAATCCTGAAACACATAAAAAAAAAAAAATTTGATTAATGTTACTGATTACCCCTCATATCCCCAAGTCACATTTAGAGGAACAGTTCACCCAAAAATTAACATTTTACCCCCATTTCGTTCTAAACCCGTGTAAGTTTGAACATAAAATAAGTTTTTTAGAATTTTCAAGAACCAAACAGTTGTTGGTCCCCATTAAAGGAGAAGTCCACTTCCAAAACAAAGATTCACATATAATGTACACACCCCCTTGTCATCCAAGATGTTCATGTCTTTCTTCCTTCAGTCATAAAGAAATAGTTTTTTGAGGAAAACATTTCTGCATTTTTCTCCATATAATGGACTGATATGGTGCCCCGATTTTGAACTTCCAAAACGCAGTTTAAATGCGGCTTCAAACGCTCGTCTTGTCTTGCTCTCCCTGAACTCTGTGTATTCTGACTCAAGACAGTTAGGGTATGTCGAAAAACTCCAATCGTATTTTCTCCCTCAACTTCAAAAATCATTTAGAAATCATCCTACATCGCTGCAGAAGTACCGACCCAGTGTTTGCAAAGTGAACATGCAAAGATGATCAAACACCTATAACAAAAAAGGTAAAACAGCGATATAGGATGATTTTGAAGTTGAGAGAGAACATGAGATGGGAGTTTTTTGACGTACCCTAACTGTCATGAACAGGGGAAAAAAACTGTCCAGGCAGAGTAAGAGAAGATGAGCATTTGGCATTAGAAAGTATATAAATTGTACTTTTTTTTATTAAAATAACCGTCCTTACACTATAGATAAGACCCTTCTTTCTCAACTGGGATCTTTAACAACCGCATTTGGGATCAGGGCACCATAGCAGTCCATTATATGGAGAAAAATGCTAATATGCTTTCCTCAACAAAAAAAAATATTTCTTAACGACTGAAGAAAGACAGACATGAACATCTTGGATGACAAGGGGGCGAGTAAATTATTTGTAAATTATTGTTCTGCAAGTGGACTTCTCCTTTAACTTCCATAGTAGGGAAAGAAATACTATGGAAGTGATGACAATTTTTATTTTTTGGGTGAACTGTCCTGTTTAACTGTTTAATCACATACATTTAATAACAAAAGACAAGTTTTACTTAAATATTCTATACAAAGATCATTTTCAACTTCATAAAACTACTCGCACTTACTTAACTTGTTGTTTTCCACTCAAATTCTGAAAGCCTTTGCATAAATGTAGCCACACGGGTATTAAAGTTTTGGGGTTTCCTTTGGACAGCTGAACCAGTCCTTCGGCTTGTACCTGATTTTGAAGTGCATTTAGTCCCCTCAGGATTAATCCGTACAAAGAACCTAAAGAACAGTACATACATTTTTAAACAAAACATCAATTTCGTCAGTCACTGAAAGACAGTTTAAGGCCCTGTCCACACAAACACTGATATTTTCAAAACCGCAGTTTCTTCTATACGGTTTTCGCTGTTTGTCTACACGCAAATGCAGTATCAGGTCACTGAAACAGAACCTTTTTAAAAACTCCTGCCAGGGTGAGGATTTTCAGAAACTGTAGTTGCAGCATTGTTGTGTAGCCCATAAAAACTTTGATTTTTAGCTTGTGATGTTGGAGAGCACGCTTCTTTCAGGCTTCCGATTGGCCAACACAGCTTTCGGTTAGGGTTATATTGCAACTTGGTTATATTGCAGTTGGTTTGGCATGCTCTTGATAGTGTTTCATAGCGTTTTTGCATTTTTCATGCTATTTTTAAATCGCAACACAATTTGGAAAATAAAATTCTGATACGATGACCAAAGCTACAGATTACAGGTGGCAAAGGATATAAGCGTAGGCTTAAACCAAATGCCGAACTATTAAATTTTTCCCACAAGGAGTCTACACACCCCCGGATATCATCTAGCGTTCCTTGTCTCTTGACGTTTATAAGATCTTTCAGTAGCTGTGCTCTACTAAAAGCCTCAAAGGCATCAGGGCTAAAGTGCAGAGAACAAAGACGCGGGTCTTTAAGATGTTTTATCCATTTGCAAGCATCTTCCCATTCTTTTCTCCTCTTTTCATCACTAGGAAAGCAGTGAAGACTTGCGTCGCTTCTCTTGCCCTTTGACTAAAAATTACAACCAAAACCCGCACAATGTAGAATCGCATCAGTATTTTATTTTCCAAGTTGTGTTGTGATAAAATAGTGAAAGGAAGCATCAGTAGCTCACAGAGTGCAACCATTTTATGTCATTGAAATAACGGCGCAGTCCATAGTCCAAAACAATTGAAAAAAATCTTTCATGGGTTTTCTACTACGTTTTAGTATGAGACATCATTTACGTTGTATTAAGCCATACAAGTCTTTATACCCAGGGTTCACTTTAAATGATTATATTACAAAGTGCTGCAAGTCAGTTTACTTAGTGTTAAAAGCATAAAATAGTGGTGAATGAAAATAAAACTAGTGGTATAATTTATCAACACAAACCAATAAGCTTAATTGTTAGTTACAGTATATAGTTACTCACCATGAATTTGCATCCACAAACTATTTTACTACCATAAGCTAAAGCATTTCTGAACCAAAAGAGACTGAAGTAAAATATCAAAAGAAAGGGAGTAAGATTAAAAGAACAAGACGAGTGTCTTCAACACTCACCTCTGAATGAGCTCCAAGGTGGCGCTGGCTGACTCCTGGTACTCAATATTAAAAACATAGAAGCACCCAAAGAACACAGACAATGCGGCTGCAAAGTCCAGCTGGTCTTCTATAGAATGTGTTACTCTGCCCTCAATACTGATAAACCACTTGGATGAAGTCAGCAACGTCTCACCTGAAATATGAAGAATCACTGTAAACACGTCCAAGTACAAAACTAACATTTGTAGTATAGCAATGTCTTACCGAGCATGATGAGCCGAGGTGTCGCCGGTAAGCTAATTTCATTTTCGATGGAACTCTTGGTAGAGTTTTCCTTGAAAGCAGAACATAAGAACACATTAACGCTCAAGCTTTCTCAAAACCCCCTTCCAAACTTTAGAGGAACGGTTACATTTCATAGTTACTGACATCTGCTAAGATGAACACTGCGTTGTCCTTTTCCTTAAAGTACTTCATCATTAACAAGATGGCTGACATGGCAATTCTGTTGTTATCTGTTGCATTGGCTTCGTCGATCTCGCTTAGCATGCTCTGGATCTCTTCATTCCACTTCAGTCTCTGTCTACTGAAATAGTTCAGTATTCTCTTGGATTTAACAAGAAGAGTTTCGCTGAAGCGGCTTCTGATGTCAATCCCAGTCAGGATTTTGAAGTGCCTGCAAAGGCCTCTTTCGGTGAACAGGAACGGCCAATGCCCCTCAATCTCACTGATGGTAGGAGGGGGGCATGAGTTGATCATGTGGCGCTGGTAAACATACGTCTGCTGCATTAAGTCGTCTACGTTGGGCAACTCGGCAGCCTTTGGGCCTGCGGACTGAAAAATCTCTGCTGCAACCTTTCTCTTCATTTCTAGAGACTCTGCCGTCTCTCCTTCTGGGATGGAAGAAGGCTGCCAATTGATGCATCCGTAACTGTCCACTTTACATCTGACTTTTGTCCTCAAGAAGTTGTCCTGTTGTCCAGGTCTTTTTGCCGATGGTCTTCTAGGTCGACGAATCCTGTGTTCCATAACATCCCTATTCACATGTTCTACCCTAGTTTTTAGTTGTCTTTGCAAGCAACTGAAGCCATTTCCTAGTTGTTCTCCTTCCTCAGAAATGTCCCCGAATGTCAGGGGATATGCAGACACGATGTTTCGTGCCACTTCCCCACAGGCGGCTAAGTTTGGGTTTGGACAGTGGGCTTGCATGGCTGCCACAACGATCCTAACAAACTCCCTTCTCGGTCCTGGTCGAGCCCTTTCTCCGGTGGACGTTGCCTGAACGAGAGCTGCTGGCATGCGGTTCCAAGGAACCTGGAAATTTCTAACCCAGTTGGACTTGATGAAGGAAGGAATGAAGGACTGTTCAGGAAGGGACTCGTTTGAGGATAATGGAGTGAGCGTCATCTCGTTAGGCGTTCTATCCAGTTGTCCACTGGATTCTTGGGGGTGGGGGGGAATCATGAAAAGAGATAGAGAAATTGAAATATGTTGAAGGGCCAACAAAGTACCTTCTTCAGAGGCCTTAACCATCATTTCTCAGTAAATCTTTGCTATACTGCACTGGGTTCACAACAATCTTGTTCTAATGTGAATGAATTGAGAATGCTAGTTTGCAAGGTTAGTCATTTTCTATAAAATACACTCAAAGCATCTCTATTTAAGAGATGCCTTTCCTTTAGAGCCTTTCGTCTGTCTCAGCAAACATATGACGCTCTCTGAAGACACACTCTCACCTGAAAGCATGCAACAAGATCCTCAAGCAATGCCAAGTGTGGAATCCTTTCATGTCTTTCCTAACCCGTAAGACCTTTGTTCGTCTTCAGAACAAATTAAGATATATTTTATAAAATCTAAGAACTCTCTGACCCTCCATAGACCGAATGAGCTCTGCAAAAATCATGTCCCGATCGAATCCCGCCTCGCGGACCCCCCCCACCCCTCTTTTCTCTCCCACTCGCTTCCTGTCCTATCTCCACTGTCCTATCAAAGAAAACCTGCAAAATCTCTTTAAAACCATTTCAAACACTTTCCAGATTACAGACCTATGTATATCATTGCTTTTATGAAATATCAATATCTATAACACATTTATAGCACCAACCAGAGTATGTGATTTTTGTGTATGTGTGGTTTTGATTGTTTCTACATTGTACCATGAATTTAGAATATACTTGTAAATTAAAGCTATTGATGAATCATGATTTTGTTTGTGAAAAGTTTTGTACACAGACGTCACGCACAAATTTGTGCATGCACAGCGAGACCCATTGTTTTATTTGCTTTGAATTCTAAATACTGCTCTTAAACTTTGGTGTTTAAATAGACTAGCTTTCAAGAAAATACACATGTGGCCTTTGAAAACCTGTGAAAAAGATCTTATAATTTCATGCAATGTCACGCAATGTTAGGCAGCATGGTATGTCTGTGTTAGAAAAGATGTTCTGAAATGCAAATATCCAAGGACATCATTTCTAACTCAATCAAAGCTGTATGTTGTCTGTCACAAAAGCAATTAGGGGTTTTGAATGAATAAACAATGTCAGTTAGGGTAATGGTGGAACATGAAAAGCTAATTATTTCAGCAATAAATGTGGAAATAGCACAATTAGAAAACTGGAGACAAAATTAATATATTTGAATAGACATTTTATTTTTTTTTTTACAGCTCCAACCCAAAACCAAATTTTAAAATCCATTAACAAAAGATTCAAAATGTCACTAGATTTATTAATTCTAAATTTCCCAAATATGGTAATATGTACAGCAGGCTGTGTTTACATTGTTAACTGTGAATTTACCACTATAAAATGCAAGATTCAATATTTGATACTTTAATCTGATGAAAATAGTAATAATATTCTGAAACAAATTCAATGATAAACGCTACTTTGTACTCCTACTACAGTGAACACTACCCATTTTAGTTTTAGTACGTGTAGTAATTCTACACATTTAGGTCTTGTTTACACCTGACATAAAAGCCTGGAATACACTATACGATTTTTGCTGAGAAGCTGACGCTAGTTGCCGAAAGTCAGAGCCAGTTGGCAGATTTGAGTTGACATAGTCTATAGAAATAGTGTAGTGTATGATGATCACAGGCCCTTGTTTACATTAGTGCGTTTTCGTTTTAAAACGGTGTTTCAAAATGAAAATGATCCTAGTCTACACAGGCATTTTCACTGCATTTCAGAAACTATTTCTGTCCACACTACACAACTGAAAACGTACGTCATGACCATCCATGCAAGTACAGCCATAGATATGTACAGGCAGATGCCCTATTATTTACACGGTGCACACATCTACGTGCTTGGAGTGGTTGAATGGGGCATCTACCTATACAAATCTATGGGTACAACAATAAGCATGATGTTGTTTACACGATTGCAAAAGATACACAGAGCGAATGTGGGCAGCCATGCCGTCCTTTTTCAAAAGTCTCCACTTTGGTCCATTTACACTAAAACAAAATCCTGGAGTTTTCAAAACGGAGTCTGCAGTGTTTTCGAAAGGCGAAAATGCCAAATAGCAAAAGTTATGCGTTTTGAAATTAAAATGTACTAGTGTAAACGTAGCATCAGACTATATTATTTTCACAGCGTTTGTTTTGATCGGAACAACTTTTAAAGTCTGTTAGTGTACGATCCTCATTCATGTAGTGTATGATGGCCAGTTTTCCTTTGTCACTATTTACAAAGTCAGTAAGTATATGATGCCTTGTGTTTTAAAAATCTGGATTTAAATGCATTGTACCTGATCACAATTGGACAACAAATACTGGTGGTAACAAGGACTGAAACCACAACATGGGTCCACATTTGCAATTTACTGGACATTGTTAGAGTCAAATGGTTGGAAATGGACATGTTTTGAGACATGTAAATTAGTTATTGGGGCCCAGAGCTATTAGGGGGCACACAACATTCCCTCCAAAAGGTACTGTACAGGCGTTCCAGAAAACCTAGCGACATCACTAGGTTAAAATAAAAGTAATGGTGAATTTTATAGCTATAACCTAAAACATAGTGGGCTACTGCATTGTGCAAAGTCTTTAAAAAAGTGGGAAAGTGAGTCGTCTGGTACGGAGAAGTTCATTAAGCCGATCCTTTATCATCTTCCAGTCACAGGGTGTAAGGTTAGGAAATTTCCGGCGAACCACTTCTGCTATTGCTTTGCGCAGGTTGTTAGGTAGTGCATTTTTTCCTCGGGAGCCATCATAGTTAACAGTACCCGACCATTCCCTGTAAACTTCATGTGGTACTAGACTTTTAAACAGAAGCACAGCAAAGCGCTCTGGCCTTGGTCTTCCGTCTTTTCCAGCTGATTCAAGGTAGAGTTTTTTCTCTTTCTTCATGGAAACTGGATTTAAACACACGTCAGGTACAATCACCCCCTGATGACTAGACTGGTAAACACGATGCCGGGACCTTGAAGTGTTTTGAGTTTCTGGCAGTTTCAAATCAAACGGGGACATCACTGAAGAGCACTGGGATGAAGTGTTTGATGGAGAAGAAACTGTTGATGTCACAAACTTAGATGTTTGATCAGATGTTGAAATCACAGTTTGTGAGCTGCAAGGTTCAGATTTAATTTTCTTGAATGACTTCTGGTAAAAAGTGCGGGCCATTGAAGATGAAGACGCTGCAGACACGACACCTGAAACAACATACATCTTATTTTGTTCTAAATACAAACCAAATTAATGGCCATAAAATGCACTTCAAATTCATCTCAAATGGGGATTAAGATTCTCAAAAAAGCTTTTGATTTAGGGGCTGTTTACACGCAGTTTCAACCAAAAATTGTAAACTTTTTATGCATTTTACCTCTTCTTTTGCTGAAAATGCATAATTTTGAAAACGGGTTTCAAAGTGCAAGTTTTTGAAAATGCCACAGTTATCGTTTCCGTGTAAACACCCAATATGGGAATCTTTGAAAACGGTAACAATGCGTGTGCGTAGTACGTTAGGTATGTAGACATGCGTAGTACGTGTCTATTTTACTTCCCTACAGGTTCTGTTTACTAACAAGATGACAGCGCCAACTACTCCTGCCATACGCAACACAGCGTTTTTGGCAGTTTTTGCGGATGTGTCATTTTGAAATTTGAAATGAAATCATTTTGAAAACGTTGTGTTTACGTGAAACTATTTAAAAACGCAAGGGAAAAAACTTTCGTTTTGACTACATCGTTATTGTATAATCTTAGCCTTAGTGTCAGCTTATATAGATACAAAAACAACATATTTTATTAAGTATAATCATTATTATGATCATGATATAATACTACCATATCTTCATGGTTAATGTAGATACAAATGTAATGTTTCAAACAGAAGATAACAGAAGTTATTTTATATGTTTGATTTAGGTGTGCTTTAAAGTCCTTGCACACTGAGTCTGGAATTTTCCTATTCCTCAAAATTTGTCACGCACAGAACGTCACAGTGGCTCTCAACTGTCAAAAGACCTTTTAAAATGCTCGCTACAAAAAAAATAAAAATAAAAATCGAACCCAATCCAAACTTTTTTATGACAGTTGAAAGTTTCGGAGGCAGTGATTGACACAATGCAATATCGTATTTATTTTTTAACGCCTGAATATTTCTGGCTCAGTGTGCAATGACCATTACATTCCATTCAGCAAGGTTTTAAAGCCTTGTTTTAACGCATTGGTCCTTTAGCTGGCCCTTTGTTGCTATCAAAAACACAGATTAGCACATACAATGCAAAACATTGTGGTTTTGGACCATTTGACTCCTACGTTTAGCACTGACCACTTATGATTGATCACCCAAGGTGCATCTTAATAGCAGATGCAAATGGGGTGAGATTTGGCAAATCGAACATTCAAACTGCACAAAACAATGCTCAGACGACATTGCACAACCCCATTATCCCCTTTCACACATACAGTTTTTACTTGTAAATTACTGGTAAAATCCCCTTTAAGAGATCATGTGTGAACAGGACAATTTTAATTTACCAGTATAAGAAGCTGTAACATTACCAGTAAATTACCAGTAATGTGGTCTGTGTGAACGCAGAACATGATTACCAGTATGAGCGTGTACGTGTTCAGAACGCACTGACCTACGATGTCTGCGGTCAACGATGTCACAATTTACCGATATTTTGAAATTGATGTGTGAATGGTGCTTTACCGGTAAAAAAAAATGGAACGTCAGTGCCTGTGTGAACAGCGCATTTTACTAGTCATTCTAGTAATTTTACAGCAATTTACTGGTATTACTGTGTGTGAAAGGGGCTAATGACACACCAGCCCCAATTCTGTGACAAAGACCTAAGATATGCACCTGTAAGAGTTTGTTTTACAAAACAAAAATGTCTGTCTAACCACTACTGTTGAAGTGAAGAGTGAAGACACCTGAAGAAAAAACACGTTTTCAAAAGCCACATCTGTTGGTTAAGTTCAGTTTCTCAATTAAGTGACCACACGGCCCGTTCTGAGAGAGGTTGACAAACCCTTTTGTGCAAAAGTT
Source organism: Labeo rohita (assembly GCF_022985175.1). NCBI lineage: Eukaryota > Metazoa > Chordata > Actinopteri > Cypriniformes > Cyprinidae > Labeo > Labeo rohita. Next base: position 6,593,915 of record NC_066871.1, read on the forward strand.
GTAATAGTGAACGCTGTGTGAACACCTATTCTTGTGGGAACCAAAGTGAAGTTCAAGACGTTGCAACATCATACAGTGGCCGTAAGTTTGTTTCTTACCTTTTTGTCTGAACGATTTCACAAGTTTTCGACACTGTATTGGCTCCAGAAAGTCCTTAAGATCAGACACCTCTACTAGGGAAAGATCCTCTGTCTTCTCCACACCCACCATTATCGAAAGATGATTGACCACATTTTGAAGTTTGTTTGAGTCCAACTCTGGGAGAATTTTTTTGATTTCCTCTTGGACTGCATCTGCAGGGGGTTGAAAGGAGCACACAATGAGGGTAGGCTGAAACATTAAGGACTAAGCTTAAACCAAATTAAAGTTGTTTAATAATTAGGATTACATTTAAACCATCATGTTGGATTCAATGTTTGAGTTGCATCTGTTATTTCCAATTAATTAAACGCATCACCTGCCACTTGCGTGTTTTTTTTTTTGGATGATATATAACTTTAAGCTACAAAAATGCATAACAAAAAACCCTCTTTCCAGAAATATAATGGTACAGTAATTTACTAGTCATTTGCTAGTTTACATGATAATCAATCATAAAATGCATAGTCTATACAATTACACTGTATGCGTATAGACTGTTTTGATGACACGTCATCAATCCGCCATATTGGCGGCAATGAACGCAATTGTGCTACTGACCCGAACAAAACGTGCATATTTTGCTGATTACTGCTGCTAAAAATCAGCAATTATTGTCATGTTTTGGGCTGTACTAATCGGTCAGACCAGAAAAAAACATTTGGAGTACTATAGACTGCCAAAAGTCGTAACAAATCAAGGAGAAGAGTGCCAAAACTGAGGAACAAAATGCATTTGTGGTTGGCCAAACTGAACCAGAATTTCCAGGGCAAGAATTTTGACAACATTCATGTTTGTTTTTATCATTTCCAGTCAGGTAGGTGACATATTAGGCTAATATCTTAATTAATACTGCGCATCTTTATCACCTATTAACTTTAGTTTGTCTAAATATTACGCCGTTTCCTGCTTACTAAGTCCTTCTCTATACGATTTAGCAGCTTCCACGTGTTTTTCCCGTGGTTTAGACAGGACAACTTATTCAGTAGTACATTAACCGTGCAATCCATGCTGTTGTTTACATCAGGGTAAATGACCAAGTCGTGACGCAAGCGCAAACCCTCTATTTGACCGTACTGGTGATGAAGTGATGACCAACTAATAGTTGTGAACTACAAGTTGTCTCTTTGCATACCTTTCACACTGATATCGTCTTGGTCTTCATCATTTATTTCTGAAGAGCAATCTTCAAATGCCTCCTCCTTGATCATGACCATGTCCGGTTCTTCATCCAGCAAGTTTACTGGCTAAAGTATTGAAAATGTAACAGAGAACTAGTCAGCTGTATTCTGACATTGTTTTTAAAATGACTTCATATGCTTAAAACGGCGTTATGTGAGACCAACCTCTCCAATGATGACTGCAGAGTCCAGATGTGTGTCCTCCTGCTCACCAGCATTTGATTCCTCGTGTCTCCAAAGGTTCATGCACCATTCCTTACCGAACACATTGTCAATTGCGGGACGATGTCCAGTGTCTGCTGAACATGTGGACATTAGGTGGGTATAAAGTCAGAGACACAACGTGGGGACTTAAATCGGCACTTTTTGCATTTTAACATCAGTATGTCTGCAAATGTCGATTTGTGCATGTGAAAAGAGGAACTATTTGAACATTACCTGTAAGTCCCGACTGGCTGGACGGAGCTTCTGTCCCGTTTATCTTTCCAGCGCTTTTCCGTGCAGACTGAAGTTCGTTCTCCAGAAAACTGCATTTCTTTTTCAGAGATTCGTTTTCGCTTGTAAACCGTGTGATCTCTAATCGCAGAGCAGATGCATTCTCCTCGAAAAGTTTGCTTATTTCCACAACCGCCGTTTTCGCCAACGTTTCCATTATGGATGTTAAATGTGTCTGAAATTCGGCGGTATTCATGATGTCCATCTTTTACGGGACACTTTAAAGATATAAACACTCGCCCCTCGTCCCGACAGCTCTATTAACGCCTTGATATAGATGTTTATTTCTACCACAAACAAACAATGGCGTTGTGTTACCTTTGGTGTTTATGTAGATAGAAACAAAGCATAGCGTTTGGCAGAAAAGAATCATGGGATGAATTACCGTAAACCACCGTGTAGTCGTTTCTATTCGATAGTTCAGCCTGAACGCCGTTTTCTCGGTTTACTTTAGGAATGTTTGTTTGGCTGCTCCTAAACAAAACCCTTTTAAAGTCGACATGAAATGGATGAGATTGTGACGTGTTTCCGTGTGAAATTGCTTATCAAATGCAGAAGTTGAGATTTGATGTTCACTGGATTGTGAAAATTGGGTGTTTATCTGCCTTGCATACGTCAAGAGAAGTAAGTCATATCACACAATGAAAATGTAATTTAATTTAAAGATAATGATGTCCAAAAAAATTGTATTGATTAATTATACATGCCCACCTCTCTGATGGGTTTCTTTCATACAACCAATGATTGGATCCATTTTTGTCTGTTTTGCTTTATGTTGACCAACTGAAAAGCTCACATGTACTAGAAGACTATATGAAAAATAATTGCAATACATTGGACAAAAAATAAAGTTTGCTGTTTGCTTATCCGGTCTCAAACATGCTAATTAGATTACTTTATAAATGCACAATAATAAAATCAGTTGAAAATCTAATATGTAATGGTGAGGTCTTCAGAATGTATATAATAATAGTATATAATAAAATGAAACGTTTAATGTGAATTTTAATGTAAGAAGCAAGTGCTTCATATGAAGAATATTAAGGGCCCCAGCACCGGTGGTACAAGGACCCTATTGGAATTGCTCAGTTTCTTCTTCTCCAAAATGAATCACATTTGTGAGGGCTTAAACATGCTTGAAAACTCATGAAACTTGGCACACACACAAAATTGACATCTGATATTGGTTTCAGAAGTGGGCGTGTCAAAATGGCTCAATAGCGCCACCTATAAAATTTGAACTTAGTGCCCCTGGAGCTGCATTTTACATACATTCAGTAGACACATGTAACACACCAATATCTGCAAAAAAGACCTCCGGTACAAAGTCCGAAACCCAACAGGAAGTCTGTTATTTTAAATTTTCTCTGCAAGTTTTGTGCCATTTTTGCTATTTTTGGGTGTTCTTTTTAAAAAAACTCCTCTTAGAGATTTAGTCAGATCAACACCAAATTTGGTCAGTCTAATCTAAAGCCTTTTGTGGTGTTAAATTGCGAAGATCTTAAGTTTTCGTTGAAGTGTCCGTGACGGCCTGACAAAATTCAATGTTTTGCCATGAAAAAGGAAGTTGCTATAACTCCGGCATACAATGTTCGATCTACCCCAAACTTCACATAAGAGTCCTGACCTGAACAGCTCTATATGCCCATATTCAATTATAGTCATAGCGCCACCTACTGGCAATATCAAGTGACATGTTCTATACTGTAACGAATGTTGTGACTCGCGAATAAACGAGGGGAGTGATTCGTTCAGTCGCGCATGCGCAGCATCCTATTAGGGTCTGTACTGGAATTAGTTCACCTGTTTCAAGTCTTCAGGTTTTTCAAGTCGTTCGTTCATCTTATGGGGCTGTCACATGGTGCTGGTTTTGCTAAAATTAACGAAATGACTCGAAAAAAAGATTTGTTCATTTTGCTGAACGAGACTCAAAGGTCCGAGTCGGTAAATTGATCCGAACTTCCCATCACTACTACGAATCACGACTAAGTTCATCGTCTGTGTACTCCGGCTAAAAAAGGTAGAGAATGGCAACATGTTCGACACGTTGTACCTATTTGTTTGTAAACAGCGTTTGACTTACTTGCACTTTCTTAGTCTTTGCGCATTCATTTTGTAAACACTGGCTCTGTAGTTCCGCCTACGTTCGGCATGATTCAATAGTACGAAACGTTGTGAACGCACATCCCAGAGCCTGTGCTACACAAGCTTTTGTGCTTAAAAAGTATACACATTTTTATTTTCCGAAAAAAATGACTGATCGTTTCGCTAGATAAGACCCTTCTTCCTCGGCTGGGATCATTTAGAGCCCTTTGAAGCTGCATTTAAACATTTACATTTTGGAAGTTCAAAATCTGGGGCACAATGGAAGTCCATTATATGAAGAAAAATCCTGAAATGTTTTCCTCAAAAACCATAATTTCTTTACGACTGAAGACAGAAAGACATGAACATCTTGGATGACAAGGGGGTTAGTAAATTATTTGTGAATTGTTGTTCTGGAAGTGGACTTCTCCTTCTCCTTTAAATTGTAAAGATCTTGAGCTTTCGTTAATGTGTGTGTCCGTGGCAGCTTGACAAAGTTCGCTGTTTCGCCATGGGAAAAGTTGTTGTTATAACTCATAAGCCATACAATGTCCAACCTGCCCCAAACTTCAGATATTTGATTAGACATTTGAGTCCTGGCCTGAATATATCTAAAGGCTAATATTCCGTTATAATCATACCACCTAATGGCAACAGGAAATGACTTGTTTTACACTAACTTTCACATACAATGTCCAATGTGCACCAAACTTCACATTTAGTAAGAATCATGACCTGAACACATCTAAAGGCCAATATTCAGTTATAACCATAGTGCCACCTGTTGGAGACAGGATATGTCATGCTTTACACTAACTCAAACATACCACGTTCAATCTGCACCAAACTTAATATGTTTGATAAAAGTCCTGCCTGAAGACATCTACATGCCAATATCCAGTTATAGTGCCACCAGCTGGCAGCAGGAAGTTTGGCACATATAATTGACTTTGACGTATTCCTCTCATATACCGTTTCAAATGCATATTGCTCACCGTTCACTGCTTGCGGTGAGCCCGGGTGCGAGGGCCCTTTCAACACTGCTTGCAGCTTTAATTTTAGATTAATAATAAAAAAATATATATACTACTTATTTGTAAAAATATTACCACATTGGTACAAAAAGACTAATATTTATTCAGATATAAAACGATCAAGGTTAGTTATCAAAAAGTTACAAAATGAACAAATCCATAGCTCCTTTCCTTTTCAAAGTATCCGATAACTAGACACAAGAACACATTTCAGTGTTTAAACAATTACATATTGCCTGTAATCAATGGAAATTACTATAGGAGACTGTTTAGTGTTGGTGAGCATATTTATTTATAGTCATAATATTGCACATGTAAACAAACAACCTTTACTATCAGCATTTAATGTACTTCGACTTTTTCCCAAGTTTTTAAAATGTATTTTATAACAACAGATAACAAGGATATTCTATAACAACCTAGACAGAAGTGTTATACTAAAACTAACCAGACAATATTCAGTAGATATTTATTTCTATTCTAACACCGGTGTGTTCTAAGAGCAATTTTGAAGGCGTAGCTTTTACCACAGTGTGAGCAGCTATATGGCTTTTCTCCAGTGTGGCTTCGGATATGTACATTAAGAGAGGATTTTTGAGAAAAGCTCTTTCCGCACTCCATGCACGCGTACGGCCTCTCACCGGAATGTGTGCGCTCGTGAGTTGTGAGATATGTTTTCTGCGCAAACCGCTTACCACAGACTGAACAGACGTAAGGTTTTTCTCCAGAGTGTTTTCGCATGTGTCTAGTCATATGGCTTAAATACTCGAAGGTTTTTCCACAGAACACACACTTGAATTTCTTCTTTGCTGTAACTGTCTCATCGAAATTCAGATTATTAGGAATAAATCCAACATCAGGGCTCAGATGTGATTCTGTTATGCTGTCTCCAAGTGTAGCTCCATCAAGAGGTTGTTCTTCAGCTTGTGTCTGGTGTACATTCGATTGGACTTGGTCATCTGAAGGTACCGTGTATGTAATAAAATCATCAGAGCTTTGGGCGACACAACTTTCATTACTGGTCACTGCAGGTCCTGTAATTCAACAAATGACACATAAACATCTGAATATAATAAAGAGTTAAAGATATAGTTCACCCAAAAATGAACATTTGCTGTTAATTTACTCACACTCTGGCCATCCAAGATGTAGGGGACTTTTTTTGTCATCAGTAGAACAGTAAAGAAGTATCCTTGGTGATTCATTAAATGCAAGTCAATGGCTAGCGTCACTTTGAGAGTTAAAAAAGACATAAAAAACAAAAACCTGTGGCTCCTGACAATATATTGAGATCTTATGAAGCAAAACAATTGATCTGTGCAAGAAATTCATTTTGCCCATTCATTCAAGTGTTCGGTTCATGTATGCACATATCACCAGCTCCTCAGTTCGGTGACTGTTGGAAGAGCTGTAGTGCTGAATAAGTTGGCAAAAACCGGCATCACATAATCATATATGCTGGTATTTTAGCTCGATTATTGTCAGGTACATCCGAAAGTGAGTTTCGGTTAAGTTGTTCATCTACACTGCTCGAGTCGAGAACTGTTTAAAAAGATTCAGTCAGATTTGATGAACTGGTTCAAATGAATGATTTGTTCGCCAACCAAACATCACTCCAGACCATGTGCCTCTGCTATGGATTTCAGGTAATAATATTCTAAATAATGTTCAGTTTCTTGCACAGGCCAATTGTTTTGCTTCATAAGATCTTAATTTATCATCATGAGCCACGATTTTGTTGTCGGATATGCGTTTTTTGACTCTCAAGTGACGGTAGCCATTTTATGAATCACCAAGGACGATGGTTTCATCTAAAAATCTTCTTTACTGTTCTACTGAAGAGAAATTTGGAGTAAACATCACAGTTATGTCAATGCAGCTGTGCGTGCATTGTGGTACCGGAAAAACCCTGGTAACAAGCAGTGTTGGGGAAAGTTACTTTTAAAAGTAATGCATTACAATATTGAGTTACTCCCTAAAAAGTAACTTATTATGTTACTTAGTTACTTTTTATGGAAAGTACTGTGTTACTTTACTTTTGCGTTACTTTTTAAATCTGGGCAGGGCTTGCTTGTTTGTTTTTTTTTAATATAAAAAGTTCTATTTTTGGCACCTGTAAAAGCCTTTTCACACCAAAAGCCTCAGGCTTTGAGAAACGTACATTCATGTCTGTACAGTAGACCGCAGAAGAAAAATGTCAACTCTTTAGCAGTAAAAAAAAGGAAAACAAATGTTAGATTATCTTGAGTAATTTTTGCTTATTAGTATGGTTGAATTGGATCATCGAAGGTCGGCAGCAAAGACATCGGTTAATGAAATGGGATTAAATGCATAAAGGATATTTGTGTTATTTAACATATTTAATTATTGCATGTTTGCTTCATATTCTGAGTTTTCTGAATTTCACTGTTTTTATTCATTTTGAGGAATACTGAATCTGTTTTTTGAGTGAGATGAATTAATGCATGTTCACATTTATTCTAGAACTAACATCTTATTCCAGATTTCTCTCAATATGGGGACAGGAGAACTGTTAATCAATAAATGGGGAGAAAAATAACTGGCGTTACTTATTTGAAAAAAGTAACTCAGATATTTTCTTGTCAGTTAAAAAGTAATGCGTTACTTTACTAGTTACTTGAAAAAAGTAATAATATTACGTAACTCGCATTATGCGTTACCCCCAACACTGGTAACAAGTGGAAGGAAATGGGTAAAATCCATGGAATAAGAGAAAAAAGTATTGTTGTGACTTTAGATGTGAGAATCGGAATGCAAATCATTTTTACAGAATATAAAATTTTACAGAATTTTACATTTACCTACTATATCTCACAATTCCGGCTTTTTGTCTCGCAAATGCAAGTTGTTATCTTGCATTTTGGACTTTATAACTCAGTCTAACTCAGCAATTATGAGTTTGTCAATTGTGAGGAAAAAAAGTCAGAAGTGTGGGATATAAACTCATGATTCTGAGCCGAGGGGAAAAGAGAGAATAACGAGTTGATTGTTTTTAACAGAATTGTGAGGTATAATCTCAGAATTGCGAGAATAAAGTCAGAATTTTGAAATATAAACTCAAATTTAACCTTTGTTATTCTTTTAGTCCATGACTTCCATAGACTCCGCCCACAAAAACATCATCACTGTTTGCACCAATTGTGTTTTAACAGCACATTTTTATTTTCAGGTGAACTATCCCTTTAACAGTAGCTGTTTTCAAGTTCTTTTTCCACAAACCTCTCAAACTGCTGCTTCCATCTTCCTCGGGTTTATTTTCCCCAATGCCACCGTCATCCTTCAGCGTCTCCTCATTAATCATAATCACATCTGGTTCTTCATCCAGCAAATTTATTGGCTAAATTTATTGACAATACAGAGGGAGTTAGTAAGTTGTATTCTGACAAAAAACGTAAGCAGTATGTGAGACCAACCTCATCTGTGTGGTTAACTGAAGATTCTAGGTGTGTGTCGTCCTTCTGACCAGCGCTTGTCTCCTCGTGTCTCCAGAGGTTCATGCACCATTCCTTTCCAAAGACATTGTCAATTGTGGGCTGGCGTTCGGTGTCTGTTGAACATGTGGGCAATAGTTAGGCCAAACCACTTCTATTAAAACACATGTAATTCTCAAGAAACAGTGCATTTTGTGCCAGCATTTTTAACAAATTCCAATTGAGGAGGTTAAAGCTGAGCTGAAAAACTGATTATAGCCTGATTATAGTCAATAAAATCATACACATCACCTTGTGAAACATTAGTGCATTGCTCTAAAATGTGATTCTGCTTACATGTGATTTCATTAGAATAATTGCATCAGCCTAAAGAACTTAACATTTCCATTTTTACAAATGGTCCTCAATTGTAGAATGGCGGACCATATGAGCACCATCTCAGATAAAGTTCATTAACACATCACAACTGTTATAAGATGAGCAAATACATTTATATTTGGTGTGGTAAATTGCAACTGTTTTGTAAAAGGTTTCAATATTCTGTTCTTTTATTGCATGCATTGTTACAACTCTGTTCCTGGGGTTGAAGTTCAGGGGGGGAAATGACAAATAAATATGAGCAATTATAATTACATCACACCAAATACTTATACATATATTTTTAAATATATGGGCCATTCTATAGAACTAGTCCAAGGTCAAAGCTGGGAACGGCTTGAAAAAGTTGTATGTTTACAAATTGTATAACATCCAAAGTAAACATTTGTAGTAATTGTGCAGTTAATTCTCAAACTGTATTTTAATTTTTGTCCTCTCCCCAAATTAGTTACTACCGAAACACAGTAATTATAATTTAATTAGAAGGGTTATACTGACCTATTAAGATTTTGCTTACATCTACATTGTAAATATATATATATTTTTTGCCATTTTCCTATTTTTATTTTTTTTTTAGAGGTAACTCAAAAACAATTACATTTTTAACAATATTTCAAGTGTAATATACAAGATTTAATGTATTTTGAATCCAATTTTTCATGAGTTATCATTTTTTATGAGAAAGTTAAAGATGCATTAGTTTGACTGTATATTGAATCATAACATCTTATCTGATAATTCAGTATATGTTAATCCCATGTTTTGGTAGCAACAACATCGCATTATAGAATTTTAAGCTGCATACTAAAACACTACTAAAACTAAAATACTAAACATTTGCAAAACCGTACTAAAATTTTGTTTATTTCCCCCAAATATGAGCATTATGTGTTCCCTTTTGTCACTACGGAAACAATGATGTTTTGGTCATGACTTATGGTAGTGACAATTTTATGTGATAACACCCAAAAAATCAAAAATGTGACAATTTTAGATACTTTTGAAGCGAGCTAAAACATGCTAATCAGTACATGGTTAGCTAGCACAGTTCTGAACAGTTGTGCACATATAAAAACTAAATGTTGTGGAAAGGAACAGGAAAGGAAAGGGCGTGACGTGTGGGCAAGTATGGTGACCCATATTCGGAATTTGTGCTCTCTCACACACACACACCGTGAACACACACCCAGAACAGTGGGCAGCCATATTGCTATCACTGCGGCGCCCGGGGAGCAGTTGGGGGTTCGGTGCTTTGCTCAAGTGACTCACCTCAGTCGTGGTATTGAGGGTGGAGAGAGCACTGGTTATTCACTCCCACCACCTTCAATCCCTGCCGGACCTGGGACTCGAACCCGCAACCTTTCGGTTACAAGCCACGGCTGCCCCCATACGGAATAACTCCCAAAAAAGTGTGTTTGATTGCAGAAAAAAGTTGGTCGGTAGTGATGTTTCTTAAAGGACTAAAACTGTACACTGTTTCGGTAGTGACATGGAAATGCGGGACACTTTTTTTTTTACATGTTTCATAATTCACAAAGACAATATAACATAAATGTTTTTTTGTTTTTTACATTTTAAAATATTTTTTAAAAATACTTTTAAAAACAACAATGGAAAAAAATACAAAATTTATTTCAATATCATTTTCGTAAGTTGACATTTAGGGTTTATCAACAGATAATAGAAGGATAATAAAAGATTTTAATATTTAAATGCTTTTTTAATGTGTTTTTTTTGGTTGTGGGACAGCAGTTTGCACCAGTTCTGTAGGGCTGTCAAACGATTAATCGCAATTAATCGCATACAAAATAAACGGGTTTTTTTTGGTGAGTTTGCCTAATATATGTGTGTGTACTATATGTAATTTTTTATGTATATATAAATACAAAAACATTCATGCAATTTAAGAAGTTGATTCATTTAAGAAATATTTACAAGTATATATATTTATTATAAGTTTTATATAATTTATATTATATATACCTACAATATTTTGTACATAAATAGCATATTTAATTTAAATATATGCATTACTTTGTATTTATATATACATAATAATTACATACGGTACACATATATTAGGCAAACTCAGACTTTTATTTTGTATGTGTGACAGCCCATACAAGTTGGTGATTAGAGCTTGACTACACCATGTGTTGTGTGTAAACATGTATGTAATGAAACAGGCCTAAAACTGAGAGAGGAGAAACTTTTCTTTTGTATGAACTCAAAGACAAAAAGATTTCTATTGTATTTTTTGTATTTGTACAAAAAAAAAAAATCACACGCAATTTTGCGAAGAGATACACTAACAGGACTAAAGTTAAAGACAATTTTAGTATTTCCTCAGAAAAATGTAAAAATGTCAGAAATTGAAGAAAGCATGATATTTAAAACAAACAAAAAAAAAAATGCTATTTATTCTTCCAGAATCTCAGAATGTAAATGGTGACGAAAAGTTATCTTCCAAAGTTTGTGCATTACAACCTATAAAATAATGTTCACTAATCTGTAATTTATATCAGTAGTAATTCTCAGGAACAGACACAGTTTCCTAAAAATGACTTGACTTGACTAAAACCAGTTTGCACAAGACATCAGCAACAGTCCCTCAAGTTATTCAAGGGCACAAAGATTATCCTTTGTGGGGTATAAACACACAGCGTTCAGTTGGCCAGCTCAGGTCTTTAATTAGCCTGCACATCCTCATGTGACCATTTATCTCTGCATTTAATTCACAGCAGCAACACCCGTTTTATAAATCACCTGTAAGTCCCGAATGACTGAATGGAGCCTCTGTCCCGTTCATCTCTCCAGCGCTTTTCCGTGCAGACTGAAGTTCGTTCTCCAGAAAATGACATTTCTTTTTCAGAGATTCGTTTTCGCTTGTACGTCGTGTAATCTCTAATCGCAACAACAAAGAATTCTCCTCGAAAAGTTTGCTTATTTCAGCAACAGCGGTTCTCGCCATAATTTCCATTATGGATGTTAGCTGCGTCTGAAAATCAGCAGCATTCATGTCTGTCGCTTACGATAAGCTTTAAAATGTTTGGAGAAATGTAGGCTCCACTGTACTCTTAATATAGCTGTTTTTTGGCAGTCACTGTCCCTATATTCGGCACAATCTTTCTGTAGAAACAAACCATAAATAGCGTTTGGCTGAAAGGAATCATGGGATGAATTACCGTAAAACACCGTATAGAAAACACAGAAAAATGCAACTGTATTCAGAATAATATTGATCAGGGAAATTAAATAAAAAATAAAATAAAATTTGCTGTTGGAATGATGCAAGAATATCAAAATTGTTTTTTTCTCTCAGTAAAAACATCTGTTATATACACTCTGAAAAAACCATAATATGCTGGTGTTTAATGCAATAAATAAATAAATACACTACCAGTCAAGTTTTTATTACTTTTTTTAATGAAGCCTCTTCTGCTGACCAAGCTGTATTTATTTGAGCCATATCACAGCAAAAACAGTAACATTTTGAAATATTTTTTACTATGTAAAATAACTGTTTTCTATTTAAATATATTTTAAAATGTAATTTATTCCTATGATTTTAAAGAATTTTTAGCATCATTATTCCAGTCACATGATCCTTCAGAAATCATTCTAATATTCTGATTTTGCTCAAAAAATGCTATTATTACTATATTATTACTGTTACTATTATTACCATGTTGAAAACAACAAAGCAGAATTTTTCAGGTTTCTCTGATGAATAGAAAGTCCAGAAAAAACAGCATTTATCTGAAATAGAAATCTTTTGTAACATTATAAATGTCTTTATCATCACTTTTAATCAACTTAAAGCATCCTTGTCAAATAAAAGTATTAATTTCTATAATTTACAAAACCTTTAATTTCAGATAAATGCTGATATTTGGATCTTTCTATTCATCGAAAAATCCTGACAAAAATGTATTCAACTGTTTGAAATATTGATAATAATAATAATAATAATAAGAAGAAATGATTCTTGAACAGCAAATCACCTTTTTAGAAGGATCATGTGGCACTGAAGACCGGAGTAATGATGCTAAAAAATTTAGCTTTGATTGCAGGAATAAATTATATTTTAAAATATATTCAAATAGAAAGCAGTTATTTTAAATAATAAAAATATTTCACAACATGACAGATTTTGCTGTATTTTCGATCAAATAAATGCAGGCTTGGTGAGCAGAAAATAATTCCTTAAAAACCTTAAAAATCTTCCTGTTCAAAAACTTTTGACTGGTAGTGTAAATCAATAAATCAATCAATAAATAAATAAATAAGAACAAGTTTCACTGTTTTTAGACATGATTTTGTATTTAGTGTCAATCTGATGCCACATGAATCAAACTTTTTATTAAACCTTACATTTTTTAAAATCATCTCTGTGATCATAAGAGTGCAAATCAATGCAGTTCGAAACTAATATCAGCACATTTACTCAAGTATATTGTTATTAACTAATGTTGGTGCAAGTCTGACATGACAGGTGTTTGTTAAGATTAAATTTGGTGGTGAACCCTTTCCCACATTTTGTACAGGTGTAGGGTTTTTCTCCAGTGTGACTTCGCAGATGCATGTCTAGAGTGCATTTCTGAATAAAGCCTTTTCCACAGAGCGAACATCGATATGGCTTCTCTCCGGTATGAGTGCGCTGATGGGTGTACAGGTGTCCTTTCTGAATGTACCTCTTCCCACAAAGCGTGCACCTGTACGGCTTCTCACCTGTGTGACTTCGCTGATGTATTGTAAGTTGACTAAAACACCTGAACCTCTTTGAACAGTAGGAGCAAACAAAACGCTTGTCTCCTGAAATAGTGTTGAGACTTGATGTTCTTGATGCACTTAAACTTTGTGTGTGACTGAAAGAAGTGTTTGGTTCACCGTTTGGCATGGTCTGGTTCACTGTTATTGTTCCAGGTGAGGTGTTTCGGTTCAGTTCTGGTGATTCTGCTTTAGATGGGACTCTTGTGGTTGCGTTTTCTCTATTTCCTCTTTTAACACAAGGAACAGATTTGTGAACATCCTTGATGGGTGACAGGCTCACAGCTTCACCACACTGGGTTCCTGTGGTTAAGTGAAAGTAATGTCAGTGGAAGGAAGTTAGAAATTATTTATAAGCACTGGCAATTAAAGGAGAAGTCCACTTCCAGAACAACAATTTAACAATAATTTACTCACCCCCTTGTCATCCAAGATGTTCATGTCTTTCTGTTTTCAGTCGTAAAGAAATTATGATTTTTGAGGAAAACATTTCAGGATTTTTCTCCATATAATGGACTTCAATTGTGCAATGTGACTTCAATTCTTTAATGTGACTCGGGAAGAACGAGTCGTCTCGGGGAGTGATTCGTTCAATCACGCATGCACAACATCCTATTAGGTTCTGTACTGGAATTAGTTCACCTGTTTCGAGTCTTCGGGTTTTTTGAGTCGTTCGTTCATCTTATGGGGCTGTCACGTGATGAATGAACGACTCAAACCCGAAAACTTGTCAGATAAGAGGTGAAGTGAGCTAATCATAGACTGAAGACCCAGGTAAACAATGAATTAATCTTTTCTGTTTCTTACAGCATTAAAGTTTTGTCTTGTTTGTAGTGTGATCAACGTTTGTGTAGCAGTAGATGTGTTAGGGAAGTAACAGGTAACATTTTAATTACATTTTGCTAAAATGAATGAAATGACTCGAAAAAAGATTCATTCATTTTACTGAACGAGACTCAAGGGTCCGAGTCGGTAAAATGATCCGAACTTCCCATCACTACTACGAATCACATCTAAGTTCATCGTCTGTGTACTCAAAAAGGTAGAGAATGGCAAAAAACTCCATCTTATTTTCTCCTACAACTTCAAAATCGTCTGACATCGTTGTACCTTTGTTTGTAAACAGCGTTTGACTTACTTGCACTTTCTTAGTTTTTGTGCATTCGCTTTGTAAACATTGGGTCTGTAGTTCCGCGTGACCTTCCGTCATGATTCAATAGTACGTAGCGTTGTGAACGTGCATCCCAGAGCCTGTGCTACATGAGCTTTTGTGCTTAAAAAGTATACACATTTTTATTTTTCAAAAAAAATGACAGATCGTTTCGCTAGATAAGACCCTTCTTCCTCGGCTGGGATCATTTAAAGCCCTTTGAAGCTGCATTTAAACTACATTTTGGAAGTTCAAAATCGGGGCACAATTGAAGTCCATTATATGGACAAAAATCCTGAAATGTTTTCCTAAAAAAACACAATTTCTTCACGACTGAAGACAGAAAGACATGAACATCTTGGATGACAAGGGGGTGAGTACATTATTTGTAAATTGTTGTTCTGGAAGTGGAGTTCTTCTTTAAAATGCAACAGTTAGTTTTGGACTTACCTACTTGACTGTTGTCTTGACCAATCGAAACATCTACTTCCTGTTGCTCCTGCTTTACCATACTAATTGGCTGGTTTACATCACACTTCTGCTGTGGACTGTCCTTTGACATTGTGACATCACATTATATCTTATATTTGTATGATATATACATTTTCAACAGCGCTTTTGCTTACAAATATTTAAAGACAATTAATATGAATATTTACATAAGGAAGAGAACTTACTTGGTGTTGGTGAATTACTACTGGGACGTCTCCTGATGGGCCTTTACGCCTGTTCAAATGATTGTGTATCGCTTCTTGGCCACATTCACTAATAAAATAATAATAAAAAGGGTTATAAACCAATGGTCAAAAGTTTTGAATAATTAATATTTTTTAAAGTCTCTTATGCTCACATAGGCTGCATTTACTCAAACAAAAATACAGAAAAAACAGTCATATTGTGAAAGATTATTAAAATTTAAAATGTGTCTTTTCTATTTGAATATATTTACAAATATAATTTATTCCTCTAATACAAAGCTGAATTTTCAGCATCATTACTCCAGTCTTCAGTGTCCCATTATACTCTAATATGATGATTTGCTGCTCAAATAACATCATAAATGTCTTTGCTATCATTTTTGATTAATTTAATGCATGAAAATGCATCACTGTTTCCACAAAACCATGAAGCAGCACAGCTGTTTTCAACATTTCTAATAATAATAAATGTTTCTTGGGAAGCAAATCAGAATATTAGAATGCTTTCTGAAGGAAAACAGAAAACATTTATCACAAATTGTAATAATATTTTACAATTTTACAGTTTTTGTTATATTTTTTTATCAAATAAATGCAGCCTTGGTGATAATAAAAGACATCTTTAAAATACATTAAAAAATTGTGACTATTCATAATGGTCGTGTATAAATTGGTTACTGGACTTCACTGTAGAAATAATTCAGCAAGGTTGCATATATGGGCCATTCTACAAAATTGGTCCAACTGCTGTCCCACAACCAAAAAACACATTTAAAAAGCATTTAAGTAGTTAAATCTTATTTACTAAGATCTTTTATTATCTATTGAAACCCACAATAATATTTAAAATATCAGTAAGTTTAATATATATAAAAATATATATCTGATGTACTTTAGGAGATTGTAAATTATGAAACGTTAAGTAAAAGTGTCCCGCATTTTCATGGCACTACCGAAACAGTGTATGTTTTAGTCCACTGACTGCATTTATGATCAGGAAATATTTATGTGTCACTCTCTCTCATAGCTACATGGTGAGTAGATAGGCCCCATCATTTTGAGGTAAATGTGTTCAAAAGTCTAAAAATAAATAAATAAATAAATAAATAACAACATTTTATAACTGTTCAGAACTGTGTTAGCTAATCATGTGCTGATTAGCATTCAGAGCTAGGTTCAAAAGTATCTGAAACAGTCACAACTGAAACATTTGGTGGAGTTTCAGTAGTGGCATCTTTGTTTTTTGGGGGTGTTATCCCATAAAATTGTCACTACTGTAACAGTCACGACCAAAACTTGTCACTATTGTTTCGGTAGTGATAAAAGGCAAACAAAACACAATTTTAGTACAGTTATGCACATTTTTTTTTGTATTTTAGTATGTTTTAGTATGCGAGTTAAAATTCAAAACATTACTGTCACTACCGAAAACGTGCAGTCACGTCAAAAATAAAGTATACTGAATTATCAACAAAAAAAAATATATGTTATGATAGTGTTTGGTTTAATGTATATTCAAACTAATGAATCCTTAAGTTTGAAATCAGTACCAACTTTTTGCCTTTAACAAAGAATACAACAAATCTCATAAATCACACTAAATATTGTTTAAAATGTAATTGTTATTGATTTACCTCTGCAAAAATTGTAATGAAATAGCAAAAAAACGTATATTTACAATGTAGATGCAAGCAAAATCTTAACAGGTCAATATAACACTTTTTATTAAATGATACAGTATATTACTGTGTTTCACTAGTCTAGTGACAAATTTGGGGAGAGGACAAATATTCCAAAACCCAGATAGCACACGTACGTCTGCAAGATGTCTGTTAAAGATCTCTTGATCTGGAAAGCACCTGCTGTGTACAAACGTCTGACAGACGTCTGTAAGATGTCAGTTTAACATACTTTCTAAATCATAAACATCTTGAAGACATCTAATAGATGTCAATTGACATCTGATAGGAAACGTCCAATAGACGCATTGCAGATGAGCAAACTACGTAAAAAATACGTCTTGCAGACGTAAATGCAAACGTCAAATAGACGTCTCCGAGATGTACGTGAGCTATCAGGGTAACTTTCTGAAAATGCAATATAAGAATTAAGTTACTGCACAATTAATAGAAATGTGTGTTTTGGATATTATACAATTTGCATACATACAATTTTTTTAGGAAAAAGACTTTTCCCAAGACGTTTCCAACTCTGACTTTGCACTAGTTCTGCAGAATGGCCCATATATGTCATATGACTGCAAAGTAGAGAGGCGACATATATTATCTTAAATAAACAGTTGGTTGCATATATGTCTTATAAAGTATAAGCAATACCATCGTAACTAAACACCAAAACAAAAGTGTAACTACCTCTTAACACACGTGAAAGTCTCTGTGAGTGTTTGTCCAGTGTTTGTCCACGGCTGGACCTCCATCAGCCTCAGTCTCTTCCTCAGAGCGCTAATCTCACTGCGGCTGCGGGACACCTCCGACAACAACACTTCACACTCCACATCCACCAGTTTGCTTATCTCTAATACAGCTGTTTGCACAAGTGTTTCCATGATGGAAGCTAACTGAGTCTGAAAAGAGGAGAGAGTGGACAACATCTCCCAATATCTCCACAAACTATCGAAAGGAAGTCACAAAGTTTTTTGTACAGATATTCAGAATCAACTGCTATTTATATACTTCAGGTACTTGTGGAATTTAACATAATAACACAAAATAAAAATTTTCTACAATCTTCATCTTAAAGCAACGGTCCCCTTTCCTACTAACTCTTGTACGTGTAGTTCGGTTAATCATTTATCCAAGTATAACGCACAAGCGCCATCTATTGAAATGGAGACGTTTGAAAAGTCTTCACATTCACAAAACCAGACTAATACGCTGTAAATCTAATTTTCGATTATTTACTGCTGGTATAACGAATTTTTGCTTCCGTGGATAAAATGTTTAGGCTCCCAAAACATATAATAGTCTTAAAGTGTCACATATACTGCAATTTCCTGCGTATTGTGATAATACAATATAATAAATAAGTTCACTGCATATTGTAATATGCGTACTTTGATACTCCAAACTAAAACTAATCGACAAGATCGAATTTAAGACTCCAAAGCCCCGAAATCCACTAAATATTTTAAAAACGGGCTTAAATCAAGTGAGCACTACATTACCCAGAATGCAACAAGAGGCAACGTTCGCTGCGATTGGACGTTGGTCAGATCGCATGAGGGGCACGCAAAGGAAACCTTACTACTAAAAAAAAAACATTCCAAGGTAAGTGTCAGTTAATGTAGTCTTTTCTACATCAATGTGAAATTGTAAAAGCACGAAGCATCATTTTGACGTGTTAATACTGCTAGAGTTATCGGTATGCGTTTAGTGCACTTGTGTACAATGGCTCACGTTTTGGTTAAGTGCTTCCTTAATTCATTTAACTTCATTAAACCTGCACTGCACAATCAAATATTATTACAAACAAGTGTTATTGCAAATGGCAGTTAGCTTATTGTTTTTTCTGGTCATGCTAATACTGATGCATGTATTGAGTTCTGCTGTATCAGTTGACTTTAGCATTGCTTAATATCTGACCTGACTGGCATAATCATTGCCTCTCTTTCAGAGAGTGATGTCTGGACGAAGAGTGGTGGTTTTCCCCTCAGTGGCCGAGCTTGGACCCTCTCTGGCCCAGCTGGTGTCCTCTCGAGCAGAGAAAGCTCTCAGCACAGGTGGAAGCTTCTCTCTGGGCCTTTCAGGAGGGAGCTTAGTGTCCATCCTTGGTAAGGAGCTGCCTGCTGTCCCAAGCCTGGACTGCAGCAAATGGCTCATCGGGTTCTGCGATGAGAGACTTGTTCCTTTCAGTGATCCTGAGAGCACTTATGGATTATATAAGGTAACTCAAAGCATGTTAGAAAGAGTGGCAGTCTTTTACTTTTACTACAAAACCTGTAGAGGTAATCAAGTTGTTTATAGTTTTCATTAAAATTAAACTTTATTCTCATCATAAGATGTAGATGTAGCTAAGTTTGTTTTTTCCCCGGTGCCAATAGCCTGTTGCACAATGGGCGTCCCGAGTTCGAATCCCGGCTAGAGGACCTTTCCCGATCTCTCTCCCACTTCACTTCCTGTCAGTTCTGATTTGTCATATCCTGATAAAGGCAAAAATGGCATCAAAAAAAAAAGTTTGTTTTTTCATCAGAAGAAATTTAAAATTACATAACTTGCTCACCAGTGGATCCTCTGCAGTGAATGGGTGCCGTCATAAAAAGTGTCCAAACAGCTGATAAAAACATCACAATAATCCACACCACTCCAGTCCATCATTTAACATAATTTAGTCCTCTAACCATAATATTGCTTTCTCCAGTAAAAAAAGTCATCTCATCTGAATCAGGAGAGAAATATGCACAGATCAAGCATAAGCAAAAACTGTCCAAAATAGTTTAAAACAAATATGTCGGTGGATTTTATTGTGAGAGGACAATAGAGGATGGATTATTCCACTCAGGGAAGTATTATTATGGATATTAAAAGATCAAATTTCAGTATATACCTTACTGATGATACATACTACATATAGTACTAAATATATATACATATACATACAATATATGGGTCATTCCAGCTGGAATCATCAAATTTTGGAAAAGTTCCCCACCTGACCTCCTCAGATTTGTCTGAAAAAAATCTATGTGATGGGTAATATGCCCAATAGATCATATACAAAATTTCAGATCTCTACTGTGCATACTTTTTTCACAAAAAATGTGTAAAAAGGTTTGTTTTTTACCCCGTTTTGGCATCACTGTCTGAGTGACCATGTTCAGACTGAAATATCTCCAGAACTATTTGTGCCAGGTCCATGAAATTTTCTGGGCTAAGAGTCTTAGTACAGAACTGCATGAATTACAACTCACAGCATTGTTACTGAATTTACACCTGAATGCTGGCCCTCTACTTTTCTTTGAAACTATTACTTTAAGGGTTTTCAGATGTCCATAGAAACCTCAATGTTCAATATATAAGCATCAAACTTACTAAATGGTCTGATATGTACCATGTCTTTCACATCCTTTGATATCAGACAATAGAGTCTGATGGATGTTGAGATATTAAGGTCCAAAAATGGAAAAAAAACTGATTTACACCAATGTTCAGAGCACTATTTCCCATGAATGACACCAGGTGTGAACATAAAACTTGTTTTTTTGAAAGAGCATATTGTTATTGATAAAATATAAAAAAATTGGGATGGGGTTTTGCCTCATTTTTCTGTAATGATTTTTTTAAAACTCAGAGTTTCGTCACTGATCCTATTGTTCACTTTTGCTATTCAACTTGGTATGGGCATTTCAACAGAATTTATTAATGTTCCACTTATACAAAAAATACAAAATACAAAAAACGTACTTCCAGACATGAGTCACTTTAATAATGTATACCACCAACACAAATAAATGGGCCATGGGGATGCAAAAAAAGCACTTGAATGTCTTGCTCTGTGTCAGAGACGTCTCTGATGATACCAACCCACCATTGTCGGTCATACACACAAGTAACATATTGTCCTGGGGCCATATCTGTGATGTGAAGGCCTTGTTCAACTGGGTCAACCTCAAAGTTGACATGGAATCCTGGTGTTCCTGATACTCGACTGACCTCAAAATTGATCATTGTTGACTGATTGACTGATTGATTGATTGATGCTAGATCTCATACCACCTGAATATTATTATTTCTAATCAATATTGCCCTGCTTTCTCAATGAAAATGGATGTATTATTCACTGGATTGGGTGGAACATCAGGATTAGGTACTTATGTTGCATTCCATTGAATGTCGGTAGTCGGTGAATCCGAGTTAGTTCTCCCGATGTCCGTCGTAAATGCGTTCCATTGTAACAGTTGGCAAAAATATGGATGCCTATGGATAGGCATCCACATTCCAACCGACTCGGTCTGCACTGAACTGGCCCGAGTGTGTGTTTCGGAACCCCAACTTAAGTGGCTGTTCCATTGTACTTTCCCGAGGTGGAGGTCGGATTTCCCCGAGTCCTGAGCACAATGGAATGCTGCATTATAGCATTAATTTAGGCATATGAGTTCAAAATAGCTGGTACTACAGTAGTTGTGAATGTCACACAACAATGATTTTTTTAAAAATTATTACAGAAAAATGAGGCAAAACCCCATCCCAATTTTTTTTATATTTTATCAAAAAGAACATGCTCTTTTAAAAAAAAAAAGTTTCATGTTCACACCTGGTGTCATTCATGGGAAATATTGCTCTGAACATTGGTGTAAATGAGTTTTTTTCAATTTTTGGACCTTAATATCTCAACACCCATAAGACTCTATTGTCTGATGTCAAAGGATGTGAAAGACATGGTACATATCAGACCATTTACCAAGTTTGATGCTTATACATTGAAGATTGAGGTTTCTATGGACATCTGAAAACCCTTAAAGTAATAGTTTCAAAGAAAAGTAGAGGGTCGGCATTCAGGTGTAAATTCAGTAACAATGCTGTGAGTTGTAATTCATGCAGTTCTGGACTAAGACTCTTAGCCCAGAAAATTTCATGGACCTGGCACAAATAGTTCTGGAGATATTTTAGTCTGAACATGGTCACTCAGACAGTGATGCCAGAACGGGGTAAAAAACAAACTTTTTTACAGATTTTTTGTGAAAAAAGTACGCACAGTAGAGATCTGAAATTTTGTATATAATCTATTGGGCATATTACCCATCACATAGATTTTTTTCAGAAAAATCTGAGGGGGTCAGGTGGGGACCATTTGATGATTCCAGCTGGAATGACCCATATACAGGCAAGCAAATGACATACTAAGCATTTTTTATAATGGCTTTCTATAGAAAAATGCTACATACAACTTAACATTGCATTCATATTCTTGATGCATCTGTTTGCTTTATATTGTATGCATAATTAGTTAGGTTTGTACTGAAGTTTGGTCTTTTAATATCACTGTATTTAGTACAAACCTGGTAAAAGCATAATAAGGCCTTGTTTTGCTTTCTAGGTGGGCGTTTCTATAAGGATGTGCTCATGTCATGTGAAAACTATGATTACTGATGGCTTTTTATCTCCTACAGAATCAACTGTTTGAGAAAATCAACATTCCAGAAGATAGGATTTTGGCTATAGATCCTTCTTTACCTGTGAAAGAATGTGCTGATGATTATGCTGGCAAACTGAGCAAGGTGCGATTCCATTTTTTTTAGACAGATTAGATTTGGTTACTTATTTGATTTTTTTTTTTTTTTTTTTTTTTTTTTTTTTTTTTTTTTGTAATTCATAACCCTTAATAGAATTTTGTCATTGTAGGCTTTTAACACGGGGGAAATTCCAGTTTTCGACATGCTGTTACTGGGAATGGGACCAGATGGACACACCTGCTCTCTCTTTCCAGATCATCCTTTATTACAGGTTTCAGATGAATTCATAATAAAGCACCAATATAACATCTACTTTTAGTTTAGCATGTATCCCACTTATTACATAATCCTATTGATTCTCCTATTGACCTCTTATCTGTTTTGAAATTAATTTGTGTTTAAGTATTTTATTGGCTTTTTTATTTTTTAAAGGTGATAGTTCCAAACCCATAAGACCTCGTTTGTCTTTGGAACACAAATTTAGATATTTTTGATGAAATCTGAGAGCTTTCTTTCATGGAGGATCATGGATTTCATCAAAAATATCTTAATTTGTGTTCGAAGATGAACAAAGGTCTTACGGGTTTGGAATGACATGAAGGTGAGAATTTTTTATATTTGGGTGAACTATCCCTTTTAAGTTTCACTTTGTTTTGGGAAATGTGAATTTGTAGGAAACCCAGAGAACAGTGGCGCCCATCTCTGATTCCCCCAAACCACCGCCTCAGCGTGTCACTATGACATTACCGACGGTTAACGCTGCTCAGTGTGTAGTGTTTGTGTCAACTGGGGGCAGCAAAGCTCCTGTACTCAAGGTTAGCACTTTCTGTTGTGTATATCTATAATTGTAAATGTTACATTTTTACTTTATTAGTTTGATTTTCTGACTGTTTCAGTTGTGATTCTGTATTTTCTGTACTTTTGTAGCAAGTATTGGAGGGTGGAGAAGGCCCTGCACTTCCAGCAGCTTTGGTCGCACCTAGACAGGGAGAACTCTTCTGGTTAGTGGATGAACCAGCAGCTGCCTCTCTCACATCTCAGATGGAGAGGCCAGGTCCTGGGGCAAAACTCTGAATTTAGAGACAGAACTGAGACAGAACTTGTAGAAACACTGTCAGGTATTCCAATGGAGTCCTTAAAAGCCCTATGTTTGCAAAGATTTTTTCTTCACAGCACTTCCGAAAATTATCATTATAATGATAATTATTACTGCAATTATCGTTATGACTGTGAATGAAGCTTTCAGAAAATGGAAACCAAAATGGTTGAATGAATACATCTTATATATATATATATATATATATATACACACAGTAGTCAACATTTGAAGTGGATCAGAAAAGTTCATCAAAATTGCCCTAAGACAAGAATAGGTATTTCTTTGAAAGGTTTTGATCCACTTCAAATGTTGACTACCATATGTATATATATATATATATATATATACATACACACATAAACACGGTTTACTAATACTATGTTACCATAGCTTTATTATAATAACAATGACTGTATTTTGTTGAAATAACATGATTACCTTGGTACATTTTTGTTAGATTGCCAAAAAAATGTAATAAAATTGTACAAGTTTAACATCCATTCTGTGCTTTTCCATTTTGGTTCTGTTTCATGCATTTTGTCTTATGAAGGCCTGTTTTCACCATGAGATAAATAAATAAATAAATAATTGCAACTTTTTATCTCACAGTTCAGACATTTTCTTGCAATTCTAAGAAAAAAAATCAGAACTGTGAGATTTAAACTCAGAATTCCAAGATATACACTTAGAATGTTTGACATTTGTTCTCACAATTCTGAGTTTACATCTCACAGTTCTTTTTTTTTCCACAATGGAATAAAGAATAATATTATTGTTACCACTTATCTTAATTCAGATTTTTTTTTCTTGAAATTGAAAGTTTATATGTCATATTTCCAACTGTGCGCCTCATAACTGTGAGAAAAAAAATTACTGAATTGTGAGCTATAAACTCAGAATTGCAAGAAAAATCTGAA
The DNA here is from genome assembly GCF_022985175.1 of Labeo rohita. Classification (NCBI taxonomy): domain Eukaryota; kingdom Metazoa; phylum Chordata; class Actinopteri; order Cypriniformes; family Cyprinidae; genus Labeo; species Labeo rohita. Next base: position 6,618,501 of record NC_066871.1, read on the forward strand.
ATGTGACACAAAATTCATAATTTAGAAAAAGTAAATAAAATAACGACTGGTGAAATAATATATTTTACAATAAAATACTATTTCAGTTTTTCTACTACAAAATTTCATGTGTAATTCAATATGTTTCTTGTAGTTACTTTGCAATTTTTTGTGAAATTAGCCATTTCTGAGTAAAAAATTCTTTTTTCTTTTTGTGCAATGTCTGGTGTGGAGGAAAAAGTGTATTTTTATGGTGTTATATCCACCTTATTTTTCCTGTAAGAGCGGGCGTTTGTAAATTTTATGGGTCTAACTATCTGTCTTATCCACGTCTAGCTGTTTTTAGCTTTATGAAACAGCTCGTTTTGCTGCTTGATACTGCAAATGAATGTCTTAACATATTATATTAATGTATTATCTTATATGAACACACTGGTTTGTAGTGCAAAGTTTTAACGTTTACTGCATGTCTATTCTTCTTGTTATTTCCCTATAACCCGCTAATTAAACGGAAGTCTCGCCCAAAGACTTACTTTCACATTGCAGAATAAGGTTGATACAGGGTTATTACTGTTAACTAAATATAAAATGATAAAAAAAAACACACATTTTTGTTTCTTTACAAATAAACTTCAACAAAATATGAAACCTATGAAATCTGCTAGATATTTCATAAAGACAAATAATGACTTGAAATATAAGTTCATATGAAAAGTTCTCAGTTTGTAGATTTACCAGAGTATTCATGGTGTCCCTCCCCTTTAAACGTCAGCGCGTAACATCCCCTTTAACTCGCGCTCATCTTACAAACTGCAGTGTTGTCAATGCAGGCTGATTTCGGTCGGCGGAATTATTTAAACTAAAGTTACCCTTTTTAACTTTCTACCTCCTCATGAAGTGGGTGTAACTGTGTGTTTTAGCTGCGAGAGCTCGTATGCCTGTTTGTAAAGAGTGTGTGCTGTACAATGCTCTGTTTTGTGGTGTTCGTGTCGGTGCTGTGGTCCTATCTGATGAATACCGGACCAGCTCAAGGATACTTCCATGAAGAGCGCTGGAGCCCGGAGTCTCCGATATTAGCTCCGCGAGTAATGATCGCTCTCATCTGCCGTAACGCCCAGCACTCGCTGCCACATTTCCTCGGGACCATTGAGCGTCTCAATTACCCCAAAGAACGAATCGCACTGTGGTAAGTGTGTGTGTGACGGCGTGCAGCTGCTCAGACTCTTCTGTTACTGATGTCATAATGGTAGAATCTCTTAACACGTCATAATGCTTGCAGAATGTGCGTGTTAATAGAACGTATTTTAAACGATTATTACTTCTAAGTTCCAATAGTGACTAGTAGTTATTCATGAAATACTAAGTGACTACTTTCCCCAGCATGTCCTCTATTGTTACTAGTAGCAAACGTAACACCCAAATAGTACGTTTTTTCAACTACTCAGACTTATTAGTATGTTACAAGTAACTGTCCTCGTGTTTAATAGTATCTACTTAAGCTAGACTAGTGCTCAATTATTAGATAGGCCTGTATCTTTTTACAAGACACTAGTATCCCTAGTATCATTTCTTGTGGTACAACTTTCAATTGCTTTTTGGAGTAGGGTTTCATTCTTGGTGTCTGTGAACATCTGTCTGCCAGCAACTCAATGCTCTGGAGGGCTGTTTAAGAAAAAAATGGAATGGGAGGAGCTTTCTTCTCAGATCTGCCAGCTTTACTTGAAATGTTCTTTTGAAATTGTCATTGTCCTGTCAGTGAATGAAGAGCTCTGTTGTGAAGGTGTTTGTTACCCAGAACGCTCTGAGGCTCGACATAGTTGTGCCCCAGATTGAGTTGTCATATAACAAGGGAATAAACATAATACAGTCTGTTTAGCTGCTTGTGGTGCTTTGCAGAAGTTTTTTTTTTTTTTTTTTTTTTTTTTTTTTTTTTGTTAAAAGCTGTCAGGTGATGGTGCTGTGGTCTAGAGGTTAGTACACAAGCTCCGTGTTGATGTTGGCATCACAGGTTTGAATCTGACCCCGTACCCCCATTCCTTCAGCACTTTATTTATTTTTATTCTTACTATATAAAAAAAGCCAAAAAAATTAAAATTCTGTCTCATTTTGTGATTTAATATGACTGATTTCACCTGACTTTTTACAACAACAAAAATAATACTTTAAGGTTAGATTAATTGCTCAGTTTCACTTCTGCACAGTGCACACTGCCAGAAGCTGAAATTATTGTTCATAAACATGAAAGGGATAGGTCACCCAAAAATGAAAACGACCCCATGATTTACTCACCCTTAAGCTATCCTTGGTGTATATGACTTTCTTCTTTCAGATGAATACAGTTAGAGTTATATTAAAAAATGTCCTGGCTCTTCCAGACTTTATAATGGCAGTGAATGGCTGTCGAGATTTTGAAGCCCAATAAAGTGCATCCATTCCTCAACAAAAGTGCTCCACATGGCTTTGGGGGTTAATAAAGGCCTTCTGAAGTGATTCGATGTGTCTGTGTTATTTTTTTAATAACACAAATTTTAAAAGATAAAATTATCCATCTTTAAAATTCTATAAACCATAATCTCTAGCTTCCGTTAACTGCCGTACACACGTTGACGAGAGCAAAACAAAACACCAGTCATAAATTAGAAGTACAAACCAATGATTTGTAAAAAAAAAAAAAATTAAATGTAGGAGGATTTTGTTATAAGCCAAGAGGAGACTTCTTTTCCTTTGCTGTAAAGAAAACTTGGTTCTCGCAAGATTAGCATATTCTCACTGGAGCTTACGCAACACCTATGTCCTGTGTCAGCCGCTGAAACGCCAATCTCTTGTGAACTCTTGTACAAGATTATGGTTTATAGTGTTTTAAATATGGATATTTTTCTGACACAAACACCAGTTTGCTTCAGAAGGCCTTCATTAACCCCCCCAGAGCCATGTGGAGCACTTTTTATGATGGACGGATGCACTTCATTGGACATCAACAGCCATTCACTGTCATTTTAGAGCTTAGAAAAGCCAAGACATTTTTTAATATAACCCCGATTGTATTTGTCTGAAAGAAGAAAGTCATATACACCTAGGATGGCTTGATGGTGAGTAAATCATAGGGTAATTTTCATTTTTGGGTGAACTAACCCTTAAGCCACATAGTCATTATTAATGTAACTAAAACAGAGGACCCACAAGGGGGGCTCAGCAAACTTCCATCTCAAGATTACACTAAAAAGTATTTTTATTATTTTAATTATTACGAATGTATTAGCATAATCAAACTCTCATCTGAATTGAAATGCTAAAAAAAATAAAACCAATAAAATCTTATATAATGCAATAATAAAAACATTAAAATAAAAATTTTATTTTACCCCCTCAATAACTTTTTAATTAAAGAACATGCATTACTTGAAACTTCTGAAGTCACAAAATGATTGTGGTTAATTAATTTAATATCAATATTTCTAGTTTCTGTTAATAAAAAGGTTTAAAAACAAGTCGATTTGTCAACTGCAGCAGAAAAAAATAAAAATAGCTTATAATGTGTTGGACAACGAGGTATCTTTGAGTCAAAAAAGCTTGAGAACCAATGATATACCTGTTTGAAAATAAGCTTTGTAACAGTTTAACTTGAATTTCTTCATGAATCAGTCTGTACAGTAATAGCTGTAGTTGTTGGCCAGAGTTGTTGTGTTCTCACAGGTCCGTGTGGCATCCACTCTGTTTGGATCTGTATACTCTTAGGCCTCACAGCTGTGCTGTTTCACGCTCTGCTCTGGGAGACTCATCCGTTCATGCTGAGACAGAGCCAGAGGAAAGTAGGACGTTTGGTCTAACTTACGTCTTCGGCAGAATGGGACGCTACCTGTCTGCTTACTTTGTCTTTGCTCTCTGTAATAACCAGTTAGCTTGGAAGTTTCACTTCTCATGTTCTGCTACTCTTTTAGTTTAGTTCTGCTATAGAGTTTAATTTAGTGCTTTTGTGTTTTTTCACTTGTTTCCTTGTTCCTTGTAAATATACATCATGCACTGAAAGGTCTTCCTAAAAATAGTGTGATTATACTCTGTGTGAGTGAAAGTAATCATAAGCTTGTGGTTAGCTCATGTAATCTTTTGTTTTCACCAGATATTGTTTTCTGTAGAAAGTACACAGTGCACATAATGAGCACCGTTTGTATGTTTCTGACAGGGTAGCAACAGATCACAATATTGACAACACTACTTACCTACTGCGAGACTGGCTCATCAATGTACAGAAACTCTACCATTATGTGGAGTGGAGGCCAAAGGAGGAACCAGGGTTTGCCATGTTTCTTCACTTGTGGTTTCACAGAACTGGTTCATTTTTGCATTTCCTTGTTCTAAATTTCTCTTTCTAATTCAGAAAATATTATGATGAGGAAGGACCAAAGGATTGGACGAATGAGCGCTATGCCTACGTCATGAAACTGCGGCAGGCAGCGCTTGAGTCTGCACGAGAGATGTGGGCAGACTATCTAATGGTGAGTTTAGCACACACTGTTCACACTCTTTTTTTTAAGGCCTTGAATCTCCAAGTTAGAAAATAGAGACTTGTGGCTGTTGAATGCTGCGATTGTTGATTAATCATCTGATAATTTTTGCCTTTCAAATAAGGGAAATTTGAGAGGATAGTTCACACAAAAATCATTAATTAATGAAATCTGAGAGCTTTCTGACCCTGCATAGACACGTTCAAGGCCCAGAACGGTAGTAAAAAGTATTCACGTAGCTTCATAACATTACGGTTAAACCACTGATGTCACATGGACTATTTTATCGATGTCCTTACTACCTTTCTGGGCCTGGGGACGTTTCAGTTGCGTCGCTGTCTCTGCAGGGTCAGAAAGCTCTTGGGTTTCATCAAAAATATCTTAATTTGTGTTCTGGAGATGAACAGAGGTCTTACGGGTTTGGAACGACAAGAGGGTGAGTAATTAATGACAGAACTTCCATTTTTAGATGAATTAACCCTTTAAAAGGGGGACCCTTGAATATTGTGTTGGACACAGTCAATACCACTGAACACCACTGATTTGCTTTTACTTCATGATCTATCTTTATGTAGACGGCTTGTTTAATCATGCATGAAAATGTATTGATATTTTATATCTTTGCAGATGATTGATTGTGATAATCTCCTCATCAACCGAGATGTCTTATGGAAACTAATAAAGGAGAACAAGACAATTGTGGCCCCAATGATGGAGTCTCGTGCTGCCTATTCAAACTTCTGGTGTGGAATGACATCCCAGGTACAGTTCCTCTGAATATGTACAGTTGAGGTCAAAAATATACATACACCAACACTGAGGACAACTGAGTGACTCATGCATCCATTACAGAAGGTTCAAATGCTCACTGATGCTTCAGAAGAAAAAAACAATGTATTAAGAGAACTTGGAGATCAGGGTAAATTTAGCTTATCTTGTTATTTGCGGAACATGTAAGTATCTTCTGTAGCTTCTGAAGGGAAGTAGTAAATGAAAAAATATGATAGTTAGGCAAAATAAAAAAAGGAACACATCTACATTCTCTTCAGAAGTTTTCACCCCCCCCCCAACTCTTATTATTCAGGTCAGTACTAAATATAAAATAGTGTGCATTTTATATGATCCCTTTTATTTTGTTGAATATAATTAACACTTAGCAGATTCTGCAAGGTGTATGTAAAGTTTTGACCTCAACTGTATATGTATTATATGTACACTTTCTCCAAAGATATTAAAAAAACAAACTTCTCCAGGGCTATTATAAACGAACCCCTGCATACATCCCAATGCGCAAGCAAGTGCGAAAGGGTTGCTTTGCCGTTCCCATGGTGCACTCGACTTTCCTGGTTGACCTGCGGAAAGAAGCTTCTAGGCAGCTTGCGTTTCACCCACCACATCCAGACTACACCTGGGCCTTTGACGACATTATAATCTTTGCTTTTTCAGCCCGCATGGCAGGTGGGTGCCGTGACAGATCATTTATGTTGTACCAAACCTGTGGGACTTTTTTTTCTTCTGTGGAACAAAAGAAGATATATTGGAGAATGTATTTTGCACCATAATGACGTTTTTGTATAACCGTATTTTTTACGTATCATCTATTAAGTTCAACAGAAGAAAGAACATCAGGCAGGTTTGACATGGCATGAGGGTGAATAAATAATGACTGAAACGTTTTCATGTGTACTTCTCCTTTAAATTGATATTGTGCATAATATTTCACTTTATTTGTATTCTCTGTGGTTTTTGCAGAGGTCCAAATGTTTGTTTGTAACAAGGAGACTTATGGGCATCTCCCAGTGCCTCTTCGTGCTCACAGCACCATGCAGGACGAGGCCGACAGCTTCATTCATACTGTGCTGGAGGTCAATGGTATGTTTCATCTTTACAAAGAAGAAAAAAAGCATACTTATGCCTTATTAAACGTAACCACCTCTTTTAATTTTCCAGTGCGAAATCCTCCAGTTGAGCCTTCCAGATACTTGTCCAAACCTGTCAAAAGACCTGACAAAATGGGCTTTGATGAGGTAAAGTGTGGGTTAATTATATTGATTGATATAGTTCTTTGGTAAGGTTATATTCATTAAGTGCTCATATGTGTTTTAAAAGGTGTTTATGATCAACCTGAAGCGGCGGACCGACCGCCGTGAGCGCATGCTTAGGGCGTTAAGAGAACAAGAAATCGACTGCAAGATTATCGCTGCTGTTGATGGCAAGTAAGTTCACTTCTGTTATCTTCAAACAAATACAGCATTCATTTACAGGATGAGACACTTGCTCACAACCTTTCTTTTTACATTAGAGCTATGAATGTCAGTGAGATCCATGCTATGGGAATCCACATGCTTCCCGGCTACAGTGACCCTTACCATGGCAGACCTCTGACAAAAGGAGAGCTGGGCTGCTTCCTGTCCCACTATAACATCTGGAAAGAGGTTTGGCACACATCCCAGTTTGTTGTTCTGTTCCCAAATCTATTTTCTGCTGCCTATGTAAACTACCATTGAAATGTTTAACTCTTATGCTCACTGAGGCTGCATTTATTTGAGCAAGAATACAGTAAAAACACTAATATTGTGAAATATTATTAGACGTTCAAGTGCGTAGTGCTGAAACCTGTTGTAATTGTTAGAGTGTCCAAGGATCAGCGATTTCCACGTAAAACTGATCAGGCAGACCAAACCGTAAGTCGTAGAGACTTGAAACTTGGAGGAATGGTAGTACTCACACCGTCTACAACGTTAACAAATCTTGCCCCAATTAGTCTGATGGGGGCGCTATCAAAAGTACAAGATCGCTCGTAATTCCTAAACCTTTCGTCGCAGGCCCAAGTGTCTTATGTCATTGGAATCCTTGCTCACACAGGCCAAAACGTAAGCCGGATTTGTCCAGCAAAATTTTGGGCTATTTTGCATTTTTTGAAAAACTAGTCCTAGGTTTTTCGCCCGATCAGAACCAAACCAGTGCAGGAAGATTCTCTGGAGAGTGCATATTATTAATTATCAAAAAAACTTTAACTTTCGACTCTTTGTCACAAAGGGATGCCAAAACGTTCGAAAGGGGCAGGGCTGCCTCTACTAAATTGGCTGTATCTTTTGAATGGAATGAGATAACTATATAAACTATAAACTATAAAAGGGAAAAACATTAAAATGGACATAACAACGTAACCATTTATCCTATCACCATAAAAATCTGTGCACATGGTCTTGGTCCAGAGTGCCACAAGCATCTATAAGGACATTTGTGTATCTCAAAAAACATGGTGGCCATAGGCCAAAGAATTTTGAGCACCTTATTAGGCAAGCTTAAGGGGAAAGGGAAAGGACGTGCATGTGGCATTTAACCCATCCAAGTGCACACACACAGTAGTGAGTAGTGAACAAACACACGCGCAAACACACACACACACACACACCGTTAACACACACCTGGAGCAGTGGGCAGCCATATTGCTATCGCTGCGGTGCCAGGGGAGCGGTTGGGGGTTCGGTGCCTTGCTCAAGGGACTCACCTCAGTCGTGGTATTGAGGGTGGAGAGAGTGCTGGTTATTCACTCCCCCCACCTTCAATCCCTGCCAGACCAGGGACACGAGCCCCCAACCTTTTGGTTACAAGCCCGACCCCCTAACCATTAGGCCACGGCTGCCCCTTAAGGGAGGTTAACCGGATCCTAAACTCGATGGGCCTGTTTGACTCATGGTCCTAAACGTCTGTGAGAAATTTGAAAGAAATTAGCCATTGGGGGGGCATTATCGCATTTTTCAAGAGCGTAAATGATTCTATATTATGCGTTTTTTCACACATACACATGATATTAATATAATATGATAGAACTCCTCAATCCGGACAACTTTGCCTCTAGAACCACTTTTGTCAATCAAATCGTTTGTTAAATGATTGAGAAGATGTAAAAAAAACAACTAACTAGTCTTAGGTTTTTCACTCAGTCTGGGAAAACAGCACTGCAGTACAATTCTCTGGACTCTCTAGGTCAATAATTATCTAAAAAATGTCGAAATGTACCCTTTGGGAAGCTATAACGTGGTTATTTAGAAAAGGGGCATGTCCAAATATACCCAAATGGCTTTAAAGCCTTAACAAAAACTCAAAACTTCACAAAACCCGGTGAGCTCAGGTGATTCTAAACAAGCATACAAAGTTTTAGGGAGACTGGGCCACAGCTGGTGCTATCTCCAGGACCAGGGTTGAGCACCCCTGATTTAGGTGGTTACAGGCCTGATAAATAATATGCAATGTCTTTTTTCATGCTTAAATGCCTTAAAGTGCTTGAATCCTGATAATCGCTGTTTGCAGCTTTATTTAGTAATTATTATTGCTATGTTCTAATTTTCAGCATCATTACTCCAGTCATCTGTGTCACATGATCTTTCAGAAGTCATTCTAATATGCTGATTTGCTCCTCTATTATTATCAATGTTGAAAACATATTAATTAAAACATTAATATTTTTCATAGCTGAATATTTGTGTGAAAATCATGACGCTTTTTTAATGACACTAATACAGAACCCAAAGTGAAATAGAACTTCACAAAAAGCTAATTTGGAACAAAGTTTCTTGCAAACATGGTCTACTTATGTTTTTGAAGAGTCTTGTGTTATCTGCCTTAAAAAGTTAGGATTTTAAAAGAAAGTTGATTTTGAATATAGACTAAGGGTTTTTGTACGTGTCTGATGCTTTGATGTCTATATGCTGTGCTACACAGATTGTAGACCGAGGCCTGAAGACCTCTCTGGTGCTCGAAGATGATTTGCGATTTGAGATTTTCTTCAAGCGCCGCCTGCAGAATCTGATGCATGAGGTGGAGAGTAAGGATCTGGACTGGGACCTCATGTGAGCGCCTCTTTTAGTCTACAGCCATTGGCTGCACTCAATTTTTGGATTATGTATTGATGTGAGATTTGTTTATGCTGTTTATTCTGTGTCGAACCATTGCAGTTATATTGGGAGGAAGAGGATGCAAGTGGACCGACCTGAAAAAGCAGTACCGAACATTCGCAACCTGGTGGAGGCGGACTATTCCTATTGGACCTTGGGTTACATGATGTCATTACAAGGAGCTCAAAAGCTCCTCAAAGCAGAACCTCTCACTAAAATGTTGCCTGTGGATGAATTCCTTCCTGTTATGTTTAATAAGCATCCTGTGTAAGTACTACAAATGGAGGAAATCCTCAACACATCCCATATATGCCAAACACTTTTTGGAAAATGTATTTATTATTAGAGGTTCATGCTCAGCCAGATCAAACGGTGAGTCTTAGAGACTTTAAACTTGAAGGGATGGTAGTTCTCACACAGGGGTGCTCAACCCTGGTCCTGGAGATCGACCTTCCTGCAGGTTCAGCTCCTACCCTGACCAAACACACCTGAACCAGCTAATTAGGATCTGAAGGAGCACTTGATAATTACAGACAGGTGTGTTTGGAACTAAACTCTGCAGGAAAGTCAATCTCCAGGAACAGGGTTGGGCACCCCTGGTCTACAATATCACCAAGACTCACCCCAATTGGCCTGCTGGGGGCACTACAGTGATCAGTCTGAAATCGTTCATAACTCCTAAACGGTTTGTCGCTCAATCCCGGTTTAACTCCTAAACGGTTTGTCGCTCATATCTGAATGAGATATTTTCGCCAAACTCACAACGTGTGTGTAAGTGCTGATTCAGAGGTCACATGAAAAAAGGTGTGGAGCTTGGACACTTGGTTGCGCTATAAGATGGACATAACAACGCAACCGTTTGTCCTATCAATGTATAAATCTTATAGAAAAAAAAGTTTCTATAAGGATACAGATTAGACAAAGTTAACAGAGGTCAATCGAATGAAACTCGGTGGGCCTGTTTGACTCATGCCCTAAAGGTATGTGAGAAATTTTAAGGAAATCGCATTTTTCAAGGGCGTGACTGATTGTATAATGCATGTTTTTTCACACATACGCACAATATTCATATCGTACAATAAACCTCCTCATTCCGAACAGCTTTGCCTCTAGAACCACTGCTGTCAATCAAATCGTTTGCTAAATGATTGAGAAGATGTAAAAAACCTACTTTTGCAAACTAGCCCTCAGTTTGTCACTGAATGTGGAAAAACCACTGCAGTACAATTCTCTGGACTCTCTAGGTCAATAGTTATCAAAAAAAGGGAACTTTCCCTTTGGGAAGCTATAACAGGATCATTTAGAAAAGGGACCTGTCCAAATATATCCAAAATCCTATAAAGCCTAGACAAAAGCTCAAAACTTCACAAAACCTGGTGAGCACATGCGACAGGTGATTCTAAACAAGCATGCCAAATTTTAGGGAGATTAGACCAAAGGTGCTATAACATTTTTGTTAAACTTCATATTTCTATGCTAAATTACTTGGATTTGCCAAAAATGCTGTTTTTAATCATTGATTTAGGTGGTTACAGGCATGCTAAATAATATCAAATGTCTTTTTCATATGTGCTTAAATGCTTAAAGCACTTGAACCCCAGTAATCGCTGCTTGCAGCTATGTTTTGCCTTTGTCTAATATCACGTCTCTGTCTTTATCTCCACATCTATCCACACCATCATCTTCAGATCGGATTACATGGAGCAGTTTGAGACAAGGGACCTGAAAGCATTTTCAGCGGAGCCCTTGCTTGTGTTTCCTACACACTACACTGGTGAACCCGGGTATATCAGTGACACAGAAACCTCCACAGTGTGGGACAATGAAAAAGTGCGCACAGACTGGGACAGGAAGCGCTCGGGTAAGACCCGGGAACAGGCTGAGATCAGCACAGAGGCCCAAAATTCAGATGTGCTCCAGTCTCCTTTGGACAGGACAGCCCGAGACGAACTATGAGAGACATTGTTTTGGGCACACCGCTAGACTTGCTTTTGGGGGGGCGAAGTCTAGATCCATCTTATAAGCACAATACTGACCAGAAGAGATTTTAGAGATTTCTGTTTGCCTGAATTTTTTTTTTTTTTTTAGTTTAAACGTCCCTATAGATCAAAATTTTTAACAGAGGCCTAACTGCGCTTTTCGATGACAACAGCACCTGTTCATCACTGTATCCTGTGATAAAAATGCCAGGGGCCGGATTCATGAAAATCTAATAATAAGAAAGAAGTTAGCAAAGTTAGTGAGGATATTTATACCCAAAAATGAATATTTGCTGAAAATGTGCTCACCCTCAGGCCATCCAAGGTGTAGATGAGTTTGTTTCTTCATCAGAACAGATTTTGAGAAATTTAGCATTACATCACTCACCAATGCTCACCAGTGGATCATCTGCAGTGAATGGGTGCCGTCAGATTGAGAGTCCAAACAGCTGATAAAAACATCACAATAATCCACAGCCAATCTACACAAATCCAGTCCATTAGTTTGGACCATTTTGCAAAGTGTGTGTTTTTAAGAAACAAATCCACCATTATGGCATTTTAACTTTGAACTGTCACTTCTGGCATGTTACATAAATATGTTACATAATGATGTTACATAATAATGTTTCCTTTAGTGAAAAAGTGCTGTAGTCTGAAACAGGGGAGAAATATAAACACATCAAGTGCCATTTGCAAGCAAAACCAGCCCAAAACATATTCTAAACAGTTATTTGTCAGTGGATTTTGATGTGAGAGGACAACAGAAAATTGTTGTTTTCATTGGAGGAAGCGTTATTATGAATTATGGACTTGCGGACTATCAAATACAGTGGCCAGAAGCACCTTAATGATAGATTTGTTTGTATAGATTACACAAGACACACATTTTTGGACTGGAGTCATTTGGATTAGTTGTGGATTATTGTGATGTTTTTATCAGCTGTTTGGACTCTTATTCTGACGGCACCCATTCACTGCAGATGAACCATTGGTGAGCAAGTAATATAATGTTACATTTCTCCAAATCTGTTGCAATGAAGAAACAAACTCATCTACATTTTGGATGGCCTGAGGGTGAGTACAAGGTGAACAAATTAAAATTTTTGGGTGCACTATTCTTGTAAATTTTGCTTTTAGAACAGTCGTAAGAAAAGAAAATAGCAGTTATGAAAAATTGTATCTTAAGGATGTTTTGTGAATCCGTCCCCTGGTGTTTTTAGAGCAGTTTGATTAATAAATCTGAAAAAAAAACTGAATTAATCACACGTAACTAATATTTTTTGCAGTGTTCACATTCCAGACATGAACGGTCATTCTTAACTATAGTAAAAGAGACAGGAAGGCATTTAAGGCGTGAAGCATGTTATTTTAACTTGAAGGAGGTTATTTTTAGGCTTTGATATCTTTACCCTCTTCTGGTGGCTCTTTCTTCCCTTCATCAAAGCCAACAACCGCACACGCCTCACTATGTGGTTCTTCTATCATATCATCAGGACAGCAATTAAAGGTCTTCACACATTCCACACGACAACATTCACGTTTTTTGGTTTTGACTTCTTTGCTTTTTTTTTGACACAGGACGGCCGAGCAGGCTTTAAATGTGCTTGATATGAATTTTTGTCATTGCGCTGATTAGTCACAATGTCGTACTATCACTATGTATGTAGCTGTGACTGTATTTCAACAACTGTGCCTTACAAATAAAGAATGGTTAAGACATTTTTCACTAATAGAAATGTGCCTCTTTATTTTCAGCAGGTTCATTAGAGGCTGCATGTCATTTCTGTAGTGATACTGAATGACGTGCCATTTAATTTGTCCATTTTGTCAAGCATATCAACATCTATATCTGTCTTCCAGGTTTAATTATATCACAGCTGTGTAGCCACAAGACAAACATGATGATGCTGGCAGAGGCCTGCAAACCATTTTCCTGCATGCTGAAGATAGATGATGATGTGACTTCACTGGTGGTTAAACTGAGCTTAAAAGCTTTAGAGGATATCTAAAAAGATTCAGAGTCGGAACAAACTGCTTGTAGTTTATTATAGGATGTTACGCAGTTGCTAATTATTGTCACTGCTTATAGTACCAGTGCTGTGAAGCACAACAGATGCTACCATGATGCAAACAAAATGTGTATATTCTATAATTCAGTTTTCAATTAATGGTATGTTGTATTGAGACAAAAAACTGATCGTCGACTGCAGCTTGAAATGTTTTACCTGTGTCACTTTAAATTTAAACAAAAAGGCAAGAGTAGAGGCTACTGCTAATGTACAATAAGATTTCTAAAAGAAGTCACTAGAGATTCTCACCTTCTTGTCATTATCAATGTTAAAAAACAGTGTTGTTTAATATTTTTATGAAAACTGCGATTTTTTTTTTTTTATGAATAAAAAGTTCAAAAGAACAGCATTTATGTGAAATAGAAAACTTTTGTAACATTGTCAATATCTGATCATTTTAATGCATCTTTCCTGAATGAAAGTATTAATATTTTCTTCCTATTGACCCTAGAGTTGTCGCGATATACCGATATCGATGATAATCCTGATATTGAAATAATAAAATGTCGTTATTATTTTATGGGTGTCGCAATATACCGGTATTGGCGATATTTAAAAAAATAATAGTTTACATACTCTAATATGAGACATCATAATTCAGCGCCATGTACAGAACGCTAAACTCTCACATGTTTTTGTTTAATTAATTCTCGACACCGGTGGGCATCCTCATCCAGAAACTCCACAAACGAGATTCATAGGAGTAATGATACAAATAACTTCCCAGGAATCTCTTATATGGACAAAGGTATCCAGTTGTCGCTGTAGCTAATACAGTAAGAAATGTTTTGTACGATGAAACATGATGAGAATCAGCACATGATTATAACAGTATATGGTTTATCTGTGTTCTTTGAGCCATCTCAGGTATTTTCATATGGATAATGTATTTATATTGCAATGCTAATAGAGGGGTTTGCACTTGCTTCACGATTACCCGGAAGCGCAGCCATACTGGCGATACTCTGATGTGAACAACAGCAGGGATTGCACGGTTAATGTACTACTGAATATGTTGTTCTGATAATTTATGCTGTCTAAACCACGGAAACATGTGGAAGCTGCTAAATCATACAAAGAATGACTTAGTAATCATGAAAGGGTGCAATATTTTGACAAACTAACAGTGTTTCCCCTAGGTTTACAGCTGTGTAATAACGAAAACATTTATTTCGGTGAAAAAAAAAGTCCCAGAATTCTCAGTTTCAACATTTTAAACAATAGGGCCCTACAATCTGAAGGAAAACTTTTTTTTTTTTTAATCAAATGAAAATTAAACCCTTTTTTTTTTTTTTGCCAAACAAACAGAGGTTTACTGCTAAAACATGGAATGAACATTGTGTGAATATTCAGTTTAAAAAGTTTTAGTAATAATTGTAGATTTTTTTCTACAGTTAAGTGGTTAATCTTGTAGTGATATTTATTTTTATGATTTAATTGTTTCATTTAAATTTGGCAGAAATAAGAATATATAAAGACCTACATTTTACTGCACAAAAAACTAATACAAGACTTATATATTTATGTTACATGTTAAACTGTACTTTTATTTTGATTCTCACAGCAAGATTAAGTTTAAGTGTTCATGTTGTCATATAGTGAAACGCAGAGGCCGAAAATCACCACGAGCGTCAGGCGTGCTTCAGTATTTATGTTGTAAACAAAACCGTGTCTCTGCCATTCATACATACAGAGGAAAACAGAACATGCAGGATTCATATTTAAACCGTCTCTTTGCGTTTCAGTATTCGAACACTAGTGCATATCGCAATCCGAATTAAGTGAGAGATCAGTTAAGGTAGGGGATATAATGGTAGGGGAAACACTGAACTTAAGTTAATAGGTGGTAAAGATACATACCAGCAGTATAAGCGTAATATTTTACCTACCTGACGGGAAATGATAAGAACAAACATGAATGTTGTCAAGATTCTTGCAAATTTTTGCACTCTTCTCCTGATTTTTTATAACTTTTGGCAGTCTATAGTGTTTTCCCTGGTCCAACCGATTAGTGCAGCCTAAAACATGACAATAATTGACCATTTTTAGCAGCAATAATCAACAAAAAGTTTTGTTCGGTTCAGTGGCATTGTTTACGTTCAGTGCCGCCAATGTGACCGACTGACGACCAATATGGCCGATTGTAATTTGGATTATTTACGTGTTTCAGAGTTCAGTAATGTGTATTTGTGTTGGACTGCAGCACAGGACCCGTTCTGCAGGTGCTTTCCACACAGTCCCATGAAGTTGTGCCAGAGATATTCAGAGAATACGTGTGAATATCTCAGAGAGCAAGGTGTGTGTTTCTATGTACTGTATACTTTTACTATAAAAAGTCTATTTAAAAATTTATTTGAAAAAACATTATAGAAAATAACTAATGTGTATGTGTATTAAAGGATGACTAGCTGGCTCAGCGGTGCTTAGCGAGGTCAACTGTTTAGTCTCTCAGTACATGTCCAGGTACGCTTTCAGAAACCGCAGTGTGTGGGTTAAACTTAGATAGGGCCTTTTTATGTCGACTAGAGTCGGACAGAACAGCTGGTGGTTGGGAGGTGTGGCTAGTTTTTGTGCACATGTGTTATTCTACATCACAAACCGTGAGAAGAACTGGTTGAGTGCATTTGAGAGGGACGGGTCATCATCACAGGCCTGTGGCATGGGCTTGTAGTCAGTGATGGTCTCTCCACAGCTGTTTTGCTTTTTTGATGCCTCATGACAGGATGGTGGGCTGCTTTATCTCCTGATCTGAATGCGTCGTCTCGGGTCTCTGGTTTTTTGTCAGCCATGGTTTCCAGTTTGGCACGTGTGGTGAACTTTTTGATATAGGCAGTCACTGTATCAGTGTATTCTGTGTGATTGTTGCATGGGGCTGCCATTTTGAACATGTTAAAGTCTGTGTCCTTAAAGCAGTCCTGGGGTGTGGAGATCATCTGGCCATACTGTGATCTGCTTTTTGACCAGTTCGGCAAGTTTGAGAAGTGGTTGAATGTGCTATTTCACGTTGGACCGTGTTGTTTCACACTGGTCCAATGTGTTGTTTCCCTTTATTGTGAAGTTCACAAGTTGGTAGAAATTCAGCAGAACAGACTTTAGGTTTGCATGGTTGAAATCACCAGCTGTAATGAAAACACTGTTAGGGTTGCTGGTTTGTTTTTTGCTGATAGAGCTGTAAGTTCACAGTTCGTGAAGAGCATCTTTAGCGTTAAAGAATTAGTTCACTGCCAGAATAAAAAATTCCTTATAATTTACTCACCCCATGTCATTCAAGATGTTTATGTCTTTCATTCTTCAGTCAAAAAGAAATTAAGGTTTTTGAGGAAAACAAGATTTTTCTAAATATAGTTATAGTGGATTAACGGGTTGAATTGCAGTTTCAGCGCAGCTTCAAAGGTTTCTAAAAAGTAAACACAGTGCCTTGTGAAAGTATTCAAACCCCTTCTTTTTTTCACGTTTTGTCATGTTGCAGTACTTATGCTAAATTGCTTTAAATAACTCACATCAATATACACTCTATACACCATAATGATGAAGTAAAAACAGGTTTGTAATAACTTTGCAAAGTTATTAGAAATAAAAAACTGAAATGATTCCATTGCAAAAGTATTCATACCCTTTTTAGCTCAGGAGCATTCGTATTGCTTGTAGATGTTACTACACTTCAAGTGAAGTTAACCTGTGGCAAATTCAGTTGAATGGGTATAATTTGGAAAAGCACACACATATTAAAAGGTCTAACAGCTGAAAATGCATATCAGACCAAAAACCGAGCCCTGAGGTAAAAAAAAAAAAACTTCCTGTAAAGCTCAGAAACAGGGCTGCATCAATCCACACATCTGGGAAGAGTTCAGAAAAAAATCAGGTGCATTGAAGGTTCGCAGAAGATGTTTGGAACAACTAGGACTCTTCCTAGAGCTGACCTCCTGGCCAAACTGAGCAACTGATGGAGAAGGGCTTTGGTTAGACTGGTGACCAAGAAGCTGATGGTTACTCTAGTTGAGCTCCAATATCAAATATGCAGATGGAAGAAACTTACAGAAGGACAAACATCACTGCAACACTCTACCAGTCTTTATAGCGGTGTGGCCAAACTGAAACCTCTCCTCAGTGAAGATATATGAAAACCCGCTTGGAACAAGACAACTATGTGAATAGTTGAACTACTTGGACAACTTGGACAACTATGTGAATGTCCTTGAGCGGCCCAGCCATAGCCTGGGCTTGAACCCAATCAAACATTTCTGGGGAAACCTGAACATGTCTGCCAGACCCCATCCAAGCTGACAGAGCTTGAAAGGTGAAGAAGTGAGGAGAAGAATGGCAGATTACTGCTGATGTGCAAAGCTTTGTCGTATCATACCTAAAAAGACTTGCGGCTGTAAAAGGTGCTTCAACTAAGTACTGCGTTAAGAATATGAATACTTATGCAATCTACTTCGCAAGGCACTGTAATTTTTTTATTTTAGGAAATGAACGATTTTTTTGCTAGATAAGATGCTTATTCCTCGTCTGGGATCATGTAGAGCCCTTTGAAGCTGCGCTGAAACTTAGATTTGGACCCTCATCCTGTTGATCCCCATTGAAGTCCACTATATAGAGAAAAATCCTGGAATGTTTTGCTCAAAAAACTGATGAAAGAAAGACATGAACATCTTGGATGACATGGGGGTGAGTAAATTATCAGGACATTTTCATTCTAGAAGTGAACTAATTCATTAACACACCAGGAAATATGCACATTCACTTGAAATATTTCTTGAAATTATGTCAAAATACAAAACCAATATACTGAACAAATGCCCGTAGGTGTATATGTGAGTAGAAGACAGATGATTTTGCTCAAAGTAGGCCATTACCAAGTTACTTGTGTCAGCGCTTCACTGCTCTTCCTGTTTCTCAACCACCAGCAGGGGGCAATGTTTTGAGGATACTTTTCATTGGATGAATGCTAAAACAAGATTTCAGGATCTTTTGCATTCATTGCTAATTCAAGGGTTTTCCTGTTTAAAAGTTTCTATTTGGTATTTATTTATTGAATTTGTGGAATAAAACCATGGTTAGAGATTAAATTAATAAAAGTTGCAGCCCAAACAAAGCAGTTCCAAATTCAAGAGGCTTTGATAGGCCACAAACAAGGAATCACAAACAAAATAACATTGCAACAAGCGCCACCACAGATTACCAGAAATATCTCAGGCCTTAGCAGAAGTTGGGGGTGTTAGGTGTGTCTGAGAGTGATAGTGAGACAAACTTCCTCCTCATACGATGGTGAAAGAACATTGGCCAACCTTCGCTTTAGAGGAAGAGAAGTGGCGCTGTGAGAGAAGAGAGAGCAGAGTTATCAAAACCCACACAGTCTTCATGTCCCGTGTCAGCGTTCGATGAAAGGTGATGATTCTGACCTTCAGCTGGGCTGGATGGACTAAATGCTGGATGATAACACGAACACGGTCTCTTGCGAGCTGCTGGTTCATCAGTCGAGGACTAGATGGAGGAGGTAGCAGGGACGGCACAGTTGAGGCAACCTAAAGTTCAGGGTGAGTTACATCAGGCTTTGAGGAAAATGTGTTTTTATTGTAGCCAATCCAGCCGCAGCTTTAAGCTGCATATGTGTTTATATGGCTTTGTTCTCTTTCTTTGCATGTGCGTGCTTGCGTTTGTGTTGCATGCAATGATCAGTGCATGATCAGAGCACTTCCTGTCTTGTCCATTTTGCCTCTGTACGAAGTTGCATGGCAAGGAAGTTTTCATGTGCGGGACATTTTGACAAATGTACAAAATTACCACATCTTGGCGTGACTTGTGACTTATTTCCACATGTTAAAAAAGTACATTTTGCACAAAAAGAGGTTATTTTTGCCACAGTGTATTGGGATTTTTAAAATTAATTTAGATTATTTTGTATATATTTTTCCTTTTTTTTAATTTAGAAGTTCTCATAAAACATACAAGTTGATTAAGTCCAGGATGTGGAAATAAACCTCAATAAGACCTCAGTGGGAGGAAGTCACATGCACTGGTTTCAAATAATTTGCGATAGGTGCAATGCTGCTCTTTCAACCACTTCAAGTGTCATTTAACATTATCCGTTTGAAAGAAATATTAAAACATTCAGTATAACAACTAACAGATTAACGTGCCAACTGACAACGTAACCACAGTGCCATCCATGAGACGACTTTGACATCCGGTGGGTAATTTTTGTTAAAACAAAATGGAGATGAAAAAAAAACCCTTATTCCATACAGCCGAACTAATCTCTTCATCAAAAACAAGTCCTTATTGTCCCTGTAGCAGAGCATGTTACCAAACCTAGACAGGATGCGGTTGACCTAAATGGAGCATGTTAGAGAAGAAGAGAAAGAGAGATTGACTGTGACACTTTCTTTGTAAGTGCAGCATATGGTGGCACATCGCATGTTCAGAGCCATATTTACAGCACTGCAGATGTGCATTTAAAAGTTAAGAGAGTTCATGTTAAGTAAAAACTCAGAAAAGCATGTTTAGACTTTACATATGTAATTGCAAATGATTCGCGCAAGGTGATCTAACAGTGCTATTAATATTATTGTGCAGATGAGTCTGGCTTACATTTGCTGCTTTATCTTTTCTGCATTTGTCACCAAATGTCTGTGTGAACTTCAGTAGTGTGACTTCCTGTCCTGATGTAAAATGCACATTACAGCAAGTCATTAATTTTTTTTACTCTAGTTTTAGGTTCCAGGTCCTGGAAGTGTTTACGTAAAACTTCATATACTTTAACCACAATCAATAACCTTTTTCACAAAGAAGTGCTGTCATATTTTAACTTGTCTTATATTACACTGTCCATCTTACCCTGTTGTTTCACAGTATCAAAACAGCACCAACAAGCTGATATTGATTCTCATGGCAGCTATTGTAGTAAAAAGGCAGTTAAATGGTTAAGACACGAATGTATAGATGGTTTGGAGCTCACAGCGCAGATAGTGTGACCCATTAAATATAACTATAAAAAAATAATAATAGTAGTAATAATAGTATTATTGCACTTATTTTTTAAATAAAACATTAAACAAAACAATAAAGTGTGATAATGCTATTTTATTTTTTAAAAGTGAGTATTAAATAAAAATGCAGTTATTTTATTGTACATTTAATATATTATTTTAATATATATATTAATATATATTTTAATATGTATATTACTAAATATATATATATTATTTATAAATTATGTATAATTTTCAACATTTTCAAACCTAAAATCAGCAAGCTTTTATGTTGGCGTGGTGTTGGTGAGTAAGTATGTGAGTGAAGCACGTCAATGAATAAAATGTCACCGTTTTGTGTTTTGCTCTGAAACTGACAGAGCATAGCCTAGATTTGTGCTTTCAGTTCAAATGAAAGTCTTGTCCACCTTATTTTTTCCTGTAAGAACGGGTGCGGCCATTTGTAAATTTAATGGATCTGGATTCCGGTCTCATCTGCATCCAGCTATTTTTAGCTGTACAAATTAATTCTGAATGGTTTGTAGTGCAAGCAGTTTTTACTGCATGTTGTTATTCTTCTGATTATGTGGTAAATCATATGGGTACCCAAATGATGGTCTGAACTTATTTACCCATTGCATTTTTTATTTTGGTCATGCATGCGCACATGTGCACCATTTATGTGCACCCCTGGATCGTGTTACACAAATGTATTTGATGGAAGGACTTTATTTCTATTTAAACACTCAAATAAAACTTGTATTTTATTTTTAATCGGTGTAAATTGACTGAATGGCGGTTGTAATAATGAATCAAAAAAATCAAATGCAACATCATGACCTGTCATGTTCTTCTGTTTCAGATGGTGGTACCCCAGTCCGGCACTCAGAAACCAAGCGTTACAGTGAGATATTGCGCGATTTTGACGCTAACTTGGATCTGTCATTAACATGCTCGTACGTAGACCTTTACACTTTGTTGTGAAATATCAGTCTTAAAAAAAAGAACAGCGTTTTAGTGCCACGTTAAAAAATATTTTAAAAATCTTTAGATTTATCTTGATTTCGTAATCAAATGCAGTAATCAGATTAAGATTACGAAATTAAAGTCGTAATATTTTGAGAAAAAAAATCACAATTTTGACTTTATTCTCAAATTATTTCAACTTTATTTTCTAGATATTTCAAACTTCATTCTCATAATTTTGGCTTTATTCTCGTAATTTTTACTTAATTCTCAAAGTATTTTGACTTTATTCTCATATTGCTACAATTTTATTCTTGTAATTTTGACTTTTCTCAAAATATTTTGACTTTATTCTTGTATCTCTATGACTTCATTCTCGTAGTTTTAAAATATTTTGACTTTATTCTCATATTGCTATGCTATTATTCTCGTAATTTTGACTTTTTCTCAAAATATTTAGACTTTTTCTTGTATTGCTACTTTATTCCTGTAATTATTACTTTTTTCTCAAAATATTTCAACTTTATTCTCGTATCGCTACAACTTTATTCTTGTAATTTTTACTTTTCTCTCAAAATATTTAGACTTTTTTCTCATATTGCTATGACTTTGTTCTTGTAATTTTGATTTTATTCTCAAAATATTGCTACGAATGTTTCCTTGTAATTTGCAATTATTCTCAAAATATTGTATTGCAACGACTTTATTCCGGTTTTTAACGTGGCACTAAAACATCGGCCTAAAAAATAAAGGGTCCAAAAGAGTTTTTTTTTTTTTTTGCAGTGATGCCATAGAAAAACTATTTTGTTTTCCTCAAAGAACAGTTCTTAAAAGAACCATTTATTTCTTACTGTGAAGAACATTTTAATAATCAAAAAAATCTTTCTCCACTATACAGAATGTTAAATCTCATTATGGAACCATACATGCCAATAACGAACCTTTATTTTTAAGAGCATAAAAATAGTTTGAATAAATGAAATATCAGCTCTGTTTTGGCTCTGTGAGCATGGCTTCATTTTTAATATCTTTGTGTTGGTTGATTTGATTTCTCAGGACTGTGGATGAGCTGCTCCTAGAAGCAGACTCTCTGTCTTTAACAGACACTTCAGCAGACACCACGCTGAACGCTGATCTGGACGATATTACAGTGAGACATGATTGATGAATTATTGCTCCCACTCTTTTTCTCATATACTCATGCTCATACTTCTTGATACTTTTGGGTTCAACAATCTCTCTCAAGCAATGCGGTTTACAGTGAATATTAAAAGCTGTGTGTTTTTTAGGGTGAAGATGTGGAGTCCCTGAAGATCTGCCGTGAGGAGGAGGAAAAAGACGGAAGCGTAACTGGTAATTCTTTTTAAGAACATTGTTTGCTTGGTTGATGTTTAGAAGAAGACTAACAGGGGCAAAATATTAATGAGATTTGCACAAACAGTTTGTTGAATGAATATCATACATCTAGCTGGGTTCATGGTGGTTCATTGATTCAATCATGTGGACATAGACAGCAAAGACTGATATCTGAGAGGAGCAAAGCAAAGCAAAAGTGACTGATTCGGTCCGGAGGCATCATGTCATGCCACTAAATCTCTCTTCTTCAACCTGCACTGTTTACAGGTAATTAGCCACATGGACTAATTGCCCCTCGCTAACAAGATTAGCACCGGACGGGGGTTAGAGTGCAGATTAAAGCAGCAAACAGCTGCTCTCTGTTTTTCCCGCTGATCCATCTCTCTGAAAACTGTAGAACTGTAGCGTAGTATTTCCGTGTTAGCATTAGAACTGTAATCTTTATATAAAATTAGAGTTGAAAGAAATATATAGATATGAAATATAAATTATACAGAAGAGAACAGTAAACAAAGATAAAATGAGACTATTTTGACTATGTGATTGTTGTGCTGTATTGAATATATACTGAGGTCATCGTCCTTGGCTAGACCTGCTTGTCCTGTGAGCATGTAGCTGTTTGGTAGCTGAGATTAGGGATTACGTTAACACTTAAAGTTTAAATAAAACATCCATACAGTCACCTTCGAGATGATACCTTGGCTGGTGCTCACAGAGCACGTCACCTTCATTACTCACACCTGAGAGAGACTGCAGTATCAACTATATATTCTTAGCCTAGTTCAAACCCCCACTGTGAGATCTGATCAGCCTAATGGACGGACTAAGCAGAGACATTTCATGATGTCTCTGGATAAAACCATGAGTTTATTGTCTTGTATCCTGTTAAACGTCATATTACATTATATATGTTTGTTTTAAATTGTTAATTAACAAATGGCTAGATTGACAAGTGTGTGTGGTTTAATCTCACAAAGAATTGTCCATAATTCACCCCAGTATTAAAAGTAAGTAGTATGATAAGTAGAATAATTTATATTTTGCTTTACAAATTAAATAATGTATCAATTATTTTGCCTTTTTTCCACATCACGGTAATAAGAATGAGATTCTTTGCATCATAGTAATGAGAATGAAACTTTTCATGTTTTCATGTGTCATAAAGAGAATGGCGGGGGTTGCATAAGGGAAACAAAAAATTTGATTGATTACACATCATGTTAATGAGAATGACCTTTTTTTAACATTAAGGTAATGTCAATATGTTTTTTTCACATAACAGTAATGAGAATGAGATTTTTTTTACATCGCAGCAATGACAATGAGATTTTTTCGCATAACGGCAATGAGAATTAGACTTTTTTTTTACATCGCCGCAATGACAATGAGGTTTTTTCACATAACGGTAATGAAAATAAGATTTTTTTACATCACTGCAATGACAATCAGTTTTTTTCACATAACAGTAATGAGAATTAGAGTTTTTTTTACATCACAGCAATGACAATGAGATTTTTTCACATAACGGTAATGAGAATGAGATTTTTTTACATCGCTGCAATGACAATGAGTTTTTTTTCGCGTAACAGTAATGAGAATGAGATTTTTTTACAGCGCTGCAATGACAATGAGATTTTTTCGCATAACATTCATGGGAAGGAGATTTTTTTTTACATTGCAGCAATGACAATGAGTTTTTTTCACATAACGGTAATGGGAATAAGATTTTTTTACATCACTGCAATGACAGAGGGTTTTTTTTCGTAACAGTAATGAGAATGAGATTTTTTTACAGCGCTGCAATGACAATGAGATTTTTTCGCATAACATTCATGGGAAAGAGTTTTTTTTTACATTGCAGCAATGACAATGAAATTTTTTGCATAACGGCAGTGGGAATGATATTTTTTTTTACATTGCAGCAATGACAATGAGTTTTTTTCGCGTAACAGTAATGAAAATGAGATTTTTTACAGCGCAGCAATGACAATGAGATTTTTTTGCATAACGGTAATGAGAATGAGATTGTTTTTTTTACATCGCAGCAATGACAGTGAGATTTTTTTCGCATAACAGTAATGAGAATGAGACTTTTTTACATCGCAGCAATGACAATGAGATTTTTTTTCGCATAACGGCAATAGGAATGAGATTTTTTTTTACTTTGCAGCAATGACAATGTGTTTTTTTCATGTAACGGTAATGTGAATGAGATTTTTTTAACATCAAGGTATTGACAATAAGATTTTTTTTGCATCACAGTAATGAGGATGAGATTTTTTCACATCATGGTAATAAAAATTGCATTTTTTTACATCACAGTAATGACAATGATATTTTTTTCATGTCATGGTAATGTGAATGAGATTTTTCACATCACAGTAATGACAATGATAGTTTTTTTTTTTTGCATAATGGTAATGAGAATGAGTTTTTTTTAACATTAAGGTAATGACAATGAGATTTTTTCTCACATTGCATAACGCGTTTTTTGCATCAGGGTAGAAAGAATTACATTATGCGTCATGGTAGTGAGAATGATTTTTTTCACATTATGTAAAGAAAATAAAATTTTACATCACAGTAATGATAATGAGATTTTTTTCGCATCACAGTAACACGAATGATACTTTTTACATTGCACTAACGAGAATGAGTTTTTTTTGCATCAGGGTGAGAATAATTAGATTAATTATGCATCATCGTAATAAGAATGAGACTTTACCGCATCACAGTAATGAGAATGAGATTTTTTTTACATCACAGTAATAAGAATGAGGTTTTTCACATTGCATAATGAGAATGAGGTTCTTTGCATCAGGATAAAAAGAATTAGATTAATTATGCATCATGGTACTGAGAATGAGATTTCTGCATCATAGTAATGACAATGAGATTTTTTTGACATCACGACAATGTGAATTAGATTTTGGTATGCATCATGGCAATGAGTATTAGATCTTGTTGTATTGCAGTGTCACAATACAAAATAAAAAAACAGGCTTAATTGTTTATACAATACATAACTATTAGAGAAGCTAAAAGATAGAAAGAGTGTTTAGGAGAGCGTAAAGTAATGATAAGACACTGATATCCTTATATCAGAAAGTCAACCCCACCCTAATCTAAAGACCATCACTCTACAGTCTGCTACTGTCCTGGATTACTTCCCCTCCCCTCTGCACCAAACATGCACACAAACATACATAAGCGTTAACATGACAAGACAAGAAGTAAAGCAAGAGAGAACCTGGATAGAGACATTCCAACACATATTGAAGGGATGATGGAGAAAATTCACGTTCTTAGTTCTGATGTTTTGATCAGATCAGATTTTTAGCATTTAATGGACGGGGAGGAGACAGCAGACAGAGGGAGGGTGAACTGTCTCAGTCTCTGTGAAATCCTCACGCACTCACTGCTGAGTCCTAAAGCCTCATGGACACTACTGAGCAAGCTCAAGAGTTCTCTATACACGAATCTTGCATGGATATTGAATTACCAGTCTGGAATATTGTGGTGGAGAGTCGCAGAGATTTGAGTTTTCCTATGGACTATCATAGATGTTATGATTCGGTGCTTGTTTACGACATCTTTAGCAGACATTTGGAGAAGGATGCCTTACTGCATTGTTTATAACAATTAAGTTGGTTTTTTGGCAGAAGTCTATGTTGCAATTTTGGGCATGTGCTGCATCAATTCAACATTTTCCAAAGCTTTGCCTTTACTTAAGATACAGGAGATTTATCCTGTATAGTACCAGCTGACAGGATCATTAAAGCTGGTTGAGGACAAGCCTCTGTCAGTCCCGAACGGGACTTAGCTTACATAGAGTAAGGCATGCACACGATCCGTTGATGCTGATGTATTCCCCCTCAGCCCAGGATGCCGACCTGAGCCTATGTCGCTGCGAGGGTGGCGTGGAGCTCGCCCTGCAGTACGCCAAAATGTGGTGCCGCTATGCCAAAGACTTGCTGACCTGGATGGACAAAAGAATCAGCCTGGGTGAGTGTTTTAAATGTAGTCTTTGATTACATGAACTACTCAAATAGTCATAGAGGAACATACATCCACTATCACAAAAATATAGAAAACTAAAATTAGAGTCACGTTTTTGATGTGCTGACACATTATGTTTAGATATGTAGATTTTTTGCCAGTAATTATAGATTATAACTAGGTCTATAAGAATAGCCAAACCTCTTCCTGGAAACCGAGTAAGAGTCTAAAATTGGATCTCTGAGAGTGTGAGTTGTGCTAAACAACACCTGTAATAGGATGAAGTAACCCGTCGTCCCTCACAGCGCCTTCTAGTGGTTACTTCAAGTGTTTAATGCCTTTACACCCAAGACTGAGACAAACTACTAGCCGATTTTTAGGGCCACAACACAAGAATAAAGACGTGTCATGTGTCATCATAAAAGCCTATTTTAACAGAAGCAGAAATACTGTGTATTTTTGCTATTAACTATAGCCAGAGAAATCAGAGATAGTACTTAAGCTCAAAATATGAAACTGAGCCAAGGCCATGCGTCAGTAATAATGAATGAACAGAACAGGGAAAGCATACAGTACATTACCACTGTAATTCATGAGTCGATGTGGGATTCCTGGAATCAGTGAATATCCTATTTTCCATTGAGCTGTAATGCTAGTGGGTGGGTTATGTCACCTAATATCCGCTCACAGTTGTATTGATATTTTGACACTCTCTGTGTCCATCGATACAGATGCAAACTATTTGTATCGGTCAGTCGTATTTTCACCTCTTTCTTCTATGATTTGGAGCATTATGTGATTATGAAAAGCATGTTGTTTGTTTACAGAGCAAGAGTTTGCAAAGAGTATTATGAGAGCAGCAGATGCAGCCAAGTCATGCGTTGCTCAACAGGTAAAAAATGTGTGTGTGTCTATGCAAAAGGTGTAATGAGTTTCATCAGCTATTTTTCAATGTGAACTTTTAAAAACCTCTATAAAACATGTATACATAAGTGACCCAGGACCACAAAACCAGTCATAAGTAACACGGGTATATTTTAGCAGTAGTCAGAAATTCATTGTATGGGTCAAAATGATAGATTTTTCTGTTATGCCAAAAATCATTAGGATATTAAGTAAAAATCTAAAGAGATATTTTGTAAATTTCCTACCATAAATATAAACACTTGATTTATGATTAGTAATATGCATTGCTAAGAACGTCATTTGAACAACTTTAAAGGCGTTTTTCTTGTATCTCGGCCAAATATTGGCCTATCCTAATAAACCATATATCAACGGAAAGCTTATTCATTTAGCTTTCAATTTCAATTCCATAGCATTCTGTGATGAACATAACCATTAAAAAAAGTTGGGAATAAAATGGCTCACTCTTTTGTATTGCTAAGGCAGATTTTATAGTTAGAATGTTTTATATATAAATGTATATTCTAAATACACACAATTATTGTATTGCTATAAATATTTTAAGTCAAGTCACAAAATATTTTTTCAGGCACTGATCAATTTTGTGATTTTGCTTCCATAACTTGACTTCTTTCAGACTAGTGATGAAAGCATCCAAAATACACATTTACGTTTTTGTTTTTTTAAATTAATCTATTTGTGTCCGTAGATAACAATACATATCTTTTTTTTTCTCAAAATGAGTTTTCTTTCTCCTGCACTGAGCCAGAAATCTCTATTTTTACATTTTTATTCCTTTCTCTGTATTCTAAAGAGGTTTTTTTTTTTTTTTCATATATAATTTGCCTGATTTATATTTTAATTCATATTTTGGTTTTACTCCTAAAAACATTGTTAATTTTTTTTTTTTGGCTGTTGACTGTATTTTCTGGGGGGGGGAAGATATCCAGAATCCACTCTGTAAAAACGTTAACTCTTAGATATCAACAAAAGTTTTCTGGTAATGTATGTTTATATAATTAGATAATGCCTCATTTCCAATTTTAATTGTAAAACTTTACAATAAGGTTCATTAGTTAACATGAGGTAACCACTTTAGTTAACATGAACTAAGAATGAAGAATACTTCCACAGCGTTTAATTAATTAATAATGTTAATTTCAGCATTTACTGATGCATTATTAAAATCTGAAGTTGTGTTATATAACATTACTTAATGGAATGTAAACATGAACTAACAATGAACGGCTGTATTTTCGTTAACTAATATTAACAAAGATTAATAAACACTGTAATAAATGTATTGTTCATTGTTCGTTACATAAACTAATGTTAACAAATGACACCTTATTATAAAGTGTTACCATTTTAAATAATAAACATTGAACTGGTTTATAATTTTATTTCATAATTGTATAGATCACCACAGTTTTAAACAAGAAATAATTCACAAAAAAACAATACACATAAAAGTAACAAAAATAGATAAGAAATGGTTAATAAAAGAAAGAAATCAAAGTTCAAAAGACTTGTGACTTTCATGTAACAAAAAGAGAAAATAAATACAGTTTAAAAAAGCCCGGGTATCCCTGAGCAAACACCGTAATGTAACTGTTTGTTTTCCTGTTGCGTAAGAAACGTGTTGTTTGCTGTCAGACTTAATGCATGTGTTTGGACGCACTCCACAGGACATGATGCCTCTGCAGAACATCTATGCACAGACTCTGGAACATGATATCAAAACCAGCACATCAGCCAAACAAACTGCTGAAACCATTCAACAGCGCTGTTACCAGGTGCTACATTCATCCGAACAACATTTATAACCAATGCAAGAAATCTGAAAAATATATAGCTGAAACCAGACGTTTACATACACCTTGCAGAATCTATTATTTTACCAAA
The DNA here is from genome assembly GCF_022985175.1 of Labeo rohita. Lineage (NCBI taxonomy): Eukaryota > Metazoa > Chordata > Actinopteri > Cypriniformes > Cyprinidae > Labeo > Labeo rohita. Next base: position 6,648,037 of record NC_066871.1, read on the forward strand.
TAATAATAATACAATAATGCATGTTATTTTTTATTTAGTACTGACCTGAATAAGATATTTCACATAAAATACATTTACATATAGTCCACTATAGCTCACTTATGCTCCTCAAGGAAACACAATGCATTAAGAGGGGGGTGAAAACTTTTGGAATTTGAAGATCGGGGTAAATTTCACTTATTTTGTCTTCTGGGAAACATGTAAGTAGCTTCTGAAGGGCAGTACTAAATGAAAAAAAATGATGATATTTAGGCAAAATAAGAAAAATGTACACATCTTCATTCTGTTCAAAAGTTTTCACCCCCTGGCTCTTAATGCATTGTTTTTCCTTCTGAACCTTCAGTGAGTGTTTGAACCTTCTGTAATAGTTGCATATGAGTCCCTCAGTTGTCCAATACAGGGTTCAAATACACAAAAATGTTGAAAAACCGAAGAAGTATTTTTTTGAAGTACAGCGGGCAGTTTAACTGTTCAAGACAAACAAGGAGCCCATGAACAACTATCACTAAACCAAAAAACTGTGGATCATTCAGGTAACAACACAGTATTAAGAATCAAGCGTATGTAAACTTTTGAACAGGGTCATTTTTAGAAGTTCAGCTATTATTTTCTCTTGTGGACTATATGTAAACATCTTGTATGGGAAATATCTTACTCAGGTCAGTACTAAATAAAAAAACAACATGCATTTTGTATGATCCCTTTATTTTGATAAAATAATTAACATTTTGCAGATTCTGCAAGGTCTATGTAAACTTCTGGTTTATGTAACTTGTGGGCTTATGCTATCTATCCCACAGGCTCTCTCAGCCAAGAGGAACGAAATTGACAAGTGGCGACGGGAATTCAAAGAGCAGTGGTCAAAAGAGCAGAAGAGGATGGTCAGTTAATACTGCTGAGTTTGATAATGTGTGTATAACTGCTGCGGTCAGCTTTTCCAGTAATGCGACTGATAATGTTTCGTGCTTTAGAATGATGCAGTGTCTGCGCTGAAGAGAGCAAGACAGCAATACCTGCAGCGCTGTGAGGAGCTGGAGAAGGCCAAAGCCATGACAGCCAAAGCTGAAGAGGATACAGGGGGTTACAAGACCCTGGACAAGAGGAGAAAGTCAAGAGATGACGCCCAAGCTAAGGTCAGCTTGAGTATATGGCTTGTTGTATCAGTTCAAATCAACACAAAAGTACTCAAAGTATATCAAGACAAAAAATGTTAGAAAATATATTATTATGATCAATGTATTTGAATTGTAACCTAAACATTTCAGTGAGACTATTTTGGAGTATTCATCTCTTCGCTACAATATTTATCACTGTGCTTTGCTGCCGTGCAGGTTACAGAGACTGAGATACTGTACAGACAGTGTGTGTGTGAGGCGAACAACCATCAACAGGAGCTGGAGAAGGTGAAACGTACAATCATTGTTCACATTCGCAAGCTCATCTGTCAAGGAGACACTGTGCTAAAAGAGGTTGGTTCACCTTTAGAGACACATAAAAGAAATCACCAGTAAATAAGACTGCTATATCTAGAGGCTGAAATATTAAGTGACCACTCAGAATACTCTAGTAACTGCATAGTGACAAACTTTTGTACAGGAAAACTGTGATCCTGGACCACAAAACCAGTCATAAGGGTCAGTTTTTTGAAACTGAGATGTATGCATCATCTGAAAACTGAATAAATAAGCTTTCCATTGATGTATGGTTTGTTATATGTGACAATATTTGGCTGAGATACAACTATTTGAAATCTGGAATTTGAAATCTGAAAGTGCAAAAAAATCTAAATTTTGAGAAAATCGCCTTTTAAGTTATCCAGATTAAGTTCTTAGCAATACATATTACTAATCAAAAATTACGCTTTGATATATTTACGGTAGGAAATTTACAAAATATCTTCATGGAACATGATCTTTACTTAATATCCTAATGATTTTTGGCATAATTTTGACCCATCCAATGCATTTTTGGCTGTTGCTACAAATATACCTGTGCTACTTAGGGCTGGTTTTGTGGTCCAGGGTCACAGTTTTCATTACTTTATTTACATTCATCCATGGATTCTTGATCAAGTCTCTGTCTTATTCTTTTTCTATCAGGCAACGGTGAACATGTTTTATTTCCAGCGGCAGCAGACTGAGCCGGTTCCAGTGGCCTACCAGAACTTAGAGCTGACCTGCAGGCCCTGTGAACCAGGTGAACCCTACCTGCACTACATCCTGGGAAAGCACCTGCCCGAACAACCTTTCCAGAACTTCATATTTCAAGAGTTCATCCCTCAAAACAAGAGGTGAGGAGGATACACAAGACTAACTTATAAAATGCCTAGAATCAGTAAGATTTGTATTGTTTTTTTATTTAAAAAATAAATGCTTTCAATAAAAAATAGGTGTTATATTAATGAAAAATTAAATTACAAAACAGTTATTTTAAATTGTAAAATTTCACAGTGTTATAGTTTTTACCGTATTTTTATTCAAATACAAGCAGCCTAAAATGGAAATTCTGTCATTAATTAATCACCCACATGTCGACATTCGTTCATCTTCAGAACACAAATTAAGATATTTTTGATGAAATACGAGAGCTTTCTCACCCTGCATAGACAGCAACATACCTGACATGTTCAAGGCCCAGAAAGGCAGTAAGGACATTGTTAAAATAGTCCATGTGACAACAGTGGTTCAGCTGCAATGTTATGAAGCTACGAGAATACTTTTTGTGTAGAAAGAGAAGAAACCATTAAAGCTGATTAAAGTGTTCCATAAAGTCGTTTATATTTTCTTTGCACACAAAATGTATTCTTGTAACTTTATAAAATTAAGTTTAAGAACCGCCAATGGACTATTTTATCGATGTCCTCACTACCTTTCTGGGTCTTGAATGTGTCAGTTGTGTTGCTGTCTATGCAGGATCAGAAAGCTCTTGGATTTCATTAAAAATATTTTAATTTGTGTTCTGAAGATGAACGAAGGTCTTACGGGTTTGGAACGGCATGAGAGTAATTAATGACAGAATTTTTATTTTTGGGTAAACTATCTCTTTAAGTCCTATCTAACTTATTCTTATCACACAACTAGTGTTATTCATTAACATGGAAACATACACTTGTTTTTGTTTTTTGTCTTTTCTTTCTTTTTGAGATTAGCTACAGTAGGTTTTTCATTGTAACAGATTAGTGTTGCACAATATACCGGTGCTTAAAAAGTATTGTGATACCCTGCTTTGAAAAACGGTACGATTCCGCATTTTACTAGTACCGGTATTTTAAGAATGTATTTTAATAAGAGCCGTATTTCTGCGTGTCTGTGTTAGTGAATGGCGCAGACGGGCTGTTTTGTTTACTACACACATACGCGTGGCGCTCGCAGTATTTTCAGCCTCTGCCACCTCAATAAATGAGTACATGAACACATGAACATTATCTCTAGAACTGCTCTGAGAGTCACTGAATAAGCATTTTACAGTTTCTTTTGCGGAAAACTATTGTCATATAATGAAGACCCTAAAGGTGTTCACCGCAACCCATCAAAAAATAAGTTTAGTTTAACTTGACAGTCAGAAATATATTAATATATTACTTAATGTAAAGATAATACTACTGCTAATAATAAATATTATTAAAACAATGTTTAAGGAATATTTACCAGAAAAAAAATATTTACCAAAATTTATTTACCAGAAAATTGTAAATACACAGTATTTCTAAAAAAAAATAAGAATAATAAAATAAAATTAATTCTTTTCCAAATCTAATTCCAATTTATAAATTAATTAGACATGCTTTTGATTAAAAAAATGTAATGAAAATGAATGGAAAACAGAGATTCACCAACAAAACTGAATTTGAGAAAAATAGAAAAATAATAAAACGTATTTCATAAGGCCTTAAAAACATGTAATTTTTGTTAAACTTTTAATAAATTGCTGTTATATTCTGCAAGTTTCATGATTTCAATTAATTAAACATGCGTTTTGATAAATATCTTTATGTATCCCTTAAAATGGAGTCTAGAAAAATTAAAATGGAATTCAGGAAAAAATAAAACAGATTTCATAGGGCCCTCTTTATTTCATTTGTGTCATTGTTTTATTGCAGTTGTCCTTTAGTTTGTTACTTGCATCTAGGTTCTTATTATTAATAACAAAGATAAAATAACAAAAAATGACATAATATAAATTGTTGTTGTGAAATAAATATATCATGAAAGCTAACTTACCAATATAGCCAAGATCTCTACATATCTGTAGGCATGGTAGTTGTTCACCATAATCCTGTGTAGTGGCACTGGCATGTGATTATTATTATTATTATTATATTATTATTATTTTTTCAGAGGGGATGAAATGCCTTGTTTTAATACATAAAATAACTATGATCTCTGTTTGGATCATCTATTATTCAATTACTTTTCCTGTTCTATGTTTTTTTCGTAGTACTGGTTCAGTAGTATTGTGATATTTTAGTCAGGTATTGTATCGAAGGCAAAATTTTGGTACCGTGACAACACTATAACAGATATTAGCTTTACTTTTAATGACTGCATGGGTTGCTTGCTAAAGACCAGTGAAGCTTATTGTGAACAGAACTGAATTGCCTGCAATCTCAGTCGACTAAAGCTCACTTCAAATGCAACCATATTATTTGAGCTGGATTTTTGTATATCAATTAAACAGCTTTTTATCCCTTTACTTTAGCAGATCCCCACCAACAGGTCGACGTAAACAAAGCGCAGCTCCAAATTACCATCAAGATTCATATGTGCTACCGGAGGAACTGAAACACAGCAGCAGTTTAGTAGAAGGACGTATGTTACCTCCTACACATTTTCTTACATACAGTGGTGGCCAAAATGATTAGAACGCTAGTATTTTCACCAGCTACAAAATGGTTTTAAGTCAAATATTTCTATCTTTTGCTGTAGGAAATATCAGTTTACATTTGTGTTTGGATTGTTTGGAAATTTAAACTATATATTTCCTACAGCAAAAGATAGAAATAACTGACAACTGAATACTAGCGTTCTAATAATTTTGGCCACATGTATAACTCATCCAGATGAAGTGCACTTGAACATTTTCATGTGATTTGTTCATGTACAGGACGTCCCGGCCACAGCGACAGAGACAGCACTGGAGGAAGTCTTGAATCACTGTCCAGTCCAGGTAGGGAAAATCTCTTATAAACTTATGAAGCAACTGTCCCATCTGGAAATAGATTAGTGATATGTCTCCTCTCTGAAGCTTATGGGAACCGTAAACTGCCCAAGGCCTCCTCCACGGGAACCATGTCTTCAGATGATCTTGATGAGAAAGACACTCTTCAAGAAGCAGGTACTGTATGAGATGCTTTTTTTCTGCATTTCTATATCTGACAATGCAGCTGTTGACTCTTCTTCATGTGTGTGCAGAAAGCGAAGAGGGTTTGTCTGACAGTAACGGAATGACATGCAAACCGCGAAATGCATCACGTGCCGCACTCACCCACAGACTGAAGAAAATGAAGAGCAAGATGGTCAAGTGTAAGCAATGTGACAATTACATCCTAGTCAACGGGATTGAGTGCGAAGAGGTGAGTGTCAGAAAAGCGTCTGTAGCTTTATGTTTAAAGAACTAAGCAGCAACTTTAAGGCAACACACTTTAACCATATTTCATAGACAATAGATGTAAATGACATCTAAAGAAAAAGTACTCTTAGGTTTAACTAATTGCATTTAATACAAATTATACTTAAAATATACAATAGAAATACAAAATATGATACATCAAATTTACTTCCTTTCTTACAAATGAAACTAAAATGCAATATGTGACCCTGGACCACAAAACCTTAAGTAGCACGAGTATATTTGTAGCGATAGCCAAAAATACATTAAATGGGTCAAAATAATAGATTTTTCTTTTATGCCAAAAATCATTAGGATATTAAGTAAAGATCCATGAAGATATTTTGTAAGTTTCCTACCGTATATATATCAAAACTTAATTTTTGATTAGTGTGCATTGTTGTGCATTGCTAAGAACTTCATCTGGGCAACTTTAAAGGCGATTTTCTCAATATTTTGATTTATTTGTACCCTCAGATTCCAGATTTTTAAATAGTTGTATCTCAATCAAATACTGTCCTATCCTAACAAGGACAATCCAAATATTGTCCTATCCTAGCTTATTTTTTAGTCATTTTTTTACATTTCCAGACTCAAGGTCCATTAGCAAGAAACACACAATACAACACAATGGTCCTGGGTCACATATAGATCTGTATATAGAGCATAGATATATTGTAAGTCATTGATTACTATTATAAAAAGCCAAATATTTGGAATTAATTTGGTATATTTGAAAGTGTAAGATTACTAATCAAAAATTAGGATAAATAAAATAAATTATATTTGAAACTGACATTGAAACCTTGCAGTTTCTACAGAATCATATCATTAAATAACAACCTTAGAGCTAATGATAGGTCTGTTTAAAAAAGGTTCATACATTATCCTTAAAAACCTGTTTTCAATAGAGATTTTTTACAAATATTGTGCTATAGACATTTAGACATTTAACCTTAGTTCTGTTTACTTCTGGTGATGTATTTTAGGTAGCTTTATATGACCAAGCATCTAAATGACTAGTTCATAAATGAGAAGAGCTTTTTATTTGACTCCGCACTGGTCAGAATGTGGCATGCTGACAGTTGCTCCTCTTTTGCCAGTGTGGCCTTGCAGTCCACAGGAAGTGCCTGGAGGTGTGCCAGATAGAGTGTGAGCACAGGAGAGGCTTCATCTTTGGGATGGAGTTTTCCATGCTGCCCAGAGAGAGCCAAGACTCTGTGCCCTTCGTTGTCCTTCGCTGCACCGAAGAGATTGAGAGCAGGGCTCTCGGAGTCCAGGTAGGAACTCAGTACATTGATCTTGTGATGTTACGAATACATGATGGTGCTTGATAAAGTCACGATGAAATAAAAGTAGTGGCAGATCTTTTACACAATTACATTGTATTGATATGTAGGCCTCGAGTATGGACAGGACAACAGATGGCAAAGGCCACGCAAACTTTCTTCATAAAATAAAATAACCTAATTGTCTTCGATCTCTCGTTCTTTTTCTCTATATCTAGGGAGTTTACAGAATCAGTGGATCCAAACCTCGCATTCTGAAGTTATGTCAGGCCTTTGAAATCCAGAAAGACCAAGTTGACCTTAGTGACCTCTCACCGCACGACATCACCTCTGTACTCAAGCATTTCTTCAAAGAGGTAAAAACACACACACACAAAAGTACAATGTAAGTAGTTGAAGTAAAACAAAATCTAGACTTTAATAACTTCCTCATTACCTAAAACCACAGCCATAATCATGTCTGGAACATTTACATGATTCAGTATGATTCAGAATGATGCATATGTAATGCAGCGCAGGAATGTCAAATATTGGGGGGATATAATTTGGCCATTTCTATTTAGTGGGGTGGCTTGTCCTCCTCAGTGTATATTGTGGTTACGACCCAGCTTAAAACATATAATATAACAGCTGTCTTTCTCTTTCACAGCTTCCAGAGCCGTTACTCACATTTGACCTTTACAACGACTTCATCAATGTGGGTAAGGAGATTCAGAGGCTTAGTGAAAAGGACCATGCTGCCGAGACTGCTGGGATTGTGGAGAGCATTGTGGTCAAACTCAAAGAGCTCACTGGACGACTGCCTTTATGTAACTACAACACGGTGCAGCACATGATGGCCCACTTGAACAGGTAACAGGTCCCAGCGTTTTCTAGGACCCATTTCTCAATATTTAGGTAACTTTTTCAAATCAAAAAGACTATGGGAGGTGCTATTATTTTGATGATGTCAAATGGTTGCATTCGGTGAGCTACTGATGCTACACAACTCTGAAAATAAAATACTGATACGATGACCACAGCTACTGAAAGAGCTTATAGGCTGCATTGGATATAAGCGTAGGCTTACACCAAATACCGTACCATCAATTTTTCCCCATAAGAAGTCTAAACGCCTCCGGATATTGAGTGAAATCATTGCTGAGAAACTCCTTCAGCTGCGGCGTCATGACAAGCGTGAGCATGTTTACATCCTGCCAGTATGGCATCTAGTGTTTCTTGTCTCTGCCATTTGTGTAAGCTCTTTCAGTAGCTGTGCTCTACTAAAAGCCTCAAAGGCATCAGGGCTAAAGTGGAGAGAACAAAGACGTGGGTCTTTAGGAAGTTTTATTCATCCACAGGCATCTTCCTGTTCTTTTCTCCTCTTGAAACTGAAAGTGACAACTTATTGTCAAGTATGGTGACCCACACTCGAAATTGATCCTCTGCATTTAACCCATTACGAGTGCACACACACAGCAGTGGGCAGCCATTGCAACCAGCGACCTTTGGGTTACAAGCCCGACTCTCTAACCATCAGGCCATGACTGCCTTCTTATCACTAGGGTAGTAGTGAAGACTTATATCACTTCTCTTGTTGCCCTTCAAATGAAAATTACAACCAAATGCTGCACAATGTGGCATCGTATCAGTATATTATTTTTATTTTATTTTTATAACAGGTAGCGCCAGTAGCTTACCGAGTGCCAATGTTGTGAATTTTTTAAATAACGTAAATCTTTTATGGGTTTTCTACTACGTATTTCAGTAAGAGACATCGTTTATGTTATATTAAGCCATACAAGTCTTAATACTGAGGTTTTACTTTAAAGGAGAAGTTCACTTCCAGAACAACAATTTACAAATAATGTACTCACCCCTTGTCATCCAAGATGTTCATGTCTTTCTTTCTTCAGTCGTAAAGGAATTATGTTTTTTGAGGAAAACATTTCAGCATTTTTCTCCATATAATTGACTGACATGGTGCACCGATTTTGAACTTCCAAAATGCAGTTTAAATGTGGTTTCAAACGATCCCAACTGTGGTTGTAAACATTCCCAGCCGAGAAAGTCTTATCTAGCATAACGATCTGTTATTTTAATAAAAATAATACAATTTATATACTTGTTAATGTCAAACACTCATCTTGTCTTACTCTGCCTGGACTGTTTTTGTTCCTGTTCATGACAGTTAGGGTATGTCGAAAAACTCCCATCTCATGTTCTCCCTCAACTTCCTACATCGCTGTTTTACCTTTTTTGTTAAGGGTGTTTGATCTTCTTTGCATGTTCACTTTGCAAATACTGGGTCGGTACTTCTGCAGCGATGTAGGATGATTTTTTAATTATTTTTGAAGTAGAGGGAGAAAATACAATTGGAGTTTTTCGACATACCCTAACTGTCTTGAACCAGAATACACAGAGTTCAGGGAGAGAAAGGTAAGACGAGCGTTTGAGATTAAAAAGTATTTAAATTTTTTTTAATGAAAATAACCGATCGTTTCGCTAGATAAGACCCTTCTTCCTTGGCTGGGATAATTTACAACTGCATTTGGGATCGTTTGAAGCCGCATTTAAACTGCCTGTGTGAAGAGTTTAGAAAAAGTGACCCAGGTATTGAGAAATTGATCCTAGGGATTGTAAAAAAAAATAAAATAAAATTTAAAGCTGCCACTCTTCTAAATAATTTAGTTCACTACTAATCCATCACTTTCTTCTCTTCAGGATTGCAGAACAGTATGAAGACAACAAGATGTCTCCAGGAAACCTGGGCATTGTGTTTGGCCCCACTCTCTTGCGGCCCCTGGTGTCAGGAGACGTGTCGATGATCGCTCTACTGGAAACCAGCTATCAGGCTCTTCTCGTGGAGTTCATGATCTCACACTATGACCAAGTATTCGGTCCTGCAACAAGATCCAGCACACCCCCACCACCGCCTCCCACAGCACCCCTCCCAGACACCCCACCCAGAGCCTCATGCCCCTTGTCTCCCGCCAGCAGTTCCTCTCAAGACCCTGGAGCCGCAGGCAAGGAACGTCCACGCTCACTGGAGGTAGGCAATAATAACTTCACACTTCACACAATCGGCAGCTCCACGCTAAGCCAAATAAACACAGGCCGTGCTTTAAGCCGACTGTCGTCATGGCGATGCTAAAAGCTCACCTCAGGTGGACGTGCCCGTGCGGGCGTCAGAGTTCATCTTGATCTGCTTGAGCCTCTCTTGCACCGCTTGGGCCTTAATTGTCCCGCCGTGCCCGTGGAAAGGCCTGGAGGGATTAAACGCTTTTTCTGTGAAGATTACTTTTGCTTGCCTGCGTGCTTGTGCTTATGTTAGAGCCTTACCCCTGTTGCTCTCTGCTTTAGCTCAAGTTGTTTACTACAGGGGAAAGCCTGGAGGATGCTAATAGTTATGTATTAGACTAGTCTCCTTTAACTAGAACAGTTAAACCACCTAAGAATTTCTCATTAGCAAGAACCGAAAGTTCAAAAGGTCAAAGTTTTCCTTCCACTTATTATGATTAGTAGTTAGCTGCAAATAGGTATAACAAATACCGTAGAAGTGAAGCAGCATATTTTAATATTACAAACACTGACCTGCATATATATATAATTTAGTAAATCTTATATAGAATTATATCGCTGTAAATCTGACATAACAAAAACAGTCCAATTAAAAAAGTTGAAAGAAGTCTTTTATGCTTAATAAAACTATTTATTTGATCTAAAATACAGTAAAAACAGTAATATTGTGAAATATTTTTGCGGCTTAAAATAACTGTTTTATATTTAAAGTATCATTTATTTCAGTGACACAAAGCTGAATTTTCAGCGTCATTACTCTGAAAACATTCTTCAGTGTCACACAGTCTTTCAGAAATCATTCTAATATGCTGATTTCTTGCGCAAGAAACATTTCTTAATAATGTCAATGTTTAAACCAGTTGTGCTGCTTAATATTTTTTTAATTATTTGATTAATCAGTGAATAGAAAGCTCAAATGATCAGTATTTATTTAAACTAGAAATCTTTCGTAACATTATAAGCATCTTTACAGTCACTTTAATGCTTTCTTTCTGAAAAAAGTGACTTGTAGTATACATTATTACTATTAGTAGTTTACATTATTAATCTTAATTGAAATTCACTAAAACTTTATTTACCAAATAATATTAAAATTAAACAAAAAATATATAATTTCTGCCTTGTTGGCTCTCAAGTCAACTTATACCCAGATTTTTTATCATTTTAACAGAATCGCACTATCAAGAGAGAATCAAGTGAGGGTTATATTTCTGACAAGTCATCATCCAATGAAGCAATGGACCAGCTGAGCCCAGAAGCCAATGAGAGAGCAGGTAGGCGGGCTTTAAAAGACATTGACTTTCAGTATGAGCTGGCTGCTTGCGCAAACTATTTGCTGTGTTTTTGTGGCATAATTTTCTTCCTGTTGTCATGAGCAAAGCTGTGTCTGTCAAACTTTGGTCCCACTTTATATTACATGGTCTTAACTACTATGTACTTACATTTAAATTAATCATTTGATACAATGCACTTTTAATGTGTATACATTGCACTTATATTTTAAAAATACCTGCATGTAAATACATCTGTAATTGATTAATGTAATTAAATTACACTGTTGACCCATCTACCCAACCTACCCACATCACCAAACCTGTCCCTAACCTTACCCAATAGCTTACCCAATAACCTTACCACGTCAATAGCAGCAAAAGTTTTTTGCAATACAATAAGAGCACAATAATTTCATTGTAATTTTTTAAATGTAAGTACATAGTAGTTAAGGCCACCTAATATAAAGTGGGACCCAAACCTTTGACTACTAAAGATGCTCAAATAAATGTTTTCTGTCTGAAAGATATAGTAAGACATATTTCAAAAGCATTTTGATTCTAATCTGTATGTACAGTTGAAGTCAAATGTTTACATACACCTTGCAGAATCTGCAAAATGTTAATTATTTCACCAAAATAAGAGGGATCATACAAAATGCATGTTATTTTTATTTAGTACTGACCTGAATAGGATATTTCATATAAAAGATGTTTATATATAGTCCACAAAAGAAAATAATAGTTGAATTTATAAAAACAAAAGTTTACACACACTTGATTTTTAATACTGTGTTGTTACCTGAATGATCCACAGCTGTGTATTTTGTTGTTGCTGTTTAGTGATAGATGTTCATGAGTCCCTTATGTATCCTGAACAGTTAAACTGTCTGCTGTTCTTCAGAAAAATCCCTAAGGTTTCACAAATTCATTGGTTTTTCAGCATTTTTGTGTATTTGAACCCTTTCCAACAATGACTGTATGAATTTGAGATCCATCTTTTCACACTGAGGACTCGTATGCAACTATTACAGAAGGTTCAAACTTATATAAACTATAAACTTTGTGAATTTAAAGATTTTTATAAACTTTGTAAATTTAACTTATTTGGTTTTCTTGGAAGCATGTAAGTATTATCTGTTGCCTCTGAAGGACAGTTCTAAATGGAAAAACAAATATAATATTTAGGCAAAATAAGAAGAATGTACACATCTTCATTCTGTTCAAAAGTTTACACCCCTGGCTCTTAATGCATCATTTTTCATTCTGAAGCTTCAGGTAGTGTTCGAACCTTCTGTAATAGTTACATAGAGTCTCTCAGTTGTCTTCAGTGTGAAAAGATGGATCATACAGTCATTGTTGGAAAGGGTTCAAATGCACAAAACATTTGGAAAACCAAAGAATTTGTGGGACCTGAATGATTTTTTCTGAAGAACAGCAGGCAGTTTAACTGTTCAGGACAAACAAGGGACTCATGAACAACTATCACTAAACAAAAAAAAACACAGCTGGGGATCATTTAGGTAATAACACAGTATTAGGAATCAAGTGGATGTAAACTTTTGAACAGGGTCATTTTTATTATTATTATTTTCTCTTGTGGACTATATGTAAACATCTTTTATGTGAAATATCTTATTCAGGTCAGTACTAAATAAAAAATACCAATCATTTTTTATTATCCCTTATATTTAACTAAAATAACTAACATTTTGCAGATTCTGCAAGGTGTATGTAAACTTTTGACTTCAACTATACTCCTTGATTAGAAAAACTAAATTAATCTAATGAAGTTGTTCTGTGATATTGTTGTTAATAAATGTCTGGTTTTGTTCTGTATCTCTGCTAGTCGTGGCTATGAGGGCGACAGCATCTCCTCAGGTGCATTTGGAGCAGGCTGCAGAAAGTCAATTACAAAATCAGTCGCGGGCTCACTTCAGCAGGCAGCCTGTGAAGTACCACAGGCAGGGTTCGACAGGAGTGCAATTACGCAAAACAGGCTCTCAGTCAATGGACGAGGACAATTCTGGGAGCAGGGAAAGACTTGCGTCAAGCATAGACAGCAGTCGCAGCTCCTCTCCCGAGCCCGAGACCCCAATGAAAACTCACAGCCGATTACACGAGAGCCCCGCCCCGCAGAACAAGACTGCATATACCCCTGAGAGTCAGACTGCACCTCATACAGGGGTAAAAAGGACTGTATCGGATGAGGGGGTTAAAGCAGTACCTTCTTCATTCAAAGAACATGTGGGGCTATTGGGAAAACAAAATACCAACCAATCCAACAACACCCTGGGAGGGAGAGAGCGCCTGATCCGATCCTTGAGGAGGCGTCCGATAGAGGAGAAAACGGCCCAAAAGGTTCTGTCCGGACTGAAGCTTAAACGCAGTGATTCAGGGAAGGGCGAGCAGCTCCATTTTGTTTGACAGTGACTGAAAAAGAAATGTTTACTTAACTCCTGGGGTTTCTTATAAGGATAGGTCACCCAAAAATTAACATTGTCAATAATTACTCACCCTCAAACCCGTACGGCCTTCGTTCTTCTTTAGAACACAAATTAAGGTATTTTTGATGAGAAAAAGAGAGGAAATTGTTACATAACGTTGTTATTTTTAAGGTTGAACCACTGATGTCACACGGACTATTTTAACAAGGTCCTTTACCTTTCTGGGCCTTGAACATGTCATTTGCACTGCTGTCTATGTAGGGTCAGAAAACTCTAGGATTTTATCAAAAATATCTTAATTTGTGTTCCAAAGATAAACAAAGGTCTTACGGGTTTGGAACGACATAAGGGTAAGTAATGACAGAATTTTCATTTTTGGGTGAACTATCCCTTTAAATTCACTGGAATACATCTTATTTACAGGCTGTAAAGTATTTTTAGTATGAACTGTACATTTTTAGTTTTCCTGCTTTGTGGCACATGACGTATGGTGCTGTTAAATCACAGTACAGATGGTAGTTTCCATTCGCACTGGAAATTTGGCACAGATTTACCTGTGTTTATTTGTGATACATAGACAGCCTGTCTTGTATAGATGTTGGATGCTGAATCATGACTCCTGTGGGATGAATATGCAATATATGGAAACAAAACAAAACAAACTTGGCTACTTGCTGTCTTCAGATTCTTTAAAACCTATTTTTAGTGTGTTTACATCCTTAACCAACAACCACGTCTGTTTTAGCATTTTAAATTTTATAAATGTAAATAACAATAATAATCTGTAATAGTTTAGTCCAATTTTGTCTAAGCTGTCCACCTTATTCTTCACCGCGGAAATACCCTTACGAAAATTAACCGTGGTTTTACTACAAATAAAACAAAACAAAAAACATGGTTATTTTAGTTAAACCATGATAACTACAAATAAACCATGGTCTTGCTACACTAACCATAGTTTAACCATGGTATTTGTAGTAAAACTATGGTTATACAAGTGCGCCAAAAACATGGTTACAACACTTTTACCATAATAAAACCATGGTTAATTTTGGTAAGGCTTCAGGTTTATTAGCAGCTATAGAGAGATAGCAAAAAGAATAACACAAAACTGTTTGCACTACAAACCAGTAGTTCATAATTAAGAATATACATTAAAATAATATGTTAAGACACACCAGTTTGAAATATAAGCAGCAAAGTCAGCTGCTTTGTACAGCTACAAATAGCTGAAAGCAGATGAGACCGGAAGCCGCACCCATAAAAAATATAAATGGCCGCTCCGCTCTTTTGGTAAAATTAAGGTGGATAGTATTTTACAATTATAATATTAATTTAGAATATTGAAATTATAGTTTGAAAGTTGGAAATGAGTTAATAGTTAAATTACAGTTCTAGGTTGCTGACTTGAAATGAAATTCGTCATCTTTTCCAATAATGAATCAAGAACGTATAATAATAATACAATTGTAATCAGTTATCGCAAACACCAGTGATTGGTCCATCCTGAAAACCGTTGAGGAAAGTAACACTTACAACGTGAGATCGCCGTAACCGTCGCCTCAGCAGCGGCCTGAACAATAACTTACATCTGAAAGCAAGAGTAACTGGACACTGAGGAGTCATTGAAATTAACAACACGCAGTGAGACGTTTTATTATTCTATTTATTATGAGGACAATTATTATTTAGAGCACATCAGGGTCTGACCACTTCATAGTGTTATGCGCAAACTGTCAATCTAACGTTAACGTTACCTGCTTATTATTTGTATTTCATGTTAACTTACTTCAGCCCACAGTTTAGCTTCAACCTTGGCCAAACGTACCACCTTGTAAGTTTATAGTAATCCTTCAGAACTTGATTAGCTTGTTCAGGTGTGTTTGATAAGTGTTAGAGCTAAGTTTTGCAGAAAAATGATTTGGCCACTAGATGTCAGACGCGATGCGCATGGCCCTGCATTGCATTTGACAACAATTTTTAGAGTTGAAAGCTTTTAGTTCTTAATTAGGCATATTAATTACTTCACAAATGACCTGAACGTTCATATTAGACAATTTTGTTAGCACACCTGTATAAAGTAAGTATTGTTCCACTCTAGCTCTTAATACGGCTACATTACAATTTCATACTTGTGTTATTGCCCACGATTTTTGTGTCAAACACATATTCGAAATGTTTAAACGTTACGTTTATGTTATTTATATGTAGACTACACGTACAAATTACACATTTGATAATGTATTTAGCCTAACGCACATTTTTGGTTGATTTCAACCTTTAAAAGACACGTTCCGTTCCTTCACATCTTGAACACTCATTTACTCGCAACTAAGGTTAACAATATTAGCCTACGTTCAAAATATGTCTTTCATCTTAACTCTAATAATCTTTACCTAAAGTCTGAGATTATAATATATAGGCTAGGATGTGATATAAGAAAGTTCCTTATATCAATCATTTGTTTAAAACACCACATCAGAAAATAAACAGTTTTTCTAAAGCAGAAAGAGCGAGGTAACGTTACTCGTTGCCAGATACAATAGGCCAGATCTACTTTGCCTGTGTGTGTGGTGTTTTTTTTTCTTTTTTTCATCTTCTTGCACCCCTCCTTGATGTTTCCCTCCTCCAACAATCATTGACTGTGCGCGTCACTGTGAGTCTTTACTCCATCACATAAAGCGCGCTCCTGAACATCACACACAGTCTGGCAATGCTTTTGCGCCACTGCGTGCATTTTGGACTATAACGCTAAAGTTTGGCTTCTGGAGCACTGGTGCCCGATCTCTTCTTCAAAGGTATTTTGATGTTACCAACAGAAATCTCAGGAGGAGTGTGTTTCAGCACTAGGTAAGTGCACCGGGACGCATCACGCAGGTAGTCCGAGCATCACCTGCTATCGTCTAATGCGTGTTTCACAAATGATACTTGAAGTACTTGAGTACTTTTCTTACTGTGTTCACATAGAGAGCTGCATGATATTTTCTCATGACTTTAATAAACACTTGTCTACTGTAATCTACTACATTTTACAGAAGTGGAAAGTTTTGATTGCACTGATGTTAATAGCCTAAATTTGTTTACACATGAATTTATTTGCATGATGATACTTTAATAGGCGTGCCGTTTCAGTGTTTAGTAAAACCTTAGCCTATATTTTAGGAGTTCAGCTTAGGTCAGCTGATAGGAAAAATTACGGACGAGCATCAGAATTTTAAATATAACATTTAAAAAAATCTAAACTTCCCACAAGGACGTCTTTCAAGTGTGTAACTGAGCAAAAATTACATAAAATGTTTGATTTTTTAAAATTGGTTAACTATATACGGTACTGAAGTGTATTACAGGCACAATTTAGTTTCTGCAAGTTTATAAATGGTTTGGTTTCGAGTAAAAATTAGGATCAAATTGACTTCAGAATCGAAAGCGCTGCTATTTCACATAAGTAATAAATAAACTCTGATATTGTTCGTATTAACGTTTGCGGTTTACACAACGTCAAATAAACACTGACATTTCTTGTTATTGAGCATCTTCAAATGTAAAGTAAAACTAAACTTTACAAAACTAAATGAACGCACATCAAAATGTCACATCGTGAAATTAAAAATATCAATTTGCGTCCGGTAATACTGTCGTAAAGGAATGAGTGTTTATACTATTTATTAAAATAATTGGAATAATGAGTTGATTTTTTTTCTTCTGTCAAACAGGCCTAGATCAGTCGCGACCATTATAACCTGCCCTTTATGACAACGGATGGGCTATATATTATATTTTAATTTATTTGTATTAAAATATATTTTCGATAACGTAAAGCTCAATAAAAATAAATAATTAAAAAAAATATCTAAAATGTTCATACTTCCACGCAAGCGCGAATATCAATGCAATTATTCCTCAGCTAGACTGATGATCTGTTATTAGCTCCCGTATTTTTAATAATCAACTCATGCAATTAACTGCATTATTAATGGGGAAAGAGATCAGACACGCAGTGTGATTACAGCTATGAGGGAAAAAAATACTTCAAATGCAACTTTAAATTTTCATGTAAAAGGGGTTTTTGATAGCAGCAATAAAAGTAGTAATAAACTAATAATAATAGCTTAATAATTTAACCATCAACAAAAATAAAAAAAAATGCTACTCAAATATTCTAAAAGCAAAGTAGGCAATAAAAACAGATTTAAGATTTTCCGTCTTTTTTCAAAAGTTTAGCAGTCATGTCATATTACTTAAATGAGTGTAAATCTCAAATATATATTTATTGTGAAAGCTTCTGTAGTCTGATTCACAATTATAATAATAAAAGCATTAATCACAACCGTCATCCGTTATTATTTCAGAGACAATAGCCTTCCTGTTTTAAATGTGACGGCGACGGCGTTGGATCAGGAAATATTAGATGGTTTTATTTATGCGTTGTTTCGTTTTGCTAAATACCAGCGTTTGTGAGAATGTGGCTGTACCGAAGCCGCTCGCCTTACACCGGACAAATTACCTGGACGAGCTCCTCAACCACATGCCTGAGCACAAAACACCTCCATTCCTTCTCATACACATTCATTAAACACTTTCCGTTTTATATAGGGAGATAAAATACAAGTAATGTCTTCAAACAAGTAAGAGAGAAAGCGTATGAAGAATAGACTTTAAATAAATGTTGCATTTACGGCAAAATAACAAACTTGGCAGCGTCGACGCAGAACTTGACATTTTTCCAAGCATTACGAGATTACGTGTATATCGTAGCCTGCTGTTCTAGACTCTACATGTCATTAAATCATAGAGTATCAGTATATACCAACATATTTTGGCCTGTTAAGATATTTTTCTTTTGTTAAACCTATTGAGAACAGCAAAACTGGCGACGTGATGATTGATAACATAAGACACTGACACGAAGACAATACACCTCAACTGTTACACATATGACTAAAATACTGAAGTAAACTTGAATTTAACTATATACAATGGTATTTAAAACACTTTTATACATAACCGATAGGCCTAACAAAATTAATATAAATATTTAGGCTTAATGAAACAAAAACAAATATGATGCTTCGTGAAGGGAATTCTGGAAACACCCATTTCCCGTAAGTTACAAGACGACTTAACTTATAAAAACATAATTAAAGCAATATAAATGTCATTATAACACAAAAGTATACCTTTTTAAGGTTAAATACAATATACACTGTATCAGCAAATTACAGTGTAAGCCATTTATACTTTTTTCTACAGTAAAACTGCATGTAATGTTCTTTTTAAAATATGTTTTTCATTGTATATGATAGGGAAACGTACAGGCAACTTTTTTATAATGTAGACCCTGTTTTTATTAAAAATAAAAATCGTTAACATATTTTACAGTGCAGATTAAAATCGGGCCCACACTGAACCTGATTTTTGGCATTTGCTAATGAAACTAATGATGCACTGTTTTCAGTATCTTCACAGTAACCTTACAGTGTGCTTTTTACCCACAATACATGTAAATATGTGACCCTGGACCACAAAACAAGTCATATTTTTTTTTTTAATTAGCTTTTCATTATCTGAAAGCCAAGCTTTCCTAAATACAACATTTAAAAATCTGGAGGGTGCAAAAAAATCTAAATTTTGAGAAAATCACCTTTAAAGTTGTCCAAATGAAGTTCTTAGCGATGCATATTACTAATCAGAGATTAAGTTTTGATATATTTACGGTAGGAAATTTACAAAATATCTTCATGGAACATGATCTTTACTTAATATCCTAATGATTTTTGGCATAAATTAAAAATAAATAATTTTGACCCATACAATACCTACATACCCGTCCGACTTACAACTGGTTTTGTGGTCCAGGGTCACATATAATAATAAAATCTGATAATAACATTGAGCAATTACAAGCAGCTTACAGTAATTCCATATTAACACTGATTGCTGTCTTTATATGTACGTCTTTATGCTATTATTTTTCAGTCAGCACTCCAAAGAAGGAAGGAACGGAATGAAAACAGAAGAAAACCAATCATGTCTTCAGCAGGCTCCCTCCGCCACACCTTACGGTGAGACTCTTATTCTTCATTTATCATTTCTTCATCTTTCCATATTATTATCAGTGCTGTAACGTGTGTGTCTCGAGTCCCTCATGGCACATTTGTTTGTGTCCTGTCCTCTGACACCTGTTCTGTTCTTCTCCACCAGAGCACGTGGGAGGAGGTGAGGTGTGTGCAGGGTGCGAGTCTCCCATCGCGGACCGCTTCCTCCTGCGCGTCAATGAACTGTCCTGGCATGAGACGTGTGTCAAGTGTGCAGTGTGTCGCAGCGCGCTGAGTGGGACCTGCTACTGTCGGGACCGTCTGCTTTACTGCAAGCATGATTACGAGAAGTAAGACAGTTCAACGTGCCTGTATTCACGCCATCAAAGTCATAGTATGGCAAAACATCACATTTTTCTGTGTAGATTAACATGAAGTACAGAAGAACATTCCACTAATCTCTCTGCAAATGCCTCATTGGTGTGTTGTTCTACTGATCATACTGTCATGCTGCTGCTCTGTTGTGGAATATAAGCAACTTTGGTTACACTTTATTTTAAGGTGGTGTAATTACACAAATATGTACTGCGTAATATTAATTATTACACTTACTGTAGATTTAGGGTTATATTATAGTTTAATTGACTGGCGATCTGAACAATCATAACAGCAAATCTGCTATTTTCTCCGACAAACAAACCAGACAGGAGAGTAGATTAACATCAGTGGATCTAAAGTTGGAAAATGGCGGCATCTTTCTGTGGTTGAAACAAGATACCTCCTTGTGTTCATTCATGTTTATTTGTTTGGTTATTTGGTTATTGTGCTATAACTAGTAAATAGGAAAAGATGATCGGTTTAAGTGCTGCTTGGACTGAGACGCTACAGCGATCTCATTAAAGAGCCACATAATGGTATTTATTGTTTGAAATTCTTAAAAAATTAAAAATTTTGAAAGCTGAGACTTTCACGTTGTCAGTTTGCTCTGCAATGTATTTTTCACTGTGTGAGAACATTATGTGTGGCGTGAGAGCGTCGGGTCTTTGAGAAGGGTCAATTTCCATTAGATTGTGTAGTTAAATATTTGTGATGGTAGGTTTAGTTGATGTATGAGTACTGTTGTAGGTTCGAATCTGTTTCTTAAAGGCATAGTTCAACCAAAAAAGAAAACTGTGTCATCATTAGGTATGTAAATCGAAATGAATCCAATCTGATTCCAGATTCTGAAAATTTATGTGAACTCTATGTGTTGCAATCCAGTTCACATATTTGTTTACACCAGTGTGGTGCGGTGAAGGCAAATCTTCGTTTTTTTTTTTTTTTTTTTTCGTTTTTTTCATCAGTCATGTTTAGTCACATTTTCTTGGTTAAACATTACTTACACTATCAGGAAAAGAAAATAATTATATATTATATTTTTACATTATGTAGTCAATATACTATTTATTAAAGCCAAGTACGAATCTCAAGTTAGTGTTTTTAAAACATTTTCATTTTATTTCAAAGTAATAACTCAAGGTAGTAACAATTTAAACTATATATTTTATTTGTGAACTTATGTTCAGCTATTATTTTTAATAGTTAACTTTTAACTATTTTTTTTTTAATAGTTAACTTTTAACATTTTAAGTCTTATTTTGACATAACAAAGTGGTTATATCTAAGTGTGTGAGTTGTTTACTTACTTTTTTTTTAATTAGTCTTCCCATTAACACCATTATATTGTTCATTCAGGCTGATTCACGAATGCGAAACGAGCACAAACACAAGAGGCGGGATTTGTCGCATGAACCAATCACAGCTAAACATAACCAGTCATATCCAATTATATCGTGATGGAGGCATTGCCTCCTCTCATGTGATTTTCCCCATACATTCTCAAGTACCCACCACCAAACGCACCGCATGCTTTAGGGGGTCTGTTAAAACTCAGTGGACTCAGGGGGAGGCGAGAGAAACGTGGACTTCTGCTCTAACTTAATTAAGTGCAAGTAATTTATACACTTTTTAATGTTATAATTTGCAATATTGGCATTGTTTTTCTCATCCAATATTTTGAGGAGACACTGCATCCCTTGCCTCCTCAGAGGAAATGCCCCTGGTTTACACATGCATTACATGTATTCCAAACATAATCTCAGCACATGCAGAGTAGCTTAAAATTGTCTCTTTCTTCCGTCGTAAAGAAATTATGTTTTCTGAGGAAAACATTTCAGGATTTTTCTCCATGTAATGGACTGATATGGTGTATAGTGAACTTCCAAAATGCAGTTTAAATGTGGCTTCAAAACGATCCCAAATGCAGTTGTAAACGATCCCAGCCGAGGAAGAAGGGTCTTATCTAGCAAAACAATCAGTTATTTTCATAAAAAAAATACAATTTAAATACTTATTCGTCTCAAAGCTTATCTTGTTTTACTCTGTGTATTCAGGCTCAAGACAGTTAGGGTATGTCAAAAAACTCCAATCGTATTTTCTCCCTCAACTTTAAAAATCATTTCAAAATCATCCTACATCGCTGCAGAAGTACCGACCCAGTCTTTGTAAAGTGAACATGCAAAGAAGATGAAACACCCTTAACAAAAAAGGTAAAACAGCGATATAGGATGATTTTTCAGTTGAGGGAGAACATGAGAGTCCAGACAGAGTAAGACATATCAGCATTTGATATTAAAAAGTGTATAAATTGTATTATTTTAAAGAAAATAACTGATCGCTTCACTAGATAAGACCTTTCTTCCTCAGCTGGGATTGTTTACAACCGCATTTGGGATCGTTTGAAGCCGCATTTAAACTGCATTTTGGACGTTCAAAATCGGGGTACCATGGAAGTCCACTATATGGAGAAAAATGCAGAAATGTTTTCCTCAACAAAACATAATTTCTTTCAACTGAAGAAAGACATGAACATCTTGAATGTCAAGGGGGTGAGTACATTATCTGCAAATTTTTGTTCTGGAAGTGGACTTCTTTAAGCATTTACATGCTTTATGTTTTCATTTTGATGGGTTTATTTTAGGTTAACACCGCCCATTTTAATCTGATTTTAAATTCCGTTCAGATCAAGCTCATTCAGATCTTATTTCTTTGGGAAACAAATTTGATGAACCAAAAAAAACCCCCAAAAAACACCCAGTTCATATGACTCATGCAAAGTGTTTTGAATGACATGATGTGTAAATAATGACAGACTTTACATTTTTGGGTGAAATATCCCTTTAACCGCTGATTCTCTGATGAATCATTCTGTATCAGTTTGGGTCAGAGGGAGATTCCGAGAAACCATAACTTCCCAGTGACATCACCAGGAGTGTGGACAGCTGAAGGACGATTTTGTGGCCTGTTATCACTATTGTGATAAGTGTCAGACACCGCTGAGCGGTGTGGACACTCCCTCTGTTGCTGACATCTGGAAGCCAAATGAAAGATATAAGACGGACAAGAGAGAATAAAAGACGATAGAAAAGTTAGCAGGAAGAATTCCCAAAGGGAATATAAAATAATTCTATATATGTTTCCGGAAAGATAGATCACCTGAGATCCAGGACTGTTCCAGGGTATGAAATTACCATACTAACTGCTTTTCTTCACACCGTTGAAGAAAAATGGGACCGTAGATTTGATAATTGTTTTGCATGGGTGCTTGCAGCAAGGATGTCATAATGAGGATAAAAGTGATCAACGATTACAAATGAGATGGCTTTTCTGGAATCAGAGTACAGTGAAACTGTGCAAGCTGGTGCTCTTATTCCCCTGAGCTTGGTCAATTTGTATTATTTGAATTCATTTATCATTTGCAGTACAGCCTTTTTTTACACTATATGGTGGAGTTTCCTTTAGAGATTTAAGTTCTCTCATTCCGTAAATAAAGTAAGAAAGAAAAGTATAAGCATTTTTTGTTGCATGTGGATGTAAATGTTTCATTTGCAGACATTATTTGTGAATATTGAGGCTGCGGCATGGTATGTGGTGTATTTGTGGAGGAGACTTGGCACACACTTGTGTGGGTGACCTTGAGTGAATTCACAACAATATCTCCTTGTGTTCTCCGCTGTCTGTCCGTCAGCACCCACCACTCCTGCTCCTTTACCAATGCTTCATCTACAGCAGGTGTGCTCCAATTTTTGGGGTGCCAAAGAATCTTTGATGGTGTAAAAAAAATTGAATTTGGGCATAAAATACTATCTTGAGCTGACGTTCTACTGTAAAAATATATTGTCAGGTAATGTAAAAAAAACATGTTTGATTTGGAAACACGCACATTTATGTTACATTAGAATATATTATTTAAAATAATTGAATCATTACACCAGCAAAATTCTAAAAGAGATTTTTCACAGTGATGCCATAGAAGAATCGTTTTTGGTTCCTCAAAGAACCTTTCAGTGAACAGTTTTTAAAAAGAAACATTTCTTAGTGTAAAGAACATTTTAAAAATCTATAGAACATTTTTCCACTAAAGAACCTTTTGTGAAATTGGAAAGATTCTTTAGGTGTTAAAGTTTGTTGTTCAAGTTTTGACTTGAAGTCAACATTAAACGGCATTTACGTCCTATATTAGTTTCATATTATGACGTGTATTCAAGTAAAACACAATGACAAAAAAAAATGTAGCACATCTACTTTTTTACACTGGACTTTCATGTAGCACATTTTTTTCATCACAAATTAGTCATGATGAAATGAATGTAGCAACAGCTCTTTTCTTCCATACTGTAATGTATATCAAAAGTTTTGATTAAAAAAATGTGAGGTTAAACTTATATACATGAATGAATCGTTCACAATAAGATCAGTAACACGCAGGTAAATTTTAATTTCATGCCAACTTTGGATCACAAAAAGTGGACGTTAAATATCAAAATATAAGATGTTTTTAAAAGGGATTGATTTCAGATGACATTTTAATTTAATATTACTAAGACCAAACATTTTTCACTTAAAATAATGTACACAGTAAGACAACGAACATGCAAAAAGTGTCCGTTTTTTTAAGGGTGACCTATTTACCTTGTACCTGACAGATAATTTTTTTATAGCTTGTTAAATTTGCCACTTTCAGGGTATGAGCCAAAATGTGCCGTTTTTGTCCCTTTAAATGCAAATGAGCTGGTGCTTCCAGCCCCTTTTCAGAAGAGGGCAGAGCTTCAAGAAACAGCAAAAACAAACCAGGCCAATCTCACGCACTGAAAATGTCAGAAACTCTCAGTAGCCTTGTATGTTTTAACCGAGATTGGTGTAAAAGTCAGTCATCTGATTGTACTGTGTATAATAAATGCGCATTTATGAATTACACAGACGGGGAGCATGACACAATAAAAATAACAACATAGTTGGTCTCATGGTGACTTCACGTGCTATCCCAAATTTTATAAGCTCCACTTTTGATTATGAGCTTGATAAATTCAAGTGGTCAACTTCACATTGCTTTCATATGCAATTTTTAACTACCACATTCCTATTTACAATCATTCTGGCAGCACGTGAAGGCAGCATCAGTGAAAACAAGTAGCTTTAGCAACATTAGCCTTACAGAGTGCCAAGAAGTGATTTCAGAAAGGCAATTTGGAAAACAACAAACGTGAGCTGATGTTCGCGCATGAAGCTTTGGTATTGATCCGTAAACATATAGAGGACTTTACTGAATTTTTCCAGGACATTTCCTTCAATAATGAAATTTAACCAGTGTCCTCAGTGGCTTAGCTGGAGGAAGTCTCTGGAAACTGTGTACATTGGTGCATCCCAAAACACAACACTTGTAATGCCTGTTTGGCACTAGCATTGTATATCTCCAGCAGATACAGCAAGAAAACAGTAATGGCGGACTGAAGCTTCTCACTCAGGGCTGTGTTTATGCTAATAGGGCAGAGATCGTAACAAATGGGCGGGATTTCTTCCTACGATGACGTGCATGTAGGGAGAAATCTGGAATCACGTGTTCAGAGAGACTGTTTATGATTTATTAAGATGATAAAAAAAATGAGTGGGTGGATTTTTACCATATAGACTGGTTGTTTTCACACACTGTGGCCACACAACTGGGTTCAAACATCTTATGAAAGTGATTTTTGCATAATAGGTCACCTTTAAGATCACAACTGAATGACGTTTATGTTCCATCATCAGAAATCTGATTCATTTACTATTCATTTTTCAATCATTCCAGCAACACCTGTATACTTACCGAAACCAAACTCAAAGCCAAACCCCTATTCATTAAACCCACAAACATTTGCTAACATCCCTGAAATGGTCAAATTGTCTCCATCAGCGTCTTCCTGGCTGACTTCAACACACACACAGCCATCAGATAACCGCGCAGCCCAGCCTAGTGAAACCAGTCCCAGACCAATAAAGGCTCTCAGCCCCAGGGTACGGTGCCTGGATCCCTGGCAGAAAATTAGACTAGCGAGGGTCTCGGAGGCCTATCAGAGCGGAGACAGGGGAGCGGATATTTAAGATGCCCCAAGTTTAATAGATCACTCTGCGGGGTGGGAAACAGAACCAAAACAGCCCCCAGTGTGTAAAGAGATGCTAGTAAGAATGAAAAATTACAAATGAGAGCTCTTTAAAGCCACAATATGTAAGTTTTTTTTACTAAAATATCCAAAAACCACTTGCTGACTTGTGTACTTACATTATCCCAAATGTTACCAAGAAGGTTTAAATCCAGACAAATAAGCAGTTTTAACTAGTTTAACGAACCGTGTCCTTGCATTGCCTGCCAATAACGTCATACACCCTCGATTTTCCGGTTTTATTTTGTAGATGTTTTCTTTGAAACCCCAAAGACGCTTTAATATGTTATGCGTTTTTTTAAACAGGTGACGAACACGCAGAGTAGCATTATAACAGAATTTTTAACACACTCAAATGTATCTAGTATGACAAACAGCACTGTTTTCCCTCACATACGCATGACCGGAAGAAGCAAAAGCGCTTGACTGTGGCATAAACAAAGCTCTGCTGCTTTCGAGTCGTGTATCACACTTGTCCTTCATTAGCAATCGCTCCAGCATCCTCGTTTCACTTCCACAACTTTCAGTCTTTATTAATGCATTAGCTCATCCATCCCTGTGGAGATGAAGACTACAAATCCCATGATTCTACACACAATCACAGCATCATCAAACTACGCCTTTGGTTCTTTGTTTGTTTTGTTTTTGTTTTGTTCCAGCGTCGAAAACCTACATATTGTGCCTGTAATATCTCACTTGTTTTTCCTAGACAGCAAATGGAGATTTTGGCTTAAGCCTCATGCTTCTCAGACTTTGCTCTTGAGAAAAGGCCCCATAATATTCAATGTCCTGAATTGTGTCTGGATTTGCTAAAATATCAATATCTGCAATCAAAAATCATAGTTTTCTATTCCATTATTTGCTCTAGTCTAATTTATCATAGGGATTTTTATGAAAAACATTTGAGACAATGTTGATACAAATTCCGAATCCTGAATATTTTGATACATTTGAGCTCATTCGACAACATATGTAGCATAATGCTGATTAAAACAAAATTAGTTTCCAGTTGTCCCTCCAGTTCTTAAAAAAGCAGAAATCAGAGTTACAGTAATGGAAGTGTATGGGGGGATATTAATAAATGTTCAAATATTTGCTGTTTCAGATGTAAACAGTATGCTTTTTAACATAATTTTAACGTGAAAACATCCTCTTACTAACATTTTCTGTGTAAAATTATATCCATTTTGTGACCTTGGACCACAAAACCAGTCATAAGGGTTATTTGTTTTGAAACTGAAATTTATACATCATCTGAAAGCTGAATAAATAAGCTTTCCATTGATGTATGGTTTGTTAGGATAGTACACTATTTAGAGATACAACTATTTGAGAATCTGGAATCTGAAGGTGCAAAAAAAAAATCAAAATATCGCCTTTAATTGCCTTTAAAGTTGTCCAAATGAAGTCCTTAGCGATGTATATAACTAATCAGAAATTAGTAAGTAAGAACTTCTGATATATTTACGGTAGGAAATTTACAAAATATCTTCATGGAACATGATCTTTACTAAATATCCTAATGATTTTTGGCATAAAAGAAAAATCAATCATTTTGACCCATACAGTGTATTGTTGGCTATCACTATAAATATACCTGTGCTACTTATGACTGGTTTTGGTCCAGGGTCACATTTTTCAACTTTGATGCCCTGAAACAGCTTTTAGATCAAATAATACACACATTTTAACAGAAGAATTATCTAAGTGCTTTTTTTAAAAAAAAAAAACTATAACCTCCAAATTACTGCAAAAACAACTTTTATTCGCTTGTGACGTCACTCGTCACCTTTTCCAGGACCAAATGACTCATCAAATCCCAAAATCAAAGAACAAACAGTGCTAATATGCACTCATTGTATGCTATAGTACTAAAAAATCTTGATCTTAACCTTTATCTTGGTTGGCCAGACATTGATTCATTTTTTCTGAACAGCTTAGTGTAAAGATGTGCTATAAATAAAGAGTGCCCATAAACGACTGTTCTCACTAGAGGTTTGGATTTGATACATCACAAACAAGTGGATAGTAAGTCTCTCAACATTACCTTTATTTATTTTTTACATACATAAAGGGCAAGTTATTTTTTTATGGTTATCAGTATCTCAAGTTGCAATCTCATTTAGGTCTCCTGTACTTTAAAATAGCAACTTCTGAATAATACATTTTTCTATGTCAGTCATTTACAGTGACACCATTCCACCGAAATCTTTAGTCGGAGTCATTATTACGAGCACTTTAGTTGGCGGTTACCGAAATCTTCACCTTTCTTTTGCTCGGTCTCTCTTCCTCCCCGTGCATCTCTCGTCTAGCTCGTCCATCACTGTCTGATTTCTAATAATATTTCTGTTCCAAACTTCATTTCCTAGTTGTTGAGATTTATAGCCGTGATGACACCAATCAGTTTATCTCTCCATTTATCCCACATTTTCGCTTAATCATCTCTCTGCTCGCTGTCTCTTTGTGTCTGTGGGAACGGGGAGGGGGGTGGAGGTGTCTTGATTGGGAACGCTGCTAATTATGTTCTTAGACATGACTACAAGCTGTGTTGTGGTTAGAGAGTTGTTGTACTGTCAGACAGGAATATGACACATGGGCTCCGGTGTAGGACGATGCCGTATGGATTCTCTACTGAGTCAGTTAGCTAAAGCCATAAAAATGTCATTCGTACTGTACTTAAATTGTGGCATGTACAATGCAATAAAGCAACAGTCAATTGAAGCTATCTATTTTGCTATCTATCTATTACATCTATCTATTTGCTATCTACTAAGCTATCTATTACACCTTCTGGAACCTGTGGTTCTTTATTGGTATCAGTGTTTCCATGAAGAACCTTCAACATTCTCTTAAAAATAAAAGTTTCAAAAGGTTGTTTTTGCAGTAATGCCATAGAAGAACCATTTTTGGTTCCCCAAAGAACCTTTCAATAAACAGTTCCTAAAAGAACCTTTTTGAAGAACATTTTAAAAATCTAAAGAACCTTTTTTAACATTAAAGAACCTTTTTTGCATTTGAAAGGTTCCATGGATGTTCAAGGTTGTTCATAGAACGATTGATGCCAATAAAGAACCTTTATTTTTAAGAGGTTCTTCAAAATGTTTTTCATACTAAGAAAATATGGCTCTTTTATGAACTGCTCACCGAAGGGTTTTTTGGGGAACCAAAAATAGTTCTTCAATAGGGGGTTTCACATCAGAAGAACCTTTTCATAGTTCCTAGAACTACTGGCGGAAATTCTCGCTTTTTGGCGTGTTAGCACTGCAGAAACTAGGAGCGTATTTAATTCTAGGAACTCCGTTTGGGGCAACTAATTAGATCCTACTTCAGAGAAGGGTCTAAAACAGTTCTATAGGCACTACTGGTGATGGAAGTGTACACTGATTGGCCAAACGCATACGAAACGGCAGCTACCTGGAGTTTTTAAAAAGACATGTAAAAATATTTACTCCACGAACATGGAAAACAGCGATAACGGCATTTGTCTCAAGCATTGTGTTCTATGCTTAGCCTTGATGATACAAACACTGTAGGTAGACATAGTCAGATTTTCGTGCTCTTTCAGTTGCATGAATTGTGCATTTACATTCCATCTCCGTTATCACGAAAACCACAACACACACATCTTCCATCCTCCATTCACCAGTTGTTGACGTTTCTAAATGCCACAAATAAAGACCTCGCTGTCGGCCACTTCAGAGTTCCTGCTACCAGTGCGAATACAACCATGAAAACGTCCCAAGGGGACAACTGGTTCTCTAGAAACCACCATGCTGGCTAGTTTCTAGAACTGAGTTGTTAGAACATTGTTAAAGTATTTAAAGCAAACATTGTCGGTGTTAAAGCACCTTATGCTTTCATGAAGAACCTTTAACATCCATGGAACCTTTCAATCACAAAAAAGGGGTTTTATAATGAAAAAAAAGGTTCTTTAGATTATTCAAATATTCTTCACACTAAGAAAATAAAGGTTCTTATGGAACCAAAAATGGTTCTTCCATGGCATCACAATGAAAACACCTTTTCTAGTATAAAGTGATCTTTATACTACCCTGTTGAAAAATCCTGTCTTGAAGCATAGCTGCTGGTTTGAGCTGGTTTAAGCTGGTCCTAAGCTGGTCCTGAGCAGCAGCTATTTTCTTAGGACCAATATAGGACCAGAATATGACCAGCTAAGAACCAGCTTAAACCAGCTCATGGTACCAAGACCCAACAACAACCGTAGCTGGATCTCGGTCCGGATCGAAACGAACTCTGAATGATTGAATGGTTGAATGATGAACCAATGAATGACCTTAAGCTCACGTGTGGTTTTGTTTGCAGTTTCTGGTTCACTTGCAAAAAGGGCAGTGTGAAAGTAAACCGCAAAAAATCTAAATTGTATTACAAAGCAGGAGATCTAGCGGCCTTTCCTGGTGTGAATACATCCTTCATGTTCTTCACACTAAGAAAATAAAGGTTCTTTCTGAACCAAAATCGTTCTTCTATGGCATCACTATGAAAACATCCTTCTTGAACCTTTATTTTGAAGAGTGAAATAAAGGTTCTTTATTGGCATTGATGGTTCCATGAAGAACCTTCAACATCCATGGAATCTTTTCTTTTCACAAAAGGTTGTTCAAAATGTTCTTCATACTAGGAAAATATGGTTCTTTAAAGAACTGTTCTTTGGGAAACCAAAAATCGTTCTTACATGGCATTGCTGCAACCTTAACTTTTAAGAGTGTACTTTTGGTTTTAAACATATAACATCATGTGTGTAGTCCTGTTGGTGAATACGTTTACATGGTGCTTTAGATGAGGCATAAACATATTGTGGTAATTCGAGCCAAGGGAATTATTAGTTCTATTTTTTTGCCTGAATTACTTTTGTTAAGCATGTTTTGTTTTTCTACACCTGACGTTCCTTTTGAAGCTCCAAAAATAAAGGTTCCAAAAGAGGGTGTTCAAAGAACCTTTCTGCGAACAGTTCTTCAAGGAACCACTTGTTTCCTAGAGTGGAGAACATTTGTATTTATCTAAAGAATCTTTTGTGAAATGGAAAGATTCCATGGATGTTAAAGGTTCTTCATGGAACCACTAATGCCAAAAAAAAAAGAATCGTTATTTTTCAGAGTGTCAGTATCAGACTTTGAGAGAGTGATAGAGGGAGAGAAGAGCGGACAGTGAAAGAAAGCTCATGGCCTGTCAGAAGGCCGTGGAGGTGACAAACAGAGGTGGAGAGAGGAAGATGACAGAGGAAGAGGAGAGATGAGCTCGAGGTGTCTCCTCTTGTGATATTGCCACTGTTTTTGCATAATGTGTGATGAGTCTCCATCACCTCGCCTCCCGCACAACAATTTCATTACAGACGGCTAATAAATGTTTCATGGCAGAACAAGCTGCTCGCCTTGGCTTTATTAAATCTGAGATAATAAAAGAAGAACGGCAAAAAATGAAAGCGGGAGGGGGAGAGATAGGAAGAATGCCATAGATATCCTCAAACAGGGCTGCCGTATCTTCTGTTTCTGGGGCAACGAATCCCCCGTCCCCCCTCTACGCGTCTCTTTTTTTTTCTCGCCCTGCCACAGAGAGACAGGAAATGAGAATCTGGCTGACAGGATATTGCGTTCTGGTGGCCTGGGGATTAGCTGTTTTATCCAAACACACACATACACACACTCACAGACTCACTCTCGCCTCACACAACTCTACACATCGATCCTGTCGGTCCCTGAACCCTCGAGTATCACGCATACACACGAGGGATGCAGGAAAGCGACGTGTGATTGTAACGTATGGACAGGTTATGCTGTCAGTCAGGGAATGTATCACAATAAGTACGTCAGCACACCAACAGTGCATATTCGTCTCCAAAAATAGTGTGAAATTCTATATATAAGATGGGATATTATGACACGCATCATATTCTACAACATATCAGCTGTCAGAATCAATTTTTCCTACAAACCTTTGCTCTGTTGACAAGTGGCTAGTGAATTACAAAGAATTACCAAGGATTTTGTAGTATTTTGAAGCATGAGACATCAGTGGAAATGTGGCGAAGGCGTAGTTCGCTCAAAATTGTCATGATTTTTTCCTGATGTTGTACCAGGCCTGTATGATGACAAAAAAAGAAGATATTTTGAAATATGCCTCAGTGTTTTTTCATCTGTATAATGAAAGTCACTGGCATCTAATGTTGTTTTGGACACCAATGACGTTTATTGAACAGACAAAAATAGTACATTTTTCTAAATACCTTTTTTGTGTTTCAAAGAAGAAAAAAAATGATTTGGAATGACATGAGGGTGAGTAAATGATGAGAATATTTTCATTTTTGGATGGACTGTTCCCTTAAGAATCCAAAAAAAAAAAGTCTACCTGATAGAAATGTCTTTTGCTAGTCTAACTAAATGTTCCACAGTTGATTCAGTTGATTGATTTATGCATTTTTCCTGGATATAATTTAAATCATTTAGATGATTTGAAGTACATTTTTGGTTACCCAACCAGCATTTTTACAGCGTTGGCAGGCCATTACAAGGCAGAGTCATTCAGGAAAACATGCTGAGAGAAAAAGTTGGTTATGTATTAACTTTCCTTGCATCCAGAACATTTTGTCTGTTACATGATCAAAAACAGCATGAACATTTCTCTGTTCTTTTGGTGCAAATCCAGGACAAAAAACAGTAACGTGCATGAGGAATTTTAATAAGTAAATCATTTCGTTATGAAAGATATCACTGTAAATTTTCACTTTTTTTGTGACATTTATCATATATTCATATATATTTTTATATTAGTGCTACCAGTATTACAACAT
Organism: Labeo rohita; assembly: GCF_022985175.1. NCBI lineage: Eukaryota > Metazoa > Chordata > Actinopteri > Cypriniformes > Cyprinidae > Labeo > Labeo rohita. The sequence continues at coordinate 6,681,069 of NC_066871.1, forward strand.
CAATATTGTAACTTATTTGTAACATTTGACATTTAATTTAGTGCAATATTTTGTCATTGTAACATTTTAGTGTAATTTTCACTAACAACTGCAAGTGGATTTATATTGTAAACCTAAATTCACTGGTATCCCACCAGTCACTATTGTGGCCATCAACATGTTTACTCATTCTATGTGTGAATTCATATATTATTTCTATTCACCTTAACGATAATGTATACCAAAAATCTCTGCCATATCTTTAGGTTAACATACTTTAACTAGCCTTTTGTTTTGGAGCTTTGATGCAGCCATCATCTTGTCAAGGTGCAAACAGGAAATAAATTGCTATGATCATGTGACAGTTTGCGCTAACCGTGTGAAACTGCACATATTTAATTGAGACCCTTTATTTTTTCAATATTTGCAGAAAGTGCACTAAAACATCTGTCAGTAAGGTTTTTAGAGCTTTATCAATGAAAACCTTTTTAGGATTAAATGAATAATCATTGTTATTTCAAATTAACTAATGTAGTTAAAGGGATAGTTCACCCAAAAATGAAAATTACCCCATTATTTACTCACCCTCAAGCCGTCCTACGTGTATATGACTTTTTTCTTTCAGACGAATACAGTCGGAGATGTTATAAAAATGTAATGCCTGTTCCAAGCTTCATAATGGCAGTGAATGGCTGTTGAGATTTTAAAGCCCAAAAAAGTTCATCCATCCATCTTAAAAAGTGCTCCACACAGCTCCGGGATTTAATAAAGGCCTTTTGGAGCAAAACAATATGTTTGTTTATGAAAAACATCCATATTTAACCTATTAACGCAGAGGTCACCAGACTCGGTCTTGGAGGGCCGGTGTCTCTGCAGAGTTTAGCTCCAACCCTAATCAAACACACCTGAATCAGCTAATCAAGGTCTTACTAGGTATACTTGAAACTTCCAGGCAGGTATGTTGAGGAAAGTTGGAGGTAAACTCTACAGGACACCGGCCCTCCAGGAACAAGTTTGGTGACCTCTGTATTAACGTTTCAACATACCACCCATGGTACATTTTGTGCTTAGTTAAATTTTCCAGGAATGCTAAGGGGATAAAACCAAGAGGAGACTAGTTTTCCTTTGCTGTAAACAAACCTTGGTTCTCAAATCTTGTGAACACCCATACGACAGTTAGTGGAAGCTAGAGATTACAGTTTATAAATGTTTAAATATGGATATTTTTCACATCGATTCACTTCAGAAGGCCTTTATTAACTCACCGGAGCTGTGTGGACTTCAAAATCTCAACACCCATTCACTAGCATTATCAAGCTTGGAAGAGCCAGGACATGTTTTAACATAACTCCAATTGTATTTGTCAGAAAGAATAAGTCATATACACTTAGGATGGCTTGAGCGTGAGTAAATCATGAGGTAATTTTCATTTTTGGGGAAACTATCCCTACTGAACTATACTAATGTTGAACCAAATCATAAGAATTGTAACTTTATTGCCACTTTGATAGACAGTACACGTTCTAATAAGCCTGTTAACGTGTTCCTTCATATGACTAATAAACCTTAAAAGTAACCATCTGAATTCAGCTGAGAGAGTTTTATGGTGTACAATGACACTATTAGTTGTTTTATTAGCATAAACCCAAAAGTTACGATGTGTCTCAGTGCAATCAAAACATAATTAGACAATTAAAGTCTGCGTGCCACTAGTCGATTGTTATTTCAGTATTTCTGTGTGTAGCTTTAAGTTTAAAAAGGTGCGCATCAAGTGTGCATCCATGACATGATCGGGGCAGTATAATATGTGTCAGTACTGAACGGTTTAGCTGCTCACCTGTGCTTTCTCTTTTGCGTGCGAGTGGTCTGATGTGTACATTTTTATCAGCTACCTGTTGGTTTTCTCATATTTCATCATTGTGAATATTGGTGTGTCGGGGAGGGAGGGAGGGTGGCGGGAGTGGGTTGTGGGGAATGCTGGGAGATTTTAATAACGCAGAAGCAGTGCAGTGAGATTTAATAAAAGAAGATGATGTGATTACTGAACCCTGGCTCTGAGCCACCTTCCCTCACAGCAATATCCGCTCTCTTTCTTTCTCTCTCGCTCATACACACACACGCGCACGCACACACGCAGCACCAACCCTTGCAATTATGTGTACATGTATGATTTACATACTGCCTCCATATATATACAAAGATGCACCAAAGTCTCCAAAATAAACCTCGCAACTATGACAGTAAGTGTTTGATTATGTAAAATTATGTGTTCATGCATGGATTAGGCCCCCACACTATGATCTGGCTATAGATTCATGTAAAACTTTATTGAATTGACATCATGAACACAGCTTGTACGTACACAGCGCATGATTTCCTTCCCGCACCAATAATTTTGTTCCCCCAAGGTAGTTTCGTCCTCAGTTAACTCTCAGGTCTGTGTATGTTAAAGTACAAAACATGGTGTTATTTCTGTAGCTATCATGTGTTTAATGTGTCTCTTTGAAGTGTTTCTTTCTCTTTTTTAACAAAAAGTTCAACATTTTCTCTCATATTTGAAGTATTGAAGTATTTGAAGTATTTCACATTTCACCTCAAAATCAAATAATAATAATAATATTTTGCATGAAAAAAATAGAGCCTAATTTGTGATAAATAAGAAGTTTTTACATTGTGATAGTATTTTCATGACTATAAAAAATATCTGACCCCAAATTTTCATTACTGTACATAAACACACATTATATATAATGTTTTGAAGTTGTAAACAAAACATTATTGGCATGTGTTTTACCAGAAAATACAATTTTTTTTTTTTTTTTTAGTTTTTAATTTGACGTTTCTTCGTAACTGTGAAATTTTTGAGTGAAATTTGTGTCAAAGCCAGTTTATTTTTTGGTGTATCAATTTCCTAGTGAAAAATAAATATACTAAAATGTATTGAAAATACATTTATTTAACGCAAGTATATTTGATTGTGCTAAAGTGAATCTATTGCAAGTAAACTTAAGGTACACTTTAAATATTATGCATTTAAATAACATTTAAAGATCATACAATCCTCATCAATAGTGACGTTCAAACTAGGGCTGTCAAACGATTAATCGCATACAAAATAAAAGTGAGTTTGCCTAATATATGTGTGTGTACTGTGTGTAATTATTACGTATATATATAAAAACACACAAATTAATGTATATATTTAAGAGAAATATGTTATGTACAAAATCTTTTTATTTATATATAAATCATATAAAAATTATAATAAATGCATATACTTGTAAATATTTCTTAAATATATACATGAATGTGTTTGTATTTATATATACATAATAATTACACACAGTACACACACATATAATAGGCAAACTCAAATTTTTATTTTAATAATCGATTAATCATAACAGCCCTAATTAAAACAAATTTTAGCTCTGATATTAAAAAAATGTGCATTGTGTATAAGTAGTACTCCAAATAAAGCTTAATTACAATTTTTATATCAGTAAGTCTCAAGCGATATATTTTAGTAATTATGTTAATAGACTTGAACTATACTTAGTTTAACATAAATGGATTTTAAATTACTTTTTTACTAGAGTTGTCCTTAATTTGTATCTTTTTTGCATTATTTTACTGAGAATTGTGAAGAAATTACTAGAAATATCTACAATAAAAATCATGTTGGATAAAAAGGCTTCATTGTCTTTAAGAAAAATGATTTTTTACTTAGTTCTTTTGGTTTTAAGGTAAAATATGACAGATTTTATGAGATTCACTCTTGGAGTCAGTTGCTGTATGAGTTCTGCTCAGGGTTTTTTTTAGAGTTGGTCTTCTTTGATCTGAGTGTAGTAGGTGGTGATTTGGGTAATTTGGCATTTTTGGCAGATGGATTGAGACAGATTAGCCATAGCAGCTGTGTTTCGGACAGGATCATCACATCCGTGCAGATTAGAGGCTATAATGTGTGGACCTGGCTGCCTCTCCTTTTAGCAGATTTCTGATATGACACCTTCATCTTCTGCACTCGGTGCTCCTCAACACCCACAAACACACACACACACACACACACACACCAGAACTCCCACCATCCGTCTCTGCAACTGTCATGAAGTCTGTGTTATCCATCAAATGTGCGTTTCATCTGTTCCTCACCTCCAAAATGTTTTGTGCTCATTTTATAATGCATCTTTTCCACCTATATGTGTGCTTTAAATTCCGGTAATGCAAGTATCTATATTATTATTGCTTATATTTAGGGTTAGGATCTAAATAAACCCTAAAGCATGAGTATTAAAGGAAATAGTTCTTGTCAGAATTGTCATTTTACAAGAACTGTTACTTTAAATGACAGCTTGACAACTTTTTTTGCAAAAAAAAATTGCATTGAAAAAAGGTTCCTGATATCACAGTATCATACGCAATTAGCCTAAAATCACTCCAACGCCAGGTTCAGGTGTTTGACAGTAACTTCACACCGTTTCACGTCACATTTTGGGTGAATGGCGACTGTTGCTTTGGCTTAATGAAATATGCAGAAGGATTAGACTGTCATCGACACCATACGAGCGTCTACAGGTTCATCTGTACCTGTCAATATTTATGAGAGTACATGAGAACGGCCTCATAAAGGTGCTGGTAAATGTGTGTGTGTGTGAGTATGGTGTGTTTATTCGAGTGTGTGAAAAAGAGAGAGGAGAGATTAACCCCATGCTATCCTCAATCCCTGGTTATGAGTTTACAGCGTCTGTCTGGGCATCGCACTGTTTAAACAACAATCTAATTAATCCTGTCTTTATTAGTTTCACGGAGCTGGGGAGGGAGGCTGGGAGCGAGAGAGGGAGGACAGGGAATTCTGGCAGAAAATATCAAGCAGCGAGGGAGGGGAGAGAGAGAGAGGAGAAAAAAAACGAGGGGTTTGGTGGGGATTGAAGAGCGAAAGCGCCTTTAAAAAAACGAATTGTGATGCTGATGAGCATACGTGGAAGGAAAACACAGTTTAAAGAGAGTAAGAGGCATTTCTCAGTTGTTGGTAGCAGGGCAAACACTTTTGCCCTGTACGTCCCTGTATTTGTTCATCATTTTGGAAATTCATTAAGGTTAAAAACATTCACCATAGTGCACGGTGCAAGCAACACCAAGGTCGTGGCTTCAATTCCCAGAGAACACACTGATAAAATGCACAGCTTAAATGCAGCATAAGCTGCTTTGGAAAAAGTTGCATGTGTATTTTGTTGAGTATCATATTTGTAACCCTAGTCCACAAAACCAGTCATAAGAGTCCATTTTTTGAAATTAAGATTTATGCATTATGGATAAATAAGCTTTCCATTGACGTATGGTTTGTTAGTATGACAATATTTGGCTGAGATACAACTATTTGAAAATCTGGAATCTGAGGGTGCAAAAATTGCCTTTAAAATTGTCCAAATGACGTTCTTAGCAATGCATATCACTAATCAAAAATTAAGTTTTTATATATTTACAGAAGGAAATTTACAAAATATCTTCATGGAACACAATCTTTTCTTAATATCTTAATGATTTTTGTCATAAAAGAAAAATTGAATAATTTCCACCCATACAATGTATTTTGGGGTATTACTACAAATATACCCATGGTATTTATGACTGGTTTTGTGGTCCAGGGTCACATTTGATACATTAAGCTTTTATAGCTCATAAAGTGAGAATATGGAGCTCAATTTGGTGCAGTTGCTGATATTTATATGGCCAAAAAGATGAAATTCAGATTTCTAATGTAGCTTGTAATGTAAATTAATAGTACAGCAGCCAGTTTACATAAAATGCATAAACAGTGCCCAATTCTTTAACAAAATTTGTGTTAAAACGTGAGTAAATATGATGCATCAGGCTTTTGAGGAAGGTTTATTTGTTCTTCTCAGTCCTCATTGTATTGCACTGCATTGTTTTAAAACTACAATAAAAGCTACCAAGCTTTCACCATAAAAGCATAAAAAGACAAATTATTGGGAGATACAGAGTGACAACTGATATTTACAGTGTCCTCCATTAATATTGGTACCTTTGGTAAAAATGAGCAAAGGTGGCTGTAAAAATAAATCTGCATTGTTTCTCTTTTTAATCTTTCATTCAACAAATTCTAACCTTTCATTGAAGTAAAACAATTGAAAGTGGGGTGAAATAATGTTTTTCTTCAATGCATGTTGGCCAAAATTATTGGCACCCCTAGAAATTCTCCTGACTCATCAGGCATTAAAGGAGAAAGCTCAGAGCTTTTATCTTGAGAAAAAGATGTTGCAATAATTTTTTAGAACTAGAGAAAAAAAATAATTTCATAAGGAGATTTTCGCCCCACTGTCCATTGTTTTACTTCAATGAAAGGTTAGAAATTTGCACATTTTTTGAATGAAAGATCAAAAGGATAAACAATGCAGATTTATTTTCACAGCCACCTTTGCTGATATTTATCAAGGGTGCCAATATTAATGGAGGGCACTGTAAATATCAGCTGTCACTCTGTATTTCCCAATATTTTGCCTTTTTATGCTTGTATGGTAGTTTTTAGTGTAGTTTCAAAATATATAATGCAGTGCAATACAGTGATGATTGAGAGGTGAAGTAATACACCTTTTTAAAAGCCTGATGTGTCATATTTACTCAGATTTTAACACAATCTTCTTAAAAACAAGCAAAAAAAATATTTATAATTACCTAAACCTAAATCAAATCAGTCAGACAATATAAGTTTTTTCATTTTTCAGCAAGGTTTTGATCATTTAGTGGCCTTAGAAATGTGTGTATCAAATATAAAACATTAGGCCTTAAAGGGTTAAATGATACATTTTTGCTTAGTTGCTTGTGTGACATCTAGTCTGTTGTCAAATATTGCCACCCAGTGTTACAGACAAAACATTGCATTAACTGAGCGCCTAGAAATATATCAATAACATGCACGTGTGTGTTTGTGTGTGTCAGGTTGTTTGTGCGGAAGTGCAGTGCCTGTCTGCAGGCAATCGGCCGCTCGGAGCTCATCATGCGTGTGCTGGGACAGGTGTACCACCTGGGTTGCTTCAGCTGCTGCGAGTGTGAGCGCCGGCTGCAGAGAGGTGATGAGTTTGTGCTAAAGGAGGGACAGCTGCTCTGCCGGGGAGACTATGAGAAGGAGAGAGAGATGCTGGCTGCTATCAGCCCGGCTCCTACCGAGTCAGGTAACCTCAGTGACCTCGCTCTATCGCTGAAGGTCGTGTATAATTAAACATAGTCCAGCAATGACTCTTCACCTTTAAGCCAATGCTTACTTTTCTTTGCAGTAAAGAGTGAGGATGAGGATGGTGGTGGTGTTTCTGTTGGGGGGAAGGCTGGGGATGATGGGAAGGAGCACAAGAGATCCAAGAGACCACGTACCATCCTGACCACACAACAACGGCGCGCCTTCAAGGCTTCATTTGAGGTGTCTTCCAAACCCTGCCGAAAGGTCAGCAGTCATTGGCCAATCATGTGCATTACATGTGGAAACAGCACTTGTGTATGGCATCTCATGCATATACTGTTGGTGCAGGTCAGAGAAACTCTTGCAGCTGAGACTGGACTGACAGTGAGAGTCGTGCAGGTGTGGTTCCAAAATCAGAGAGCAAAGGTAGGCTGGCGTCACTTTTTGGCAATAAGTTCTGAAAACATTCCTGTTTGAAACACCATCTTGGTTCATCATGATTTACCTAGGCAGAAAAGCAAAAATACCATCCTGTTCTATGAATAAAGATTTCAGTGTTTGTGTTACTTCTGAGTCTAAGCACATAGCTTATAAGAGTAGAATTTAAATGAACTGAAAATGAAAGAACTTCATGTAACTGTAGATTTTTTGACAAAAAAGAAAAAAGTTGCAAGCTTTGAATGTTGTCTTGACAAAGCCTTAATTGAAAGTTTTAGAGAAAAAAAAAGTTTAAAGGTTTACAGACCTAACGAGCTGATGGATAGAAAGATGAATACCTTCAGAAAGACAGATAGGTTGACAGAGAGACAGACAGACAGATAGATAGATACTTTCAAAAAGACAGAGAGGTGGACAGACAGACAGACAATTGGACGAACAGAGATAGACAAATAGACAGAAAGACAGGCAGACAGATACTTTCAGATAGATAGACAGATGGATAGGTAGATAGATAGACAGACTGAGGGACGGAAACAGATGGATGGATAGACAGACAGACAGACACTTTCAGATAGACAGGCGGATAGATAGACAGACAAACAGAGACAGACAGACAGATTAATAGACAGACATTTTCAGACAGACACATGGATAGACACAGACAGACAGACAGATAGACAGACAGACAGATAGATAGATAGATAGACAGACAGACAGACTGAGGGACAAACAGATGGATGGATAGACAGACAGACAGATAGACACTTTCAGACAGACAGGCGGATGGATAGACAGACAGACATTTTCAGACAGAGAGATGGATAGACAGATACTTTCACACAGACAGACAGACAAAGAGATACACGGACAGACATTTTCAGACAGAGAAATGGATAGACAGATACTTTCACACAGACAGACAGACAAAGAGATACACGGACAGACACTTTCACACAGACAGGCGGATAGATAGACAGACAGACAGACAGATTAATAGACAGACAGATAGATAGACATACTTTCAGACAGACAGACAGACAGGCGGATGGATAGACAGACAGACTGAGGGACAAACAGATGATGGATAGACAGACAGACAGATAGACACTTTCAGACAGACAGGTGGATGGATAGACAGACAGACAGATTAATAGACAGACATTTTCAGACAGACAGATAGACATACTTTCAGACAGACAGACAGACAGGCGGATGGATAGACAGACAGACAGACTGAGGGACAAACAGATGGATGGATAGACAGACAGACAGATAGACACTTTCAGACAGACAGGCGGATGGATAGACAGACAGACATTTTCAGACAGAGAGATGGATAGACAGATACTTTCACACAGACAGACAGACAAAGAGATACACGGACAGACATTTTCAGACAGAGAGATGGATAGACAGATACTTTCACACAGACAGACAGACAAAGAGATACACGGACAGACACTTTCACACAGACAGGCGGATAGATAGACAGACAGACAGACAGATTAATAGACAGACATTTTCAGACAGACAGATAGATAGACATACTTTCAGACAGACAGGCAGATGGATAGACAGACAGACTGAGGGACAAACAGATGATGGATAGACAGACAGACAGACACTTTCAGACAGACAGGCGGATGGATAGACAGACAGACAGATTAATAGACAGACATTTTCAGACAGACAGATAGATAGACATACTTTCAGACAGACAGACAGGCGGATGGATAGACAGACAGACAGATAGACACTTTCAGACAGACAGGCGGATGGATAGACAGACAGACAGACTGAGGGACAAACAGATGATGGATAGACAGACAGACAGACACTTTCAGACAGGCCGATAGACAGACAGGCAGACAGACAGATTAATAGACAGACATTTTCAGACAGACAGGCGGATGGATAGACAGACAGACAGACTGAGGGACAAACAGATGATGGATAGACAGACAGACAGATAGACACTTTCAGACAGACAGGCGGATAGATAGACAGACAGACAGATTAATAGACAGACATTTTCAGACAGACAGATAGATAGACATACTTTCAGACAGACAGGCGGATGGATAGACAGACAGACAGACTGAGGGACAAACAGATGATGGATAGACAGACGAACAGAGAGACAGACGGATGGACAGACAGACAGACATTTTCAGACAGACAGATGGATAGACAGATACTTTCAGACAGACAGACAGACGAAGAGATACACGGACAGACAGATACTTTCAGACAGACAGGTGGATAGATAGACAGACAGACAGACAGACAGACAGACAAACAGAGACAGACAAACAGATTAATAGACAGACATTTTCAGACAGACAGATAGATAGATACTTTCAGACAGACAGACAAACAGGCACATGGATGGATAGATAGACAGACAGACAAACTGAGGGACAAACGGATGGATAGACAGACAGATGGATAGATAGATACTTACAGACAGACAGACGGAAAGATACACGGACAGACAGACAGATGGATAGACAGACAGTTAAAAGTAGGACACGTCCCCCAAATATTCTATGCTCATAGGTGTTACTAATTACATTTAAACTCAATAATTTAAAGGGAGTTGCTAGCAACCAACAACAGTGGGATTTGTGACATCAATTTAATTGATGTCATTCTGAAGCCACTTTCAGAGCTAAATTGATAACTACTAGATAGGAATGTTGTTCCAGGAGCAGAGGATGTCAATAAACTGTTGTTTTTGTGAGTTCAGATGAAAAAGATCGCTCGTAGACAACAGCAGCAGCAGCAACAGCAAGAACAGGAGCAGATGGGCGGGACCAGGAGGGGCCCAAGCAGAGGGGGGCGCCAGAGTAACGACGACAGCGAGGGTAAGATGCACACACACAGCGGAGTGCACGGATAACTGTGAAATGGCTTGATGAAGGTGTGAACCCGACTCTGTCTCTCCACAGATGGCTCCAGCAGTCACGGACTAGACGGGCTGCTCTCATATTCCTCTCTGCCACGCCAACAACTGCTGGCTTTGGACCCGAACATATATGGAAGCGAGCAGTTCCGACACGGGCTCACGCCACCGCAGCTAGGCCCCGAGCAGATGCACTCCTACGGTAAGGATCTCCCACTGCATTAACTTCAGCATTGGTTATGTTTTCCTTGTTTACTAAAATGTACGTATGCACATTTCAGACTCAGAGACAGTTTTCCATGACTTGGACAGCGATGGAAGCCTCAGTCATCTTGGAGACTGTCTCTTGTCGACCGCAGAGGGTGGAGTTCTGGCAGGTCGGATAGGAAATCCCATCGATCGCCTCTACTCAATGCAAAACTCCTACTTTACCTCATGACCCTGGTTCCATCTAAAGCGCTCCTCCAGCACTGCAGGGGGCAGCAAATAAATCGAGTTTGGAAGAGTCTTTCATCGTCAAAACTAATTGAATCCCTCAATCATATCTTAGTCGTGCCAATAAAGCTCTAACCAAGACAACCTAAAAATTCAATTTGGCATGGACAGAATGGGAATTCACTGGAAAAACATGTTGTATATCACACATATGCACTATTTTTTCGCTTTGTATTGATTTTGCGACAGTCATAGGCGCATAAGAGACACCAACAGGCAGCTGTTCATGAAGTGTAAGTGTTACCTCATCCTCTGCTCACTGCACAGCTAACAAACTGATCAAGGCCGTATCTGAAATCACCCCTTTATACTCTTATTCACTACTATGAAGCTATGAGAACACTTTGTGCGCTAAGAAAACAAAAAATAATGACTTTATTCAATAATTTCTTCTTATTGTTGAACAAAGTTGTTATTTTAGTATTTTCGTAGCTTCATAACATTACGGTTGAACCACTGATATCACATGGACTTTTTTATTGATTTCCTTAATACCTTTCTAGGCCTTGAACGTGTCAGTTGCAGGGTCAGAAAGCAATGGGGGTAAGAAGGTCTTTGGAACGACATTGACCTGTGGCTCTTTCGTTAGTCCACTGAATGAGTGAATGAAACCAAGAGAGACAGAGAGGTTTTGGACACCTCTACAAATGGCTGTCCCCTCAAATAGTACACTATATATGGATACAGGGGTGATTTCATACACACATAGGCCGTCAGTTTCATATCACTCTCTCCTTATTGCCTTGCCACCTTAATGTCCGCCTTGAATCTGAATCAGCTTTTATTTAAACCTATCGTGAAAACCAAAAGAGTCTAGCATGCTGGCATAAGTCAAATGTGCATTAATATTTCTTGTAAAGAAACATTGTTTAGTAAAGGTGCACTCAGTTTTTGTATGTTGAGCTGACAAATATAGCAGTTGTTTTGGACTTACACTGACACCTAGTGGTGTGGATGCAACATCGCACAAACACAAAAATAAGGTGATTATAGTAAATTAAAACTGAAATCATAAACGTTTTTGGTAACACTTTACAATAAGGTTTATTAACAACATTAGTTAACATGAACTAAGAATGAACTACTTCTACAGCATTTATTAATCTTACTGTTAATTTCAGCATTATTAACGCATTATTAAAATCACAAGTTGTGTTTAACATTAATTAATGCAATGTGAACTAACATGAACAAACGACTGTTTTTATTTACTAACATTAACAAAGATTAATAAATAGTGTAATAAATGTATTGTTCATTATTCGTTAATGTTAGTTAATACATTAACTAATGTTAACAAATGACACCTTAACCTAAAGTCAAATTATTTTTTTCCATCTAGTCGACAAGGCAACATTTCTCATTTTTATTTAGTTTAACGTCATGTACGGAAATATCTAAAACAAATAAAAAATAAAACTATACAGACATATTTAGGCAAAAAGACAACTAAATGACTAAAACGCTAACTAAAATGAAAACAGAAAATATGAAAGTAAAACTAAGTCAAAATATTAAAACTAAAATATATCTACAATGCTAAAACAACACTACAGTTACTACTGCCTAATATTTTGAAAAAAAATAAATACAACTTTTTGTTTATCCATGAGTGAGCAATTCTGCAAACAAAGGTGTTCAGTGAGTAGTATTAAACTGATTTTGTGATCTCAAGTGACCCACACCATGTAAAACAGCTTTTATGAGTCTCCATTTCACGTTTATTGTATATTAGTGCATTATTTTTCACTATCGATTTTTACGTGTAAATCTCTTCAAACAAGGAAAAAATACTGAGTGCACCTTTAACACAAATTAAACTTTACATTTTCTATTTACAAATGAAAAATGTTGACAAGTAGTGCAGTATTTTCTTTGAAGAAATTTAATTTGGTAGTTTTTTAACTACTGTCAGTTCCTCAGACAGTTTTTCATGAAGCCGCCTTAACTGTGCATCATGCAATTAAAAATACAAAATATGTAAAATATATACAAATTAGTGCTGTCAAATCAGTTAATCACCATTAATCACATCCAGAATAGAAGTTTGTGTTTACATATGTGCGTGTGCTATGTATATTTATATGTACACACACATACATGTATATATTTAAGAAATAAATGTATATTCATATATAATATAAACTATAGATAAATATAAATACATACATTACCAGTCAAAAGTTTTTGAGCAGTAATAGTTTTGATGTTTTAAATATTTTTACTATTTAAAATAACTGCTGTGTGTTGCTGTGTTTGAATATATTTTAAAATGTAATTTATTTCTGTGATCAAAGCTACATTTTCAGCATTGTTACTCCAGTCTTCAGTGCCACATGATCTTTCAGAAATCATTCTAATATGCTGATTTGCTGTTCAAGAAACATCTTTTATTATTGTTATCAATATTTGAAACAGTTGAGTACATATATTTTCAGGATTCTTTGACGAATCCAAAGATCAGCATTTCTCTGACATAAAAGTTTTGGTAACATTATACACTTTTGTTGGGAAAGAAATGATAGAAATTAATACTTTTATTTAGCAAGGATGCATTAAATTGATCAGAAGTGATGATAAAGATGTTACAAAAGATTTCTATTTCAGATAAATGCTGTTCATCAAATTCTACTCAGCTGTTTTTAACATAATAATAATAATAATGTTTTTTGACCTGCAAATCAGTATATTAGAATGGTTTCTAAAGGATCATGTGACACTGAAGACTGGAGTAATGATGCTGAAAATTCAGCTTTGGAATCACAAGATTAAATGACATTTAAAAATATATTCAAATAGAAAACAGTTATTTTAAATAGTAAAAATATTTAACATTTTTACTGTTTTTTCTGTACTTTAAATCAAATAAATGCAGGCTTGGTGAGCAGAAGAGACTTCTTTTTAAAAATCTTAAAAATCTTACTGTTCAAAAACTTTTGACTGGTAGTGTACATATATATGTACATTTTCTTAAATATATATGTTTGTGTATTTATATATACACAGCATATGCACATATGTTATGTAAACACAAACGTTTAATTTGGATGCGATTAATCATGATTAATCGATTTGACAGAACTAAAAGACTAATAAAAATACCACAAACCACAAAATAATGAAACATCTGTAAGATAATGCAAAACTAAAGTAGATGTCTCAAAAAAAAAAAAAAAAAAAAAAAAAAAAAAAAAAAAAATTAGTGAGGGAGTCTTGACAGGGTTCATAGAGCAAAGGAGGCACACATACCACAGTGGCTCAGTCAACATTATCAAAACACACAGGCTTACAGCAAACACACATATCTGCTCTATTAAAATTAAAGGAACACTCTACTTTTTTTGAAAATACGCTTATTGTCCAACTCCCCTAGAGTTAAACACTTGAGATTTACCGTTTTCAAATCATATCAATTCAGCCGATCTCTGGGTCTGGCGGTAGCACTTTTAGCATAGCTTAGCATAGATCATTGAATCTGATTAGACTGATAGCATCTCGCTCAAAAATGACCATATATAATAACGATATTTTTCCTATTTAAAACTTGATTCTTCTGTAGTTACATTGTGTACTAAGACTGACGGAAAATGAAAAGTTGCGATTTTCTAGGCTGATATGGTTAGGAACTATACTCTCATGCCGGCGTAATAATCAAGGAACTATATCAAGGAATTATTACGCCGAAATGAAAGCATAGTTCCTAGCCATATCGACCTACAAAATCGCAACTTTTCATTTTTCGGCCGTCTTTGTGCACGATGTAACTACAGAAGAGTCAAGTTTTAAAAAGCAAAAATATCGAAACTGTTTGGTCATTTTTGAGCGAGATGCTAACGGTCTAATCGGATTCAATGATCTATGCTAAAATATGATAAAAGTGCTACCGCCAGACCCAGAGATCGGCTGAATGCATTCAAAAAATGGTAAAACTCAAGTGTTTAACTCAAAGGGAGTTGGAAAGTGAGCCTTTTTTTTTTAAGGGGAGTGTTCCTTTAAGCTAGGTTTGACAAGTACAAAAAAGTATGACCTAATTTAATATTTCATATAACAAAACCACAAATGAGATTATTTAATCCTAATCTCAGGTTGTGGACACAGGGTAGATTTCCTTTAATAATAAAGTGAGACGTAAAAACTATCAACAGCCTTGAATTTTAGATGGTTAGGCATCAGGTAAAATGTAGGAATGTGCTCCAAAACTGAGATGACTTTATGATGAGGAAATAATCAGGGTTATTGCTATAACAGGGTTAGTTATCCTTACAGTTACAGGGTTGATAATAAATACGACATCTATCTTTTTAATACTGATAGGAGAAATAGCACAAAGTATTAAAAATTAAAATCCCCCATAAATGTTCCAGGATGTGTACACTTGGCAACGTGTTGCTAATTGTGCTTTATTGTAATATACTAAATGTGTTGGTCACATGACTGTTGTTGTAATTAGCACTATTGTTATACGTGTAGTTATTTACTTCCCTTCTTTTAACTCGTTATGTTCTTGTTGGCTGTTTTTAACAGCAACAGCAGCATTGGAATATTTATGTTGCAGCATGAGACACTGTATATGTGAAATGTATTATTTATATTGAAGAATGTACAGCAGACTTACATGAACATCATCTGCTTATGAAATCCTGACAAACTGAAATGTAGTTTTTAGCACACTGGACATGAGTCGCAGCTGACGGCTTACATATTCATGAAGCATTTTGTGATACTGGACTGTTTCATTTTAAAGTGGTGTGATATTTCTTTAAAGGACTGCGCTGGTGACAGCTGTTGATGGGGAGATGAATGGTACGTCTTTCTGTTTCCTTCCAGTGAATGTGTTTTTTGTGTACCGTGTTCTCGGTTTTCCAATATAAGTCGTCATTTCAAACACTGACGGTTGGCTGTGTGATTTATGGCTTGTGTGCTTTGATAAGTATGCGATTCTGGTAAAAGAGTTACGTTTTGTTCCACTTTTGATAAATGGACCAAATGAAAGGTCTGTTCAGATCGGTGGTCAAAGGTTCAAAACCCCGTGTCCTCCCTCCCGTTTAACCAGCAGGCAAAGCAGTCCTAATCTAATGCCTCCCTACAGGCTTTTGTTCCTGGACGCAGGGAAGCGGTGGACATGTGAGGGGGAGATATTACATGCCTGCATTCTTTGGTTTAATATTATACAGTGACGCCAAGGTAAGGAGAAAAACATTCAAACGATGACTAACAAAAAAATAGGAAAAAAACCCTTATAAATGACATGAACCATAAAAAATTATTACAATATAAAATGATGGTTTCTATTTGAATAAGCTTTAAAATATAATTTATTTCTGCGATGCAAAGCTGAATTTTCAGCATCATTACTCCAGTCTTTAGTGTGACATGATCCTTCAGAAATCATTCTAACATGCTGATTTATTATTAAAATTATCTATATATGCAACAGTTGTGCTGCCAAATGTTTTTTTGGAACCTGTGATACTTTTTTCAGGATTCTCTGATTCTTTGAAAGAACAGCATTTATTCAAAATATAAATCTTTTCTAATAATATAAGTCTTTGCTATCAATTTAACACATCATTGCTAAATAAAAATATTAATTTATTCAAAAAAAAAAAAAAAAAAAAAAAGAGAATAAAAATGTACTGACCCCAAATTTTTGAGTGGCAGTATAATTTGTTAGAAAAGATTTCGATTTTAAATAAATGTTGTTCTTTTTAACTTTTTCCATCAAGAAAATCCTGAAAAAAGCATCAGAGGTTCACAAAAAAAAATATTAAGCATCACAACTGTTGCCTATACAGATAATTTTAATAATAAATCTGCATGTTAGAATGATTTCTGAAGGATCATGTGACACTGAAGACTGGAGTAATGATGCTGAAAATTCAGCTTTGATCACAGAAATAAATTATATTTGAATGTATATTAAAATAGAACATTATTTTACATTGTAATAAAGTTTCACAATATCACATTTTTTCCCTGTATTTTTGATGAGCAGAAAAGACTTCTTTTAAAAAACATTAAAAATCAGTGGCACGTGAAGCTACTTTTAAAAAACTTATTAGAATTAAGGCAAATAAATGATCTTGCAATAATTAAACATGGTAAAGAGAACAGCATGTTCATCTAAAATTACTGTTGGTATAATTTAATTTAACTCTAACTGATATTAATATTTTAATAATAGTACTGTAATTAATAATAATAGTACTAACAGTAATAGTAATAACATTTAGAATGCTGATTTAAATAAAGGTTTTTTTCTTTAATTCTTATTTAAAAATGTCATGTCTCATTATCAGTCCACCACAGGTAGATTTTCACAGTATTTCATATTAGTTTATGAAACAAACAAAACCATTTTTAGATTTATGGATTCAACAATGTTCTTTAGTAAAATGTTGCTAAAATAGGACACTAAATCTTTCAAAAGGGCTTTAAACTAGAGATAAAAACACAAATGCATATTTTATTGCAACTTTGTGTTTTAATATCATGGAAACTTTAAAAAAAAAAGATTTCTCTTATAAATAGTGTGAAAAGTTCCATTGACAAAATAAAACAAGAATAAACTTTCACATTGAACAGTTTGGAAAAAAAGGTGTGCAAATGACAGGTTTGTTTTTGTTCTTCAAAGATAAAAAAAAAACTTCTCCACAGCCCATTTCTTCCCAGTACTGTGTATAAAACATCGGTGTTATTGTCCTCATTACCCAGAACAGTGACAAAAACCATCTATGTGGGCTGCGGCGCAGCATTTGCTGTTGGAAGAAAGTTTCATAAATATTTTAATTCATTGTACTTTGTACATATATTCAGGCATAATAGTAGAAACAGACTTTACTGCTTACCTATTCCTGAAAGGTCGACGGTCTCAACACAGGCAAGGAAACGTGTGAGGTGAGGTTGACATGCTTCAGCAGAGCTCTGGTTCTCCCGTAAACAACGCTCGAACACTGAAAACTCGCCAGCACAGTCTGTTCGGATCTTCCTTATCACGGGACTGCAATGAAATTGAAGGAAAACAAAAATATAGGCACATAAACAGTCTTTGTCCCTGCAATATTTAGGTGTTTCATTGGCTAAAACCTGCCATGTAGGCTTATAGAAATTAAACTCTATTAAATAATGTGTTTTTTTGAAAAAATGATTTTTTTTCCTAAAAGCCATAAACATTTCCAACAAATTATCATTGCATTACATCTCAAATTATGCATTGTGCTTAATAACATTCAGTGGTAATTAAAAAAATGATCTGCTTAGTAAACAAGTACACCAAATTTGATTAGGGTTTTGAATATTCTGTGCAATGCCATAACTATTATAAAACAATGCATTGGTGTGAGCATGATATATGAACATACTGTGATGAAGTGCACTGCGCCACCTTCAGCTTCAGGTCTAGACACTTCTCCTGCCATGTTGCTGGATTAGAGACAACACAAGTACCATATTCCTCCAGCTCCTTCTGACAGTATTTGGTTGTGATGGCCATTGCTGCCTCCCTGTTATAATACAGTTTAATATGCATTTCATTAGCCTACATGCAAATTACAATGGATTCCTAACACTGCAGGATTCACGTTTTAGAAGAAATACTAATATGACGGGCAGAAAACCATTTTAATAACAGTTCGTCCAAGTTTTAGGGCCGTTATTTTTCTCAATACACATTGCGGTTCATTCAATCCACTGTTCATTTTAGCTAATGGAGTTGAAACAAAGCTCGGCGTACCATCGTATTGCCGTCGTATTATAAAGTAAGAATGACAAACGTTATGTACGAACATGTTAAACAAGTATTTAACGCACCGCTGTCAGTCGGAAGTACTTACATGTTGCACACCTTTCATTCGGTTCTCGTGAAGGTTACAAGTATCCAATGCACATCACGCACATGTGCACAGAGAACGTCCGCGCTCTCGACGGAGGAATTCGATTGGTCAATATTTACGCTTACTCTAATCCTATTGGTCGCATCACCAGTAGCGTGAAAAAATAGGCGTGGTTTTGAAGATACGCAATTCTTTAAAGAAACATTTTTCTTTCTTTTTGGTCATATTTTGTTTTTAAAGAAAAACTAAGCAGCGATAGTTTTGTGCTACTAAAACGAGTTTCTTTATTGATTCATTTATTTTCTTTATTATTCACTTTAATGAACATTACGTGTCCTGTAATATAGTATATACACACGGTCGAGAATATTTTAAAATGAACAGTAATATGAGTTCAAATACGCAAGAAACAAACAGAACAACGGTAAAATCGTCATACTAATTCATACAAGAGGTGCCCAAAACGCGATTACTTATTACTTTAGTATAATATGTAATAGAATATGTAAGGAATTAGTGTTTAAAAGAAAAATACATATTTAATTTTATTTAATATCCTTACATGTTGTAGTAGTATTTTTGCCATGGTACATTTATGCAAATTACACCACCAGAACCGAATTTTCTTCTACTCACCAAGCCTGCATTTATTTGATCCAAAATACAGCAAAAACAGTAATATTGTAAAATATTTTTACTATTTAAAATAACTGCTTTCGATTTGAATATATTTTAAAATGTAATTTATTCCTGTGATTTCAAAGCTGAATTTTCAGCATCATCACGCCAGTCTTTAGTGTCACATGATCCTTCAGAAATCATTCTAATATTATGATTTGCTGTTCAATAAACATTTCTATTATTATTAATATTATCTATATTTAAAACCCAGGACTCTTTAATTAATAGAAACATCCAAAGATCAGCATTTATCTGAAATAAAAAGCTTTTGTAAAATTATACACGGTACCATTCAAAAGCTCGGAGTTAACAGCTGTATTTTTTTATATTTTCAAATCAGAATATTACAATGATTTCTGAAGGATCATGTGACTGGAGTAATGATGCTAAAAATTCAGCTTTGAAATCACAGGAATAAATTACATTTTAAATTCAATTCAAATAGAGAACTGTATTTTTAAAATTTTACTGTCTTTGCTGTACTTTGGATCGAATAAAAGCAGGCTTGCTTGATGAGCAGAAAAGACGACTTTTAAAAACATTAAAAATCTTACTGTTCAAAATTTTTTGACTGGTTTGTTTTAGAACTATATCATTTTATTTATGTATACAGAACCTCCATGATAATATAGGTGATCGTGCAATACATGTCTTTTCTTTTATATTTCTATATTTGACATTTTCTATCATATAATTTCCGTTTTAATTTTTGCCAATCCGGGAAAAAAAATTCCAGGCAGGGACATGTACCGGAAATTGCGTCACCGGCGTACGTGCTTGCGTACGCGGAAGCTGTCGTATGTGTCTGAAATTTTTCAGAAATCTGTAGAGTGGGCAGACAACAGGCCGGTGCGAAGCTGCCTTTTTACCATCAGCGCCTGCACGGAGGAGGTGGAGAGTAGGAGGGTCGACGGAGGAAGGCACACTCTAGAATGGATGTAGCTAAAAAAGAGGGAAATATGGCCGCAGACGGCGTTGATGGGCCGGGGAGGACGCAGACGCGCGCACCGAGTGATGACCTGGTGAGATCAGTGTCTCTCCACAACCGCAGACCACGCGTTCTGCACGGCACGGTGTTCCCGTTTCTCCTCCTCTACCCGGGCTGCTTATATACGTGGTTAGGAGTTTACGGGGCTGCCGAGTACGTTGAGGCCGGCCTGCTGGCGCTCGCCGCTCTCGGGATCGCGCACGTCCTGACAGTGCTTTCTGGCTACTGGTCCGTGCACGCGCACTGCTGGCTCACCTGCTCAAAGGTGAAAATGTGATTAAAAAAACACACACATGTGCAATGTAAACACTGAATATAAGTATTATTTTGAAATACCAACATTTTTGAATGATCGCTTTTATTGGACAGGTTTGACTTGATGTAAGTCACACGTCCAAGCATATGTTTGTGACATCTCTTCATTTTGTACAGTAAGCTGACTGTAATTATGCATTAATATTTTTAACAGGAGTCTGATCCAGCTAAAGCCACATTTGCAAAAGTTATACCAACACCAAACAATGGTTCAGCTGAATTGGTGCCTCTTCTAAGGGATAAGGTGAGATCTTATTTTTCCTGGTGTTTCGTTAAGTTTTAGTCACACTTTTGATCCTCAGCTGTCAAAACGGAATGAAGACGGTGTTTAGGTAAATGAATGTATTTTTTTCAGTAATGTTTATTCTTTAATATTTTGTATTTTGAGGGAATTTCTAGGCGCTACACAATATTCACCTCTTTATTATGCACCATTTATTCTTATATGTATACAAATACATTTTAAAATTATTTTTAAATAGTTAAAAGTAAAAGAAAATTGGTCTAAAATTACCAAAGACCACCAGATGGATTAAATAGAATAGATGATCAGAATTAAATGAAGCAAAAATGTGACCCTGGACCACAAAACCAGTCATAAGGGTCTGTTTTTTGAAATTAAGATATATACATCATCTGAAAGCTGAATAAATAAGCTTTCCATTGATGTATGGTTTGTTAAGATAAGACAATATATAAAATAGATGCAACTATTTGAAAATCTGGAATCTGAGGGTGCAAAAAAACTTTAAAGTTGTCCAAATAAAGTTCTTAGCAATGCATATTACTAATCAAAAATTAAGTTTTGATATATTTACGGTAGGAAATTTACAAAATATCTTTATGGAACATGATCTAATATCCTAGTGATTTTTGGCATAAAAGAAATAATAATAATTATTTAATAATAAATAATAATAAATAATTTTGACCCATACAGTGTATTGTTGGCCATTGCTACAAATATACCCGTGCTACTTAAGACACAAATCGTTATTTTATTATTCAGATCTCATTATTTTGTTTGTGATATGATGCTTGTCACACAGTCATACACTTTCAAAAACTGTGATTGTCAGACCTGGAAGTTGATTAAATCTTTTTAATATTGTAAACATTCTAATGTTTTACAGAATTTAGATGTCATATTTTCAAATATCCTTATTTGGAAATCATGAACAACTAGAAAAACAATGATAATTCCTTGGTCCAAAGTGTGGAAGCCCTAATTTCAGGTTATAACAGATGAAAAATGTATAAAGTCTCATTTGTTTTCTCGCAGGATGAGGATGGAACAGAAATCCTGTCCTTTGAGTTCCAGAAGATCCGTTATGTGTACGACAGCAAGGAGAAGAAATGCTTTCTGCCGGTGGCGTTTCCCATCAACTTTCCCATGAGTCATTTCCAAAACTGGAGAGGCTATCAAGAGGAGGATCAGTTACGGGCTGCAGAGAAGCGCTATGGGACCAACCGAGCAGAGATGGTGGTGCCGGACTTCCTGGAGCTCTTCAAGGAGAGAGCCACAGCACCCTTCTTTGTCTTCCAGGTACGTCTGCTGAGCACGTGGTTTGATTGTACTGATATTTATGGAGCTTATGAATGATGGATTGATGGCCTGTGCATTATAAATGCATGAGTGTACTAGAAATGCAGCATCATTCTGTGGCTTGTTACCACTGAAACTGCATCGAATGTACATCCTATGTCCATGAGTATGTGAGTATGGTATGAATTGTATGTTTTTGTTCCCCGCAGGTGTTTTGTGTGGGTCTCTGGTGTTTGGATGAGTACTGGTACTACAGCGTCTTTACGCTCTTCATGCTTGTGGCGTTTGAAGCATCTCTGGTGCAACAGCAGATGAGGAACATGTCGGAAATCCGCAGAATGGGGAACAAACCTTACATGATCCAGGTAACTGCAGTGACTTTCATCTTCCAGCTCCAGTTTTGGTTCAGCTATAGTTAAATGCCCATGTTCGTCTGCTAACTCTTATTGAAATGTTCTTAATAAAGCATCTAAGCTTCTAAGTCCATCTGATGTTTTTCTCTAAAATAACCATTTTTACCAGGTTCCTATGTATAGGTTTCTACGTAAGTACTTCTGACTGGGCTGAAGCTGGGATTTAGCCAGTTAGAAATAAAAGTATTTGATGGACGTATACTATGTGTGGAGAGCATTCACTCAGTATCATTATCTCATTCTTGACCAAAGTGGCTTTTAAAGGGTTTGCATCTGAACTCTTCATATAGTGCTGGTTCTGTCTTCTAATTGGTTAATACAGTGTTTTATCTGTGATGTCATCCACAACATAGTAACATAAAAGCACAGCTACAATATATAGAAAACCTTCTGTTATGGTTTGCTTGTCATGGACTGTATTTTGTATCAAATGTATGGCACTCAAAAAATACACTACCAGTCAACATTTTCAAAGTCTCTTCTGCTCACCAAGCCTCCAAAATACAGCAAAACAGTAACATTTTGAAATATTTTTGCTATTTAAAATAACTGTTTTCTATTTAAATGTATTTTAAAATGTAACTCGTGATCAAAACTACATTTTCAGCATCATTACTCCAGTCTTTAGTGTCACAGAACACTGAATTGTCACAGAAATAATTCTAATATGCTGATCTGCTGTTCAAAAAACATTTTTATTATCATTATTATTATTTATTTTAGAATTTTTTTTGGAAAGAAATTATAGAAATTAATACCTTTATTTAGCAAGGATGCTTTAAATTGGTCAGAAGTGATGATAAAGACATTTATAATGTTGCAAAAGATTTCTATGTCAGATAAATGCTGTTCTTCTAAACTTTCTATTCATCAAAGAAACCTGAAAAAATTCTACTCTGCTGTTTTCAACATAATAATAATAATAATAATAATAAAATAATAAATGTTTTTGAGCAGCTAATCGGAATATTCAAATGATTTTTGAAGGATCATGTGACTGGAGTAATAATACAAATTCAGCTTTAAAATCACAGGAATTTATTTATACAGGAACAGTTATTTTAAATAGTAAAATATTTCAATTTTTTACTGTTTTTGCTATTCTTTGGATCAATTAAATGCAGGCTTGGTGAGCAGAAGAGACTAAACATTAAACATATTACTGTTTAAAAACTTTTGACTGGCAGTGTTTGCTCAATACATTTTTTATGTAGTAACTATTTTATAAAACGAATAGGCTGAACTTCAGTGCTTCATGTTAAACAGTGCCTGTTGGCTGTGACTGTCTTCAAGATATGGCACATCCTCTCTTACTTTACTGATTGGTTAATAAACAGACTTACATTTGTAATTTGAGCTCTTTGATTTGTAACAGGTCTATCGGAACAGAAAATGGAGGCCTGTATCCAGTGATGAACTAGTTCCTGGAGACATTGTCTCAGTTGGTGAGTTTCATGGAATCTGAATGGCTTGCAGTGGCCCAAAGATATTTGTACATCTGAGACATGGGATGGGATGATAAATCATTGCAACGCGAATCAAGAAATGATTCAGCATGGATTCGAACACATCGCGATTCTTTCTCAAATCGATTCTGAGCTTAGCTTTGAACAGCAGATGGCACTGCTTGCTTTAGAAACAGCCGTGCTCTGCTTGTTTCCAAATCCTTACATGCACTTTAACCTAAAATTATCATTTATACAATTTGAAAAGGTTGAAGCGAATTACAAGGGTGTTCACAGTGGGCTGTGTTTACAATAATCTCACATCATAAAAGCAATCTGAGCCGAGGTGAAATTACATGACTCAGCCAAACACATGTTCGAGCAAGTTCTCTTCAGCACTCTTCTGCATGAGCATTCAAGTGTGCGGATAAAAACTAGATTAGAGCGCCATCTGCTGTTAAAATCTAAGCTCAGAATCGATTCCAAAGACAATGACGATGCATTCGGAAGATCTCAGAATCGATCCATGAATCGATGTGTTGTCCCATCCCTAATCTGTATATATTTGCATTTTTATTTAAAAGTCGATAGCATAATCACATTCACAATAATTTTTTAATCAGTACTTGATCAAATTGATCATAACTGACAGTAAAGACTTGACAGTGAATGTATGTTATCTCAGTTTCCACAAAATTGTGAGGCAGCACAGCTGTTTTTAACATTTATGGTAATGATTCTTGAGCATCAAATCAGCATATTAGAATGATTTCTGAAGGATTATGTGACACTGAATGATGCTGAAAATTCAGCTTTGCATCACAGAAATAAATTACATTTAAAAATATTTTCAATTTCAGAAAACTTTATTTTAATTTGTAATAATATTTCACTATCACCATTTTAGTGTATTTTTGTTCAAATGAACATAAGAGACTTTCAAAAACGTACTGACCCCAAACTTTTAAAGAAGTTGACTTCCAAAACAAAGATTCACATATAATGTATTCACCCCCTTGTCATCCAAGATGTTTATGTCTTTCTTTCTCCAGTCGTAAAGAAATTGTTTTTTGAGGAAAACATTTCAGGATTTTTCTCTATATAATGGACTGATGTGGTGCCCCGATTTTGAACTTCCAAAATGCAGTTTAAATGCGGCTTCAAACGATCCCAGGTGCAGTTGTAAATGAGTCCAATCGAGGAAGAAGGGTCTTATCTGGTGAAACAATCAGTTATTTTCATAAAAAAAATACAGTTTAAATGCTTTTTAATCTCAAATGCTTGTCTTGTCTTGCTCTGCCTGAAATCTGTGTATTCTGGCTCAAGACACTTAGGGTATGTAGAAAAACTCATATTTTCTCCCTCAACTTGAAAAATAATTTCAAAATCATCCTACATCACTGCAGAAATACTCACCCAGTCTTTGCAAAGTGAACAGGTGAAGAAGATCAAACACCCTCAACAAAAAGTGATATAGGACTATTTTGAAGTTGAGGGAGAACATGAGATGGGAGTTTTTCGACATACCCTAACTGTCATGAACCGGAACAAAAAAACAGTCCAGGCAGAGTAAGACAAGACGAGCGTTTGACATTAAAAAGTATATAAATTGTATTATTTTTATGAAAATAATCAATCGTTTCACTAGATAAGACCCTTCTTCCTCAGCTGGGATCGTTTACAACCATATTTGGGATCTTTTGAAGCTGCATTTAAACTGCATTTTGGAAGTTCAAAATCAGGGAACCAATGAAGTCCATTATATGAAGAAAAATGCTGAAATGTTTTCCTCAAAAAAACAATTTCTTTATGACTGCAGAAAGAAAGACATGAACATTCTGGATGACAAGGGGGTGAGTATATTATCTGTAAATTTTTGTTTTGGAAGTGGAATCCTTTAAACGGTATATTATACTGTTCAAAATTAAGATATGAAGTATTTGGCTTTTCCTGTTGTTACACTAAATGTAAATCTAGTATTTGTTAATAAGCATCTGTTTCTCATGTCATCACAGGACGTTCTCCTCAGGATAACCTGGTTCCCTGTGACGTGCTGCTACTGAGAGGCCGCTGCATTGTGGATGAGGCCATGCTCACGGGAGAGTCTGTACCTCAGATGAAGGTGCGTCTGGCTGCACTCCTCACAAAATCAGCAGCAAAATCTGCTGTCTCTAATTGGCTGTGTTGTGTCTGTAGGAGCCCATAGAAGACCTGGACCCTGACAGGATCCTGGACCTGCAAACAGACTCCCGTCTTCATGTCATCTCAGGAGGCACCAAAGTGGTTCAGCACAGCCCGCCTCTTCGAGCCAGTGCAGGACTGAAACGTTAGTACACACAGCTGTGATTAGTCCTCAAGAACATGTTACATGTTCTTTAGCTGTAATGCCTAATATAACTATATATTTATAAATTAATATAGTTGAGTTTAAAGTTTGTATATGTAATTATACTTCCTCTTTTTCTGTCTTTTCACAGCTGTGGACAATGGCTGTGTTGCATATGTTTTGCGGACAGGGTTCTACACTTCTCAGGTGAGGTGCTTGATCGAGATGTTTTTGGACATAATTTTTTTTGCGGAAAAAAAACGTTATATGGATAGGGTTGGACAATGAGTCAGCTGTGTTTGAAAATGTCTAAACCTTTGTTGTTGTTGTTTTTAGGGCAAATTATTGAGAACGATTCTGTTTGGTGTAAAGAGGGTAACAGCCAACAACCTGGAGACTTTTATTTTTATCCTTTTCCTGTTGGTTTTTGCCATCGCAGCAGCAGCGTATGTTTGGGTTGAAGGTAAGTCAAATTCATCTGCAAAATCTCCTTTCACAGGGAGGGATGGACAGGATAGTTTGACTAGTTGTCCAAAAATAAGCCGATTAATTAGACTATTTTAACTTTTTAAACCAGTTTCAAACCTTGAGCGTTCTGCTATGTTCAGCTGCATAGTGCTGCTTTAAGTTGACTAGTCCGTTTTGAAAATGTGTTGTTTTTCATATTTCTGATTTGTGTTTTACTTATTTAGATTTTCTTTTTCTTTTTTTCTTATTTTGTTTCCCATTTTTTAGTTATGTGTCTTGTACTCTTTGCAAGTGTCTGTTGCCTATTTGTATTTTCCAAGCAGCTTTTTCTTTTCAAAATTTATTTTTTTATTTTTTAAAAAAAAATGCTTTTGAAATTGATATCTTTTGTAACATTATAAATGTATTTATTGTCATTTTTTATATGAAATTGCTTGCATATCAACAGCATATTTCATCAGTTTTCACTGTTGTATGCTTGGTCCTAGAGGATCATTATATATTATGGATCAACTATCTCACACGTCACTTTCTGTGTTTTTCAGGGACGAAGGACCCGAGCAGAAACAAGTATAAGCTGTTTCTGGAGTGCACTTTGATCCTTACGTCAGTAGTGCCTCCTGAATTACCCATAGAGCTCTCACTGGCTGTTAACACATCTCTCATAGCCCTGGCCAAACTCTGTGAGTGACTGCACTGGATTTAATGTAATCATCACCTATCATCTCACTAGTCTCACACTTATCCTCTATTGTTCTTGCTTTACAGATGTGTTTTGCACAGAACCTTTCAGAATCCCCTTCGCAGGGAAAGTGGAGATTTGCTGTTTCGACAAGACAGGCACCCTGACTAGCGACAGCCTGGTGGTTCGTGGTGTTGCAGGGCTCAGGTAATTAAACTACAGAAAAAGAGTTAGGGAGTTAAGGACTGAGGAGTGATGGTAAATTTAACATCATTCCCTCCTTTTTGACTAACATAATCAATCTCTCATAGAAATGCCATTGTGAATTAATCTTTTGCTGTTGGATCAAATGAGAGTGCAAAATTTATGTTTGTTGTAGTTTCCATTCACCATTTTTGAAGTTTACCCAACTAAGATGACTTCCAGTATGGAAAACCCTGGAAATGTGAAAGCACATTCATAGTCTGTTTGTGTTCCTCTTTTCTTCAGAGATGGGAAACAAGTGATGCCAGTGTCAGATATTCCAGTAGACACTCATCGGGTGGTGGCGACGTGTCATTCGCTGGTCACACTAGATGATGGACAGCTGGTGGGCGATCCGCTAGAGAAGGCCATGCTGACCGCAGCAGACTGGACACTCACTAAAGGTCTGATTTAAAACCAGACCGTTTCACCCAAATTCAGAGGTTTTGCTACATATGTGACCCTGGACCACAAAACCAGTCACAAGGGTCAATTTTTTGAAATTGAGATTCCATTGATGTATTTGGCTCAGATATTTTTTGAAAATCTGGAATCTGAATGTGCAAAAAATCTAAATACTGAGAAAATCACCTTTAAAGTTGTCCAAATGAAGTTCTTAGCAATGCATACTACTAATCAAAAATTAAATTTATTTAAAAATTACAGTAGGAAACTTAAAAAATATCTTCATGGAACATGATCTTTACTTGCCAACCATGATTTTTGGCATAAAAGAGAAATCGATAATTTTGACCCACACGATGTATTTTTGGCTATTGCTACAAATATACCCATGTTACCTATGACTGGTTTTGTTGTCCAGGGTCACATATGATCATTACATGTAGGGCTGCTAATGAATGAATAATCATGATTGTTTTACTCAAAATTTGTAATCACAATATTATGATTTGAGAATATATATATATATATATATATAATTTTTGTTTTTAATTATTGCACTTTCAAAGAATGTCAAAATAACATCAAATTGTATGCATGGTTTAATCTACCTCATCTAGTTTCCTGATTTATTCTATTTAGCCTATCATATTAAACACACTCTCTACATTATGAAAACTGGAAAAGCAAGAAGCTTCTCTCAAATGCTAAACCTATGAAATTTTAAAGTGTTCACAATTCCAAATTATGTTAATGTTTTTCTGTTAAAACCAAAACAAAAAGAAAAAAAAAAACAGTACAGTCGAGATCACGTTTAGATTTATTCACTGATCACTGAGGAGGTTTGATGACAGTAGCTTTCATATGAGCAGAATGTCAGTGGGGGTTGCTAAACTTTACCATACATGTTTTCTGTCTTTTCAGTGAAGAGGGTGCGTTGCCAGATTGGGGAGATTAAGTACAACACTGGATGAAAAAATGTATCAATTTGAAAAATTAAAAATCTCAGATTTAAGCTCTTGACATCTGGCAACCCAACACATGAAAGCTTGTGGAGCCTCGTTACCAATACACTATATTGCAAATGTAAAATGAAAAATAACAAAAACTGGGGAAATAAAAGCATTTTCAGGATAAATAACCAGTAAGCAAACATCGCAGACAATTTGTTGAGAGAAGCAGTAATTAATCTTGCATCCATAGTTGATCATTTCATACATTTACATCATGTTCTTTTTTTTTTATGATTTGTCGTAAAATATTGAAAACCTTTATTTTTATCTGTCAAAATGTCAGAAAAAGTTCTTATCATTTTGAGTAATTGACGGAGCATGTTTAGTTAAAGGAGAAGTTCACTTCCAGAACAAAAATGTACAGATAATGTACTCACCCGGTTGTCATCCAAGATGTTCGTTTCTTTTTTTCTTCAGTTGTAAAGAAATTGTTTTTTGAGGAAAACATTTCACGCATTTTCTCCATATAGTGGATGTCTATGGTACCCATGAGTTTGAACTTCCAAAATGTAGTATAAATGTGGCTTCAAATGGCACTAAATGATCCCAGCTGAGGAAGAAGGGTCTTATCTAGCGAAACAATTGGTACCCTTTTCCTCCGCTGGGATCGTTGTGAGCCCTTTGAAGCTGCATTTTGGACATTCGAACTTGTGGCCACCATAGAAGTCCACTATATGGAGATAATTCCTAAAATGTTTTCCTCAAAAACATAATTTTTTACGACTGAAGAAAGACAGACATGAACATCTTGGATGACAGGGTGAGTACATTATTTGTAAATTTTTGTTCTGGAAGTGAACTTCTCCTTTAATGCAAGATATAGTAGATACACTTGAGTTCTTGATGTTTTACATGGTTTTTGTCCCT
Source organism: Labeo rohita (assembly GCF_022985175.1). Lineage (NCBI taxonomy): Eukaryota > Metazoa > Chordata > Actinopteri > Cypriniformes > Cyprinidae > Labeo > Labeo rohita. Next base: position 6,711,302 of record NC_066871.1, read on the forward strand.
CTGTGTAGATGAGAAGGTGTTTCCTCGCAGCATAAAGGCTCCCGGACTGAAGATCCATCAGAGGTTTCATTTCGCCAGTGCTCTGAAGAGGATGTCAGTGCTGGCGTCATATGAGCGGATGGGCTCCACTGAGCTCTGCTACATCTCAACTGTTAAAGGTGCACCAGAGACACTGAAAGACATGGTAAGCATATTTTTTGCTCTTTAGGTATGTGTCTGGTACACTGCTGATAGTTAGTTCTCTGTTTTCAGCAGATCTGTGTCGGCTCTGACAAACACTGATAACACTGCTAAAGTCCACATTTTTTAGCTTGGCATAAGAAATTCTGCTCCCTCACACACTTTAGTCAAAGAGTTACCTTTATTTACACTGGCATGGAAAACTACATTATTTTCAAAGCTGAAGTGAAGTGGTTGCCAGAACAGTTAGTTGACTATTCAGTCTAGAAAGCCCTGTAAAATTATTTTGGTAGAGTGATTGCTCATGATGTTTGGGAAAAAAACCTCACATGGTAACATTTTGTTTTTCTATAATACATGTTGCAGGAAAAATACAGGAGTTAATCATTTTACAGGAGCAAATAATTTTAAAAAGTTAGATCACAACTGTTAATTGTTGCTACCATTTTGACCTGAATTTGTAATAATTATTTTGTGCATTATAACTTCTGACAACTAAATAGGTGCTGTAGATTGGTGGCCATGAATAATTTAGGACATTGTTGTTTATTTAGTTCTCTGAGTGTCCGGCCAGCTATGACGAGGTGCACAGAGAAATGTCACGAGAGGGAGCCAGAGTTCTCGCACTGGGATACAAAGAGATGGGCCACCTGAGCCATCAGCAGGTATTCAGCAGTGATCACTGAATGAAACGCTAAACGTCACATTTACACATGCTCTGTTGTTTATCACAGTCTGTTGTGTGCGCAGGTGAGGGAGGTGAGCCGTGACATGCTCGAGTGCGACCTGCGATTTGCAGGGTTCATGGTCGTGTCCTGTCCTCTCAAGACCGACAGCAAGGCAGTTATCAGAGAGATACAAGAGGCCTCACACCATGTGAGTGGATTAACTTCATATGTTTTACATGTGTTTAGTTAACCGTTAAAGGGATAGTTCACCCAAAAATGATAATTCTGTCTTAAATTTATTACCTCATGTCCTTGCAAACCCATAAAACCTTTGCTGATCTTCGAAACACAAATTAAGATATTTTCGATGAAATCCAAGAGCTTTCTGACTCTGCATAGACAGCAACAATACTATCACATTCAAGGCCCAGAAAGGTAGTAAGGACATCCTTAAAATAGTCCACGTGACATCAGTAGTTCAACCATAATTTTATGGAGCTATGAGAAAACTGTGCATGAAGAAAACTAAAATAATTACTTAATTTAAGAGTTTAGTCTCTTCCGTCACCATGTTAGTCTCCTTTCTGGGCTTTGAATGTGTCAGTTGTGTTGGTGTCTATGCAGGGTCAGAAAGCTCTCACATTTCATCAAAAATATCTTAATTTGTGTTCTGAAGATGAATGAAGGTCTTACCGGTTTGGAACGACATGAAGCTGAGTAATTAATGACAGAATTTTCATTTTTGGGTGAGCTATCCCGTTAATATGTGTTTTGCACTTTTTAAAATAATTTTAAAAAGGCATGTACTAATGGGTGTTTTTCTTGGATTTTAAAAGTATCACTAATTTGCACTTGCATTTTTGCATTTGAAAATTATATCATTAATCATAACGAAATTGTAAGATGTATACAAGTTGGCCCAAATCTAAAGGTTTTCAAATGGTTTAATAAATTAAAGGTATTGATTTTAAATAAATTAATAAAATGAGTTAATAGTTATGCCCACTGGTGAATTATCCATTTTTGAGTTAAAAATAACTGTGTCCAAGCCTTTTCAGCACTAATTCTTCAGTGCACGTCTTTAGTAAATCCTCACGGTACAGTTTTAATGCCAAAAGACGGTTTGCGCTGGCACAAGCTGTCACTAAAATTGGCCCTTAGTATAGTTTATAGTTTTATTAGGTTATTTAAATTGTGTATTATAGAAAACATTTCTAACATTTGTCACACATTCTGTTCACAGGTTGTAATGATCACGGGTGACAACCCTCTAACAGCGTGTCATGTGGCCAGAGAGCTGCATTTCATCCAGAAGGAGCACACGCTTATACTGCAGCAAAGCCCCGGTCAAGGTGTGTGACGTCCCTGACTATACTGCACTAAAAGAGCTAGAGGAACGTTTTAAATCAATGTCTCACTGAATCTCTTCACATGTTTGTTTATTGTGATTTTTGCAGCTGAATGGCAATGGGTGTCCATAGACGGCAGCGTGTGCCGCCCTCTACCTGCTTCCTCAGTCTCAGATTTGATCAGGCAGTACGACCTCTGTGTGACAGGAGAGGGGCTAACCAGGTTGACCTACGAACCCCGTTTACTCAACGCGCTGCTTCCTCATGTGCGAGTCTTTGCTCGCGTCAGCCCTAAACAGAAGGTCGGCTTTACGTGTTTGAGAAACCTTTGCTGATATTTGAATTATCACGCTCTGTTTTCATTGTTGAGCATGGTTAACTGTTTTAAATTTCCTGTCTGTGCAGGAGTTTGTCATAACTAGTCTAAAGGGACTGGGTTTTGTTACGCTGATGTGTGGAGATGGCACAAACGATGTTGGTGCACTCAAACATGCCCACATAGGTGAGATAGTAAACATGGCTGCTTAAAAAAGATATTTATCACACATGTAATATATATATATATATATATATATATATCAGGCTATTATTTCACTTTTCAGGCTTTACTCATACCATAACATTCGCTTTGTGTTTACCAGGTGTGGCGTTGTTGGCTAACGCACCAGAGCACATGCCTGAGAAAAAGAAGAGAAGCAAAGACAAAGAGTACTCCTCTGGGGAGCCCAGACCCCCAGTCCCAAGTTCAGGGGTCAAACTCAGCTCCCGTGCAGCCAGACAGAGAATGATGGCCCAGAGAGAGGAGCAGCTCGCTGCACAGAAGGTGTTATTTAAAGCAGCTCAAGTCTGAATGTGGTTTACAAGTTTTGAATATCAGCATTTAAAGAGAAAGTTCACCAAAAAAAATTCAAATTCTGTCATTATTTACTCTCATGTTGCTCCAAACCTGTATGAGTTTTTTGTCTTCTGTTGAACACAAAAGAAGATATTTTGAAGAATGTTTGAAACCAAATAGTTAATGGTAGCCATTGACTTATAGTCATGGTGAACTATACCTTTAAACTATCTCCTTCATATATGTAACCTTATGTCATAGGAGAGGATCAGTCAGGTGCTGCGAGAGCTAGAAGAGGATCAGATTCAGGTGGTTAAACTAGGCGACGCCTCCATTGCTGCTCCATTCACTTCTAAACTGTCCTCCATACAGTGCAGTAAGTAAAACATGTTTTAGATCAGCTTGTGCTCTCATTAAGTCCTAACGTTTTGATCTAACGTTGTCCCGTCTGTTTTCAGTCTGTCACGTGATTAAACAGGGGCGCTGCACTCTGGTGACCACCCTGCAGATGTTTAAGATCCTGGCGCTGAACGCTCTGGTTCTGGCTTACAGTCAGTCTGTGCTTTACCTGGAGGGGGTCAAATTCAGTGACTTCCAGGCCACCCTTCAGGGCCTGCTGCTGGCCGGCTGCTTTCTCTTCATCTCAAGGTCAAAGGTGAGGTGTAATGTTTTGTCAAGCTGCTTGTAGTTTATGATGGACCAGATTTCACTGACTGTAAACGATGTCTGTTTTTCGCCTCAGCCGTTGAAGACTCTGTCCAAAGAGCGGCCTTTACCGAACATCTTCAACCTGTACACTGTCCTCACAGTGCTGCTGCAGTTTGCAGTCCACTTCTGTAGTCTGGTGTACCTGTACAAAGGGGCACAGAGCAGAAGCCCACCCAGGTATCTGTGGAAATAGGATATTTTAACACTACATAAGTGAGCAGAGGAATTTCCGAGTATCTTTACAAGAATTCTGCCTTAGAAAAGTAATATTTTAGTTAGAAAATGGTAATATTTTTATGTAATATAAAATATCTGCTTTTTATTTGAATATATTTTAAAATCTAATTTATTCCTGTGATGGTAAAGTTGAATTTTCAGTATCTTTACTCCAGTCTTCAGTGTCTCATGATCCTTCAAATCATTCTAATATGCTGATTGGCTGCTTAAGAAACATTTATTATTTTTATCAATGTTGCAAAGTTCGCTATATATATAGCTTTCAGTATGAACGCCTCTTTTGGCTGTTTAATCAGTACCAGACATTCCTTATATGTGATGTCATTATTCACATTTGTTTTTGATTTTCATAACATTTGCAATCTGACTTCATGTTTCTCTCTCTTATCCTTTTGTTTCACTCTCCTGCAGGGCAGAGCAGTTTGTGGACCTGTACAAAGAGTTTGAGCCCAGTCTCATTAACAGTACTGTATACATCATGTCCATGGCCATGCAAATGGCCACATTTGCCATTAATTATAAGGTACTTTAATTGTTACTTTGATATCAATCTCATATAATGATGCTTTGTGATTAAATTATGCTTTGTAGCACTTAAAGGAATAGTTCACCTAAAAATGAAAATTACCTCATGATTTACACACCCTCAAGCCATCCGGTGTATATGACTTTCTCCTTATAGACGAATACAGTTGGAGTTATATTAAAGAAGTTTACTTCCAGAACAAAGATTTACAGATAATGTATTCACCCCCTTGTCATCCAAGATGTTTGTGTCTTTCTTTTAGTCGTAAAGAAATTCTGTTTCTTGAGGAAAACATTTCAGGATTTTTCTCCATATAGTGGACTTCTATGGTGCCCACGAGTTTGAACGTCCAAAATGTAGTTTCAATGCAGCTTCAAAGGGCTCTAAATGATCCCAGCTGAGGAAGAAGGGTCTTATCTAGTGAAAGAATCAGTTATTTTCTAAAAAGAAAAAAAAAAAATTCCAATTTATATACTTTTTAACCTCAAATGATCTTCTTGATTTTGAAGTTGGAGGAGAAAATGAGATGGGAGTTTTTCAACATACCCTAACTGTATTGAACTGGAATACACAAATAGATAAGACCCTTCTTCCTCGGTTGGGATCATTTAAAGCCCTTTGAAGCTGCGTTGAAACTGCATTTTGGAAGTTCAAACTTGGGGGCACCATAGAAGTCCACTATATGGAGAAAATTCCTGAAATGTTTTCCTCAAGAAACAGAATTTCTTTATGACTGAAGATCTTGGATGACAGGGGTGTAAGTAAATTATCTGTAATGTTTAGTTCTGGAAGTGAACTTCTCCTTTAAAAAATGTCTTGGCTCTTCCAAGCTTTATAATGGCAGTAAATGGGTGTTGAGATTTTGAGGTCCAATAAAGTGAATCCATCCATCATAAAAAGTACTCCACATGGTTTTGGGGAAAAATAAAAGCCTTCTGAAGTGAATCTATGCATTTGTGTAAGAAAAACATCCATATTTAAAACTGTATAAACCATCATCTCTAGCTTCAACTAACTGTTGTACATTTGTTCAAAAGAGAGTGGCGTTTAAGCAGATGACAAAGGATAGCATAGTAGGCATAGCGTAAGCTCTGGTGAGAATATGTTAGTCTCATGAGAACCAAGTTTTGTTTACAGCAAAGGAAAACCAGTCTCCTCTTGGATTATATCGAAATCCTTCGACATTTTTCTTTACAAATCCTTGTTTTGTACTGCTAATTCGTGACCATTGTTTTGTTTTGCTCTCTCCTCTGCACTTCCGCGCTCTTCATTGTTTTTTTTTGTTTTTTTACTGGAGCTTATGCTGCGTTTATGTCTAATGTCATCCGCTGGAACTTTACTTTTTTGTAAACGTGAGTACAACAGCTAGTGGAAGCTAGAGTTTATAAAGTTTTAAATATGGATATTTTTCTTACACAAACTAATTTGCTTCAGAAGGCTTTTATTAACACCCTGGAGCTGTGTGGAGTACTTCTTACGATGAATGGATGCATTTTCTTGGACTTCAAAATCTCAACAGCCATTCACTGCCATTATAAAGCATGGAAGAGCCAGGACATTTTTTTTAATATAACTCTGATTTTATTCGTCTGAAAGCAGAAAGTCATATACACCTAGGATGGCTTGAACGTGAGTAAATCATGAGGTAATTTTCATTTTTGGTTAAACTATCTCTAATAGTTTTAGTTAACAGTAACACTGGTGAGATTTGAAAGTTGCAGCCTAAGATTCAACAAACTGTATTGTTCAGGGTCATCCTTTCATGGAGTCTCTCACTGAGAATCGGCCTTTGCTGTGGAGCATCGGTATATCAGGGCTTGCCATAGTAGGGCTGCTGACGGGATCTTCGCCTGAATTCAATGAGCAGTTTGCCTTAGTGGATATTCCAACTGAGGTATGGGTTCGATACTACACACTATTCACGTGGAAACATGCTTGTATTTTAAGCATGCAGTAAAGGCTTGTTGGCACCAAGAGCGTTAACTATAATTATATAACCTTATTAGCATCCACACTAATAGACATTCTGTTTATAGGACATACTAATCCAATTGTTGCATGCTATTTTGCAGGCAAATTGTATTCAGACTTTTTCTAGGCTGGTGTCTCATGTGTAGCTTTTTGTAATTGACATGTTTTTTATTCTTTCTCTTTGCAGTTTAAGTTAATAATAGCCCAGGTCCTAGTTGTGGATTTTGTCGCCGCCCTGCTGGTGGACAGACTTTTGCAATTCCTGCTGGGCAAAGGAAACCTGAGGTTGCCTAAATGAACTGTTACTGCCAACAGTCACCAAAGCAGCTGCTGCCCCTCGTGACCAGACTGTGAACGGGCTTTACAGGAACACGGTACTTGACTGGTGGCAAACTCTGCGAGATGCGAAAGGATGGGCGTGAAACTCAATACTGTACACACCCCAGTGTTTCCTTTTCCTCCCTGTCTCTTGTCTATGCTCTGTCTTAATACTTTTAGCTTCATTTTCTTTCTACTGACATCTTTAACCACCCCCTCCGCTCTGAAGGCCAAGAAAACTACAGTATTGTGTTGAGAGTGAGAGTGTGTTTGAGTGCGCTTGAAGCACACGGCTGTGATGGGGCGTTCTGAAGAAGTGTTTCTTTTTTTTTTTTGTTTGGATTTGTTTTCATCATTTTGTAAAAAGACAAATCTGAGAAAGACTTATAAATGACCAAAAAAAGCTGTTGTGGTGTTTATTTTCATGACCCTTTCTTATGAAGACTGCTTTGGATTAATACAGCAATATATGATATTATAGAAGCTAATACTTTCAGGAAAGCAAAGTGAAAGTACGTTATTTTACGATGGTCATTAAAGCTTTAAATCACATGTAGAAATGCAAATAATGGCATGGAACGGTTGCACAACATGGGGTGATGTGATATTAAATACTGTTAATTGAATATTTCTTCATATCAACATTTTAACAGGCATAGGGTGAAAATACAGTCAGAAGCTTTTCTCCGGATTCATATTTTTAATATTTTTCAAAAGAAAATGTTCAGTGAAAGGAGGGCCTATACTTTCAAAAAATGTTGATTGTCAAGTTTAAAGATCACACTAAATATTACGTTTATTTTTCATTTATTTTCTATTTTAAAATAAATGGAGTTGAAATTAGAAGTTTACATACACCTTGCAGAATCTGCATAATGTTAATTATTTTACCAAAATAAGAGGGATCATACAAAATGCATGTTATTTTTGAATTTAGTACTGACCTGAATAAGATATTTGAATTCGAAGATCAGGGTAAATTTAACTTATTTTGTCTTCTGGGAAAGATTCAAGTATCTTCTGTAGCTTTTGAAGGGCAGTATTAAATTAAAAAATGATATTTAGGCAAAATAAGAAAAATGTACACATCTTCATTCTGTTCAAAAGTTTTCACCCCCAGCTCTTAATGCGTCATTTGTTTTCTTCTGAAGCATCAGTGAGTGTTTGAACATTCAGTAATAGTTTTTATATGAGTCCCTCAGTTGTCTTCAGTGTGGAAACATGGATCTCAAAATCATACAGTCATTGTTGGAAAGGATTCAAATACACAAAAATGCAGAAAAACAAAATTTGTGAGACCTGAAGGATTTTTCTGAGGAACAGTTTAACTGTTCAGGACAAACAAGTGACTCATTAAAAACAGCTGTGGATCATTCAGGTAACAGCACAGTATTAAAAATCAAGCATATGTAAACTTTTGAACAGGGTCATTTTATAACATTTTATAAATTCAACTTATTTACTCTTGTGGACTATATGTAAACATCTTTTATGTGAAATATCTTTATTCAGGTCAGTACTAAATAAAAAATAACATGCATTTTGTATGATCCCTCTTTGTTTTGGTATAATAATAAACATTTTGTAGATTCTGCAAGGTGTATGTAAACTTTTGACCTCAACTGTATGGTTAAGATATTTCTGCTATAATTGTCCTTTGTCAACAGAACTGGGAAACAAATAGAAACAATACTTGTTTGAGGAGAAAACTAAAATAAATATGTGTTCGTTTTATGTAATCTTTTACCATTCAAGGTGACATTTTATATGTTTAATAGTAATATTAATTGTATTAATAATAATATAGTTATCTGAAAATGTTTAAGTCACAGTAGAAGCAAGCTAGACTGGTTACGATTTTTTTAAATAAATGAAATAAAATATTTGTGTGACATTTTTCCTCATAATAACGTAAGTATCAGGCTTGTAACGGCTAAACTTTATGTAGTGAATTTTGCAATTTGTGTAAAAATTGACTGTACATCTCGCCTGTTACAATTTTAAGGAATTATTTTGTTAATAATTTTATTGTTTGTTAAGTTAATTTTATATTAGAGAATAATTTATCAGACATGTAAAACCAAAACACCAGAATCGTCATGTATAATTTACGCTAACGTAACATGACTACAGTTCCCAAGAGTCATCGCGGGCGACGTGAAAGTGGGCGGGGCATATTTGACACTGCGCGCGGTCTTTGAAAGAAAATGGCGGAGCTTCAGAGTGGAGGATTTGAGCCGTGAGTGTTTTATTGTTTACAATATGAGGAATATATGTACTAAATGTTTCCCATTCACATGTGATAATAATTTCTGTATGAAGAATGTCACTTAATAAAAGGACAGTCTTTAGAATAGCGTTTAACGCCGCTGAAGGTGTCCAACAGCTAAACTCGCCGTACAGCGGTCATTTTTTTGAGTTGTCAATAAACAAATACACATAACTGTTGTTTAAAATGCATGACAGTATATTAAATGCACCAAACAGTGTTGTGTAGTTTGTTCGCCGTGTTGTAATGTACATGACCATTTAACGTACTTTCTCTCACAGGTGTGATGCCAGCAACATCAATACCACGGTAAATCTGTTTTCAGTTGTTTTGAAATGTAACGTCACCTTTCAGACGTTTGGGATTACTAAAGAAATCAGTACTTTTATTTAGCAAATCAGCATATTAAAATAATTTCTGAAGGATCGTGTGACACTGAAGACTGACATGATAGCTGCTGAAAATTCAACTGTCATTACAGGAATGATTGCATTTTAAAATATATAAAAATTCTAATAATATTTCACAATATTACCTTTTTACTATGTGTGTTAAACTGTGGTCATTTAAACGCAGCATTGGTGAGCATATGAGACTTCTAAAAACGTTAAAAAGCATTACTGACTCCAAACTATTTAATGTATAGTTTAAAAGATCATTATCATGCTTAGTACCTGTTATATCTTGAGACTGATTTTGTTCCTTAGTTATGCTTTTAAAATGTCATTATGCATTATTACAGCTTCCAATATCTTTAGTCATGTGACAAATGCATAGACAACCACTGTATACACTACCAGTCAAAAGTTTTTGAACAGTAACATTTTTGAAGAATTCTCTTCTGCTCACCAAGCCTGCATTTAGTTGATCCAAAGTACATCAAAAACAGTAAAATTTTGAAATATTTTTACTATTTAAAATAAATGCTTTCTATTTGAATATATTTTAAAATGTAATTTATTCCTGTGATCAAAAAGCTTAATTTTCAAAATCATTACTCCAGTCAACCAAAAAAAATTCTACTCTACTGTTTTCAACATAATAATAATAATAAATGTTTTTGAGCAGCAAATCAGAATATTAGAATGATTAATAGAAAAGAATTTAAAAATATATTCAAATAGAAAACAGTAATTTTAAATAGTAAAAAATATTTAAAAAATGTTACTGTTTTTGCTGTACTTTAAAAAAAATATTGCAAGCTTAATTAAAAAAAGTGTGTGTGTATATATATATATATATATATATATATATATATATATATAAAAGAAATCTTACTGTTCAAAAACTTTTGACTGGTAGTGTATGTATCTAATGCTGTGCTGTGTTTCTATTTCGCCTGTCTCAACTAGGTCTCAGAAGTGTCTCATGGAGTCAAACGGCCTCATGATAGTAACCACATCTCAGGTCCTCCTCAGAAATCCCCTTGCACGTCTCCTGCTCCTGCAGCAATGCAGCATTTAGGAGAGGAGGAGCGGTTGGAGGACTCGAAGATGAACTCTGTTGAGGACGGCATGAGGGAAAGTGTGACCGTCACTGCTCCAGAACGAAGCCCTCGCTCGCGGAGGAAATCCTGGAGGAGATCATCCAGAGGCAGACGCTCTCTGCCGGCTTTCTCCAGCTCCTCACAGCGTGAGTGCCAAATCAAAGATACTTTCACCAGATGTCCTGCTGGAGTTGTTTATGATTGTGTTGATTTTCTTTTTTCTTTGTGTCTTTTAGCACTGTGTGAAACCATCAGCCTGTCTTTACCCGATAATGAGAGGCTGGAGATGCTAATTAAAGCTGCTATGCAGGTCTTTAAAATGCATGTTATTAAGGAAATTTAATTCAGCTTTGTCATTGTGACCATGAATCCACTTTCTTGCCTTCTTCCTAAGTCTAACCATTTATTTTTCCTGGTTGTACGTAGAGGACAGTGAAGAGGGCCAAAAATAGTCTGTACACTGTTCCTGGTGTTGATACAGACACACTCCAGACACAAGGTAAGTCAGGGTGTCCCGGTCGAGCCAATTGTGCAAATTTTTACTAGCTGCATCACAAAGGAATGATCAGTTTTTAGCCATTTTGGGGATAATTTTACTAAACTTATTAAAATTACTAAAATATTTATTCTTTAAATAAAGAATATTTGTAACAAGCTGGAAGTTATAGTTATACAGTTATAAAAAGTTTGTGATTGGTTTAAGTTTAGAATTTTTTAAGGCCTCTTATGCTCACCAAGACTGTTTATTTGATCAAAAATACAGTAAAAAAAATTATCTTATTGTCAAATATTATTACAGTTGAAAAGAACAGTTTTCAATTTAAATATATTTTCAAATGTAATTTATTCCTGTGATCAAAGCTGAATTTTCAGCATCACTATTCTAGTCTTTGGTGTCACATGATCCTTCAGAAATCATTCTAATATGATGATTTACTGTTCAAAAAACATTTGATATTATTAGCAATGTTGAAAGCATATTTGAATATTTGTGTGGAAACTAATATTATTTATTTATTTATTTTTTATTTTTTCAAAATTATTAGAACCAAAAGTTGAAAAGAATAGAATATATATATATATATATATATATATATATATATATGTATGTATGTGTGTGTGTGTGTGTGTGTGTGTGTGTGTGTGTGTGTGTGTGTGTACGTGTACAGAGAGAGAGAATAAAAATCTGTAATTTAATTTAAAAATATTCAAATCTTTTTAAATATATTGTTTATTTAATATAAAGTTGATTAAAATTCAAAAAAGTGTATTAAAATATTGGAAAAATATTTCTTTATAAAATATTTATTTCTGTCTTTACTGTCTCTTTCGATCAGTTTAATGCGTCCTTGCTGAATAAAATTTCTTATAAAAAAACAATTAATTGTCATTTTAAATATTTACCTTATTTTGCAGCTATTCTTCAAAACCCATTCAAATATGATAAAATTTAGTATGATCATTTATTCTTTTATAATAAAATTTAATATTCTTTTATATATTTTAATAAGCACAGATCAGAGTATGTGTATTGTTTAATTAAAAAAAAAATTATTAGGGTTAAAAAAGATCATTTTCAACACATTCTTTTATTTTCAAACAAAATATTTTGTAATATCAACAAAACATCTATTAGGGTTCTGCAGAGTTTGCAAAAACATTATTAAATACATCACAGAAAATGTCCGTATTGAATTAATTTTGTCCAAAATATAATTCTGTTTATAATAAGATTATATCCAAAATATATTTTATATTTTCCAGTTGAGTCTTTGCATGAAGAATGGGACAGTCTGGCTAAAGACATTAGAAGAGAAACTCAGAATTCACTTCCAACTGTTGAGAGGTAAAAGTCAGTTTTTCTGTGTTAATTACATTCATCATTAGTCCTTCAATCCTGAAGCACACTCCAGTGTATTACATTTCTCTCTCTCTCTCTCTGTATGTGCAGTGACCCTGTTGTTAACATGACCACTGCACGCATTCAAGAAGACATTAACAGGTAATTCTCTCTGATCTGCTCTCATCCATCCAAGAGGTTACAATGGAAATCCAATTCATTTCATGACTGCATTTGCCATGTTCATCTTCCATGTTAATGGTCCTCATGTACTTATGAAGGTTACAGGCTGAAAGTATGTCATGGGAGTCGCTACTGAATAAACACCGGAGCAAAGCTGAAGAGCTAGACAAGTGAGCACAACTACGTAAATGCACCAGCACACATATTTATACAGAATGATGCTCGGATTCATTCTCTATGATTTGGCTGCTAGCTGTACACCTCTGTCCTGTTGCAGATGTGTGGAGCTGGGTGAAGAGAAGGGGGTGCCACTGGACCCATCATGCTTTGCCAAGTCTTCACAGAGTCAACTCATTTTGAACAAACCCGACTACAAGACAGTACTCATGGGACAGCAAAAACTACTCAGAAACATGGAGCTAGTGGTAAGACCATAATGCTTTAGACGTCAGGACTAAAATGCAGTATCTATTCTATTATTAAATAGTTTTCTTCTTTACCATTTTATGGCAACTATATATGAGAGAGGTCCAAACTTCAAAGGGCTAAAAATAAAATTGAGGGCTGTGAGACAAAAGTAAATGTTGCATTATAATATAACTTATTACTTCACTTCCAGAATCAAAATTTCCTGATAGTTTACTACATGTTCATGTCTTTCTTTTTTCAGTCACAAAGGATTTCGTTTTTTGATGAAAATATTCCAGGATTTTTCTCCATATAGTGGACTTCAATGGGGATCAGCAGGTTGAAGGACCAAATTGCTGTTTTAATGAAGCTTCAAAGGGCTCTACACAGTCACAGCCAAGAAATAAGGGTCTTATCTAGTGAAATGACTGGTAATTAAAAAAAAAAAACACAAATGCTGGTCTGGTCTCCTGTGATGTGCACGCACATCTCCATGCATTACATAATCACCTCTCAGTCTCCTTTTCTCCAACAAGGTTTTACCTTATTTTGTAAAGGGTGTTTGACTTTCTTTGCACTTTCACTTTGTAAACACTGTGTCAGTACTTCTGCCTACGTCACGTGTGCGTGATTACGTAATGCCTGAGGCTGAGTTAATGCAAGATGAGTATTTGTGGTTGAAGTATATGAATTTATACTGTACTTAGAAAATGGTAGAATCGTTTTTACTAGATAAGACCCTTATTCCTCGGCTGGGATTGTGTAGAGCTCTTTGAAGCTGCACTGAAACTGCAGTTTGGACCTTCAACCCGCTGATCCCCATTGAAGTCCACTATATGGAGAAAAATCCTGGAATGTTTTCCTCAAAAACCTTAATTTTCGACTCAAGAAAGAAAGAAATGAACATCTTGGATAACATGGGTGTGAGCAAATTTTCATGTCAGTCTAGTCTAGCGCAAATTATGCATAAACTCCCGTTATAATCACTGGAGCTATTAAAGTAATCTTTATTTACACCGTATCTGCAATGTATTGTTTACAATGAGGGAATTTGTGAACAACAACAGCTCTGGTGTTTTCAGCGCCGACTAATCTAAGCACCTCTGATTGGCCAATGCATTCCTAAGTTTAACAGAAACGCGTTTGATTGGTTATATAAGGCTTACTGCTGCCGTAATACAGTGTTTAATTGTGCATGGGCATTTTTTGCCCCTTTGTCTTGAATCTATGGAGCATTTTTGTTCATCTTGGTGGCACAAGCCCTCATTAATTTCTGCCCCTGCAATGTATACACAGAGTCGAAAAAGACAAAACTTTGTTGACTAAGTCAAGAACTGTTCTAGTCTGTTTTAGTCAGGGAGTGAGCTCAAGACTGAGCTGGCTCATGAGTCTCATTTTGTGAATTGGACTACACTTGTCATGCCGTGTATTTTTTATTATTTCATGGTACCTAATCTTTCTTTCAACATCACATTTTGACAATATTCCAATATGTCACAAAATAAAGTTAAAATAAATAAAAATGAGAAAACTAAGTTTCTGTTTTGAGAGCTGCTGTCATGTGCAGTTGTCTTTCTTCACAGATGGACTCACAGTGTTGTATAATGAGGGAGCTGCTGTCTTTCCATGAGAAATCACAGCTGCTGCTAAAGGAGACCAGCGCCAGACTGGGTGAGATACTACCGTCCAAAAGTAATGGGTTTAATAAGATTTAAAAGAAAAAAAAACTTCATACCTTTGTTTTCAGCATTTGATAATAAGCAATGTTTCTTGAGCTGCAAATCAGCACATATATATATATATATATATATAGAGGGAGAAGAATAAATTACATTTAAAAATTTATTCAAATAGAAAACCTATTTTAAATTATAAGATTTCACAATATTACAGTTTCTACTGCTTTTTTTTTTTTTTTTCAAAAACATCTAAACTGACAAAATCAAGTGTAAAACATCAACGAATCATGTGATGTATAAAAATAGCACTGCTTATGATGTGAAATCACATGAAATACAGTACAACAGAAGCTGCCTTGATTGAGCCATTTTTATTTAATCCTGTTTCTATTTAGTCCACTTTATTGCATTAAACACTGGGGTTTTCTGTTTGTTTGTTTTTCTCACAGCTTCCAGGGCGGGATTTCAGAATCTCCCTTCATCTCCCGTCAGACAGCTGATAAAAGGACCCATATCTAGTGTTTCATCCTAGTTTACAATGCTGTAATGAATCCCACAGGATGCTGAGCTTTCACAGAAAAGCTCTGTGATCTGATAGGACCATTTCGGTTATGCATTATTACTTTTTAAATATCATTTCCACTTTTTGCTATATCAAAATACACATCCTTTTAATGTTACCCAGTAATTTGGATAAACTATATAAATTCATACTAGACGTAGGGGTGAATAATCTGCTCTTGCTGTGGACAGTAACATAGAAGGTTCAGAATGTGTGCATGAAGCGCAGAGATGGACACTAGATGGCAGACTAGTTATTCACCTAGTTATTCAAAGCTTTACATTTACCTGTGTATTTTAGTGTTTCGTTTTGTACAGATTTATGACTATAATTAAATGCCTTGACATTTGCTTCAAACTTTTTTATTTTTTTAATTTTGTCATGTTTTGAAGGGAAAAAAATCAGTTTTTAGCCCCCAAATGCTTTTATACGGTCTCTAAACTGTCCTAGTGTCTAATGGACTAAGGATGATATTCATTCATCCATCACTGGATTTTTTTCTTCTGCCTGAATGGGGAAATTGAATAAACGGTTTGTGCTGGTGTCTTGTTTCCAGGACAAACATGGCAAGCTTGTATTTATACGCTTTAAGTCATCATTATTAGCTTAAAGAAAAGACACTGGCCTTTGGGCTTTAGTCATGAGCTCTTTGAGGGCCTTTTAGCCATCTATTATGTTTGTTCTCATGCGTCCCGTGACCCCTTCCCCCACACTTCCAGCCCTTGTTCTCTATTCACCATCACACAAGGCTGCTGAGCAAGAAACAGGCTTAGAAGATTTTCCCAGTGATTTCTCCACTTCACATCCTCTCTGTTTATATCACATTTCCATGCCCACAAGACTAAACACGACCTGCTCTGAACTCCCATGGCATAATAATAGTATTTGAGTTCGACGTTTGCTCTCGATACTACGTCCGCCGTGATCAAAGAAACTGAAGACAGACGTTTTAACAATCCCAAAAGAAAAACCTTTAACCGTTTCGGTCTGAACAGCTCGAAAACGAGGTCATTTTTCTCTCGTGCGCACGCGGGCTGATTAGACTTGGCTTGTATTTAGTTTTCTCTGTTAATGTAGGGATGGAGGTGGTGTAGCAGGAGAGTGGGGTTAAGCGTTAGAAGCACTGGGGGTGGCACAGCAAGAGGGATCGATTCTTATTTAGATGAAAATGAGGCTCAGCGCTTGTGGGCCGAGGGTGCATCTGCCTCAAACAGATTTAAGAAGAATACCTATTCACAGTCAAGAGGGGAAAAACTATTCTCATGGTGGCAAAAACTTTTAAATTAAATGTCAATTGACAAAGATTAATGCATGCATGCGGTGTAGTAGTTGCCTACGTAGATACACTCTCAAAAATAGTGATTCTTTTTTGGAATCTGTGGTTCTGCAAAGAACCTTGGAACCTTTTCTTCAGACAAAATGTTCTTTATCATGAAAAAAGTTCTTTAGATCATTCAAATGTCTTAATATTAAGAAAAATGGTTGACTGGAAGGTCCTTTGAGGAACCCCAAATAGTGGTTTTATGGCATCGCTGTGAAAACACACTTTTGAAACATTGTGTATGAAGTAAAGAATCATATGGGCAGAAGTAGTAGCTCACCCAAAATAAAAATTAGCTTAAGATTTACTTATCGTCAGGTCATCCAAGATCTTGATGCCTCTGTTTCTTCAAACGAACAGATTTGGAGAAATTGACCAACGCTTGCTACAGTGAATGGGTGCCGTCAGAATGAGAGTCCAAACTGTTGATAAAAAAAATCACAATAATCCACAAGTAATTCACATGATTTTAGTCCATCAATTAATGTCTTGAGAAGTAAAAAAAAAAGCTATAAACAAATCCATCAAGACATTTTTAACTTCAAACCCTTGTTTTGGGGCAAAGTCCTCTATCCATTTTTGGGTGAACTGTACCTTTAAATCATGCTCCATTTTCAATAACTGGTTATTGTGATATGTATAAAAAGCAAAACGGACTCCTTATTAATAGATTCAAATATGGATATGGTTCTATATCTATCTAGGGCTGTCAAACGATTAATCGCGATTGTTCGCATACAAAATAAATTTTGAATTTGCCTAATATATTTGTGTGTACTTTGTGTAATTATTGTGCATATATATAAATACAAACACATTCAGGTACATATTTAAGAAACATTTACAAGTACATGTATTTATTATATATTTTTAAATTTATATTATATATAAATAAAAATATTTATAAATAAATATAATAAATATTTTTTACATAACACATTTCTCTTAAATATATACATTAATTTGTGTGTATTTATATATAAATAATAATTACACACAGTACACATGCATATATTAGGCAAACTCAAACTTTTTTGTATGCGAGTAATCATGATTAATCATTTGGCAGCCCCTACTATCTATCTATATATATATATATATATATACATATATAACATTTTGTGGTTCATTTTACCAGTGTGCCACAGGAGTGCATAGTCCATCGTTTAGGAAATGAAAGGAGAAAGATGGAAAAAAATATAGATTTACAATTACTCAAAATCTGGCTGTGCCAAGGCAACACTGTGATAACGAGTTCGGGTTACAGTTTGTTCTCTAATATTCTCATTCTCACTTCAGATTGATTAGTGTTAGATTGTAGCCGAGAGATGTGCTACGCGTCAGCATAAACCAGGACCACTTTTGTCCCATTCCTCTCTCTGCGCACACATCATCAAACTCCCATTGAAATGCTCCAGGCTGAGTCTCTCCCCTCCACATATTCCAGCACCCATTCATCTGAGAAGCCTGTCTTTTCTCTCTGAGTGATGAACTACCCCAAAATGTCCACGTTTGCAAAAAAAATTGGGACCACTTATTTTTAATCTCAACTGTCCGTGCACTTCGAAAAGACATCGATTTAAATAAGTGATGTTACACTTAGACATTTCTATGGACAAAACATGAAAATAAAAATAATATTTTTGTTATATAATTATGGTTAATCGCACTTTGTAATCAAGTGAATACTTTGGAGCTTTTATGAAGATAGATAAGCCTTTTTGCTAATTAAAGTATTTTCTTATGTATGCATTAAGTTATTGATCCATTTTTTTTCATGCAGAATAAAAATATTTTACAAAGTAATACACACACTATACAGTTAAGACTCATGCTCATACTACTATACTACTCATGCTCAGTGTTGGGGGTAATGTTACAAGTAATGCGAGTTATGTAATCAGATTACTTTTTTTCAAGTAACTAGTAAAGTAACGCATTACTTTTTAATTTACAAGAAAATACCTGAGTTACTTTTTCAAATAAGTAACGCCAGTTACTTTGTTTACCTGTTTATTGACGGATGTGCATTGTAGTTCTAGACTAAATGTGAACAAGCATTTTCTCATCTCACTTAAAAACAGATTTGGTATTCCTCCAAATGAATAAAGAACAGTGAAATGTAAACTCAGAAGATGACACAATTCTGCAATTATCAAATGGTAAATAACAAAAATATCCTTTATGTATTCAATCTAGTGTCAAGCGATTAATCGCATCCAAAATAAAAGTTTTTGTGTACATGATGTATGTGTGTGTACTGTGTGCATTATGTAAATATACACACATACATGTATATATTTAAGAAAAATATGCTATGTTTATATGTTACATGTATTTATATATAATGTAAATTATATCAATATATACATGTAAATATTTTCAAAATACATACTGTATGTGTGTGTATTTATTTATGCTTAATAAATATACACAATACACACACATATTATGTACACAAAAACTTTTATTTTGGATGCGATTAATAACAAAAATTACTTTAGATAAGCTTTTTTTTTTTTTTTTTTTTTGCAGATTATTCTTCTGCATGCTGCTGTACAGACGTGAATTTACTTTTCCTTTAGCCTGAGGCTTATTCATTTCACTCTTTAGTGTGAAAGGGCTTTTACCAAAAATAGAACTTTTTATAAACAAACAAGCAGGCCCAGCCCAGATTTGAAAAGTAACACAAAAGTAACATAACGCATTACTTTCCATAAAAAGTAACTAACGTTTGTTACTTTTTTTTAGGGAGTAACACAATATTGCAGTGCATTACTTTTTGAAAATAACTTTCCCCAACACTGCTCATGTAGTTCCTAACCTGTATAACTGTATAAAAGAAGATACTTAAAAAAATATCTGTATTTTTGTCAATATAATGGAAGTTATTGGTAACGAAAACGGTTTCATTATTAACATTCTTCAAAATATCTTCTTTTGTGTTTCTCACAAGAAGGTCATTTCCAGTCCTGTGGCCCAGTGGTAAAATTAACCAAAAAATGATATATATAAATGTAAAAAGTAGTAAAGACACCAACTGTCCAAAATATTTTCTGTCTTTTGCAGAAGAAAATCAGTCATACACATCAACATGAGGTCAGTAGATGGTGACAGAAGTTAATTTTTTTTGTGTGAGCTATTACTGTAAGAGCAAAATTAAACAAGCAAATTACAATTTCAGTTTTTTATATGCATATAAATGACCAGAAGAGTATTCAAAACTGCTGCTCTGCTAAATATTTGTGACCCTGGACCACAAAAATAGGTAATAAGGTTCAGTTTTTTGAAATTGAGATTTATGTCATATGAAAGCTGTTTACTGAAAGCAGCTTTCCACTGATGTATGCTTGTTAGGATATTACAATATTTGGTCCAGATACAATTATTTGAAAATAAACAAAAATATTGAGAAAATGCTGAAGTTGTCCAAATGAAGTTCTTAGCAATGCATAATACTAATCAAAAAAGTTTTGATATATTTACTGCAGGAAATGTACAGACATCTTCATGGAACATGATCTTTACTTAATAACCTAATGATTTTTGGCATAAAAAACGATCATTTTGACCCATACTATGTGTTGTTGGCTATTGCTACAAATATACCCGTGCTACTTAAGACTGGTTTTGTGGTCCAGGGTCATATATTTGAAAATACACGGTTTATCCTTATTTCTCCAGAACAGGAAACATCTTGAATGTTTTGAATGTTGGTTTCACGACCATTCAGGTCGACTTGATTTGCATCTTCAAGGTATTTAATTTGAATATGTGAATATTATGTGAAATGCTGTTAACAGACATAGTTTTGCTCACATTGTGCTTCCTAAATTACGCTTATGGAATCTGAACACTTTGTCACTGGACTTACATAAACGTAGCATGGTTTTACTACAGTAAATAACACCGCTATTATTAGCAGGCATGTTATTAGGGGAGTGAGTAAATCCATTTCCACTTGTAATTATGGTTTCTAAATACCACAGCTTGTGTGACAGAAACCATAGTTACACTGATCAAAGCACAGCAGTGAGGCGCCATTCATTGTTCTACCTTCGGTAACCACGGTCGAATACTTCGCTTCAGCTTCGGTTGCTACACAAAAGCCGCTTCCACGAAAGGTGTTTGAAAGAGACGCGCAACTTGTTTACAAACGTACGCGGACGTGCGAGGCGTCTGCGCGTTCACTGTCGCCCCTAGAGGCTCCGCGCGGCAGCGGCTCTTTTGTGCGCGATGATGACGTATGGCCTCGTATGTAGTAGCGCTCGCTCAGAGGGGGAGAAAGAGCCGCCGAGGAGGGCAGAAACACAAGAGAGGGGCAAGTCTTTCTACGACAGCACCGCGGCTTGGGAACAAACCAACTGAGTCGAGTCGGCTGGCATGGAGCTGAGCGTTGCCATTCTGAGCCGTTTCGAGCCGTCCAGCTAATTTCGCGCAGAGCCGGGAGGGGGGCAGTTTGCTGTTGGTCCCGGGGGTTCGTGGAGCCCGTATGAATCTGTTGCTAGCAGCGCTCGAATGCTAGTTAGCCCCGCTGCTAAGCAGCTAGCCAACACTGCGAGTCAATTGTGTCGGAGATCTCGGAATTACGCGTAAAAGCGGTTACGCTCATCCGCCGCTCTCGGGATTCGTTTTGACCGTTGAGCTTTGGCTTTTTTCAAAGTGAGGGGACGCTAATAAGCGAACGCTAGAGTTTCCATTTCGATTTATTTTCAGCAGAGAGTTTTTTTCCTCCTCTCTATTAGCTTGTTAGCCGCTCTGGTTGGTTTAGTCCAGCTTGTTAGTAGTGTCTGAGATTTCTACTGTAATAGCTGTCAGCGACAAGAGCCCGCATATTGTTCGCATATTTGTGGACATGAATGATTTTATCGCGGACCGTGAGTTGTTTAGAGAAGCGATAGTTTGAGATGCCGCGCTTGGGATACTTCATGTTTCCGCGGACGCTTTTATTTTCTTCTTAGACTGCTTTAGACAATACTAGATTTTTTCCCTCTTGTTATCCGCCTTTATCCATCCACCGCGCGTCGTTTTGATGTGGTTAAAGCCCACATTTGAGTCGCACTCTCATTGTTTTCTTATCTAGCGGTGGTTCGTTCAGCTCCACGTTTGTATTCACGCCGTTGGTGGTACATGGTCGCTGAGACAGAGCGCTGATACACGCTTTCATTGGTTTGCGGTGGGGAGATTCGGCTTGAACTATTATGGATGATCAGACCCGAATGCTGGCTGGCATGGGCGGACTCGGC
Source organism: Labeo rohita (assembly GCF_022985175.1). Classification (NCBI taxonomy): domain Eukaryota; kingdom Metazoa; phylum Chordata; class Actinopteri; order Cypriniformes; family Cyprinidae; genus Labeo; species Labeo rohita. The sequence continues at coordinate 6,733,088 of NC_066871.1, forward strand.
GGACTCTCGCAAGCCGACGTGGGTGACCCCGATTCGGTTCGGAAGCAGCAGTCCCTCGGTCAACCGCAGCAAGACATAGGAGATATTCTCCAGCAGATCATGGCCATCACCGACGAGAGCCTCGACGAAGCCCAGGCGAGGTAAGACCTGTGTGGAGGCACTCACGAAAAGCACACATAGATACTATGCAACAGCAGCTCTCGTTGAACTATATAAATAGCTGCAATTGTGCTGCATGTGATAGAATGCATTGCATCTTTTGCTCATGTAACATTTACAGTCTTACTAAGGGGGGGGAAATGCACTTTAAAGTGTTAATCAATCACATTTGTTTGCTTTTCAAGTCAAAAGTTGGCGTTTGAAGTTTTAATGACTTGCTTTTGATTAAAGCATCTGCTAATAATAATCCGTGATGCACTTAATTAAAGTTAATATAGCAAGAAACTAGTTTTGAATACTGTTGGCACTATGTATTTTTTTTTTGTTGTTGTGACAAACTGACGCATGAAACGCCGATTTCCATTCAAGCAATACTCTAAAAATGCTTCCAAAATGATAATAGGATTATAATTGCTAAAACCTAAGGACGCAAGTATTTTCCCTCATCTGGTTTCGCTAAATGGGGCCAAAAAGGCTGTAGAGGTCAAGCAATATGTTTGTTATCAGGAGCCCATGGGCTCTGTGAAGCCATTTGGTCTTCAGTGAGCGTCTGCCAGATTGAGGCCCCACTAGATAAATGAATTGGATTAATGTGCTACCTCGTCATTAGCATAGATAATCAGCGAGCGCTTAATTAAGTCATCGCCGTCAAACAGTGTCAGACTTAAGCTCGAGACGAAAGCACCCGACAGGTTTGACGACTTTCCCGCCTTTTCCCGCAGAATCTAGTCGGTGTATTTCTACCGACCGCGGTGAAATTGATCTCGTATGGATCGCTGGTGACCCGCGATCTGTTGAAAGGTCAACTCGAGCCGCCGATCCCGGACAAAAGCTGCCTTTTTAATGAGGGATCGTATGTGCGTGTATATGTGTCATTAGCTTGTGATTTTCCACCAAGCCATTTGACCACCTGGTTCTCTTAATTAATTCACTTCTCTTTTACCCTCCTCCTCCTCCCTGGTGTTCTTCCTTTTCATTGTGTGTTGGGCGCAATCAATTCTCCTATAATGTGTGCGCGTGTGCAGCTGTCCGCAAATTGAGTTTCTATTAATGAGATGGAGGGTCGCTACACAGGGAACTTATGAACGCAACCATATTACTTTTAGGCCTATGCTGCATTTATTGGGTCAGAGTGTTGTGAGGCGACTTGGTTTCACTTGTGCAAAAGACCCATGAGATGGATGTCGTGTTGGAAGAGAGTTTTGAAGATGTTTGCATGAAGTAAAGCCATCTAAAGAAGGAATTGTTTATCTAAAAATAAAAAAATCATTATTTTGCTGAATGTCCTGGCTGGAAGTCATGAAATTGAATGGGGACGAATGCAGTCAAGCTCCAGGAATTAGTACATGTAATAAAAAAATGATAGTCAATGTGACTTGAGTTTAAGTCTTACATTTAAGCTTTATTTGAGGAAACAGACCAGGATCTCAAACTGTTAAAAGTTAAAATTTGTTATAGAAACCTAAAAAATGTTTTTGTGAGGTAACATCCAAAGTAAATGGTTTTATTCAAGGCAAAAATGATTTAGTATTACATATTTTGAGTTTTTTCCAGTCAACTTAATGCCAAAAAGTCTCTATTCACCTGAATTCATACAGGTTAACATATGTTTACACATAGTTGTGAATAAAAAATAAAAAAAAAGATTATATTTTACAAGAAAATATTCTTTCAGATGGTTTTTACTTCAATTTCTGAGTGAAAATTGTTTCTACGCTTAATTTTTTCAGTGTAGACATAAGAAAGGTTTAAAAATTGTTACGGGGGAAATTAATGTACGCTCCAGTATAATAAAAAGTAATAGTCAATATGACTTGAGTTGAACCAAGTCTTATATGTAAGCATTGACAAAACAGACCGACATCTCAAACTATTAAACAAAATCTTTTGGCATGGAAGCCTAAACATGTCTCTTGTGGGGTAACATCCAAAGTAAATGGTTTTATTCAAGCCAAAAATTATTTAATATCATCTATATTGTGATATACTGAGACACTTTTTTCCTCAGTCAGCTCAGTGACCAAAAAAATATGTCCCAATTCACCAGGCTGGCATATATGTTACAAGAAAACACAGTTTCAGATGTTTTTACTTCAAAATTGCATGCTTAATTTAATATATTTCTTTTGTGTTTGACATTTATCAGCAATTTCTAAGTGAAAATTGTTTCTACGCTTAATTTCGTTTAGTGTAGATTTAAGAACGGTTCACAACTTGTATATGTAAGCTTTATTTGAGGGAGCAGACCGATCTCAAACTGTAAAAAATCTAAAATCTTTTGTCTTGGAAGCCTAAAAATGTTTCTTGTGAGGGGAAAAAACAGAAGTAAATGGTTTTATTCAAGCCAAAAATGATTTAATATCACCTACATTAGGATGTATTGAGACTGAGATTTTCCAGTCAACTCAGTGACAAAGTGTCCCAGTTTTACTTTACTTTACTTAAGAATGTTAAGTTTAATTTAATGTATTTCTTGCTATTTTTTTGTGTTTGAAATTTAACAGAAATATCTGAGTGAAAATTGTTTCTACGCTTAGTTTCGTTCAGTGTAGAATTAAGAAAGATTTGAAAATTGTTACAGGGAGAACTTTGTCATCCAAACATCCAAATTAAATGCTTTTGCTCAAGCCCAAAATGATTTAATATCACCTACATTATGATATATTGAGACAGGTTTTCCTCAGTCAACCCAATGACAAAAAGTGTCCCATTTCACCTGAATTTACACAGGCTGACTGTACTATCAGTTATTTGAGATGTTTTTACTTCAAAATGTTTGTTTAATTCGTGCCTTTTTTGTATTTGTGATGTTTATCAGCAGTTTCTCAGTGAAAATAGTTTCTACGCTTAATTTCTTTCAGTGTAGACTTCGGAAAGGTTCAAAAAAATGTCACAGGGAGAGCTTTATGTAAGAGTACATTGTGCAGACCATGAAATCCAGGAGTTATTTTGCTGAATGTCCTGAAACTGAATGGGGACGAATGCAATCAAGCTCTAGAAATTAGTAAGTATAATAATTATAATTATATATAAGCTTTATTTGAGGGAACATCTCAAACTGTTAAAGGAAAAATGTTTTGTCATGGAGGTAACATCCAAAGTAAATGGTTTTATTCGAGCCAAAAATGATTTATTATCACCTGCATTAGGATATAGACAGTTTTTCCCAGTGAACTTAGTGACAAAAATTGTCCCAATTCACATGAATTCATACAGGCTAGCATAAGCATAATAGTAAATTAAAACATTTTTTTATTGTGTATATTTTACAAGGAAATACAGTTTCAGAGTTTTTTTTTCTCTCTCCAAAATTTCATGTTTAATTTGATGCATTACTTTGATGCATTTCTTGCCTCAGTGAATTATGCTTAATTTGTTTCAGTGTAGACTTAAGGTCATCCAAACATCCAAATTAAATGCTTTACTCAAGCCCAACATGATTTAATATCACCTACATTTGAGAGTTTTTCCTCAGTCAAAGTGTCAAAAAGTGTCCCAAATCACTTGAATTCAGGCTGCATACAGGCTGACATAATCGCACAACATAGTTGTGAATAAAAGATATTTTTGAGTATTTTTTGACAAAAAAAAAAAAAAACTATTTCAGATGGTTTTACTTCAGAGTTGCATTTTTAATGCATTTCTTGCCATTTCTTTTGTGTTTGTGAAATGTATCAGCAGTTTCTGAGTTTTACAGTTAATTTCTTTCAGGGAAAGGTGCAAAAATTGTTACAGGGAGAACTTTATGCAAGGGTACATTATGCAGACCTGATGAAATCCAGAAAGCCACACAGTTTGAAATTTGACAATGCAAAAGTTAGGCCCAAAAGAGCTTAAACCTCCCATTCACATAACATGTTTCATTCAACCAAGATTTGAAGTAAGTGGAGTCTGAAGTTTTCCAGAGTAAGAGTGTGAGAGTGTGTTTTATTACATGGATCTTACCCAACAATAAAGATAACAAAATACATTTTTAAAAGCTGGATTAGGTAGAAATCACTCTTCAAGGTAACCTATTACTACTTTTCCCCCTGTGCCGTAGCTTGCAAATCTAATTCGAACTTCTGCGTCTTCAAACCGGCATGAAGATTTGTCACAGCATGTGTCATGTTAATGATGCAAAACACTGTGTGTCTCATAACTGATCATAATATGGCAAGTTTGAATATGCAGAAGTGAATTAGATTTGAGAGGTGCAGCAAAGGGAGCTTTGAGCTGCATGGGAAAAGGCAGTGTAAACACTGTTCAAAGCTTCTCGTTGACACGAGGGTGAGTGAATGACAGAATTTACTTTTTTTTGGGTGAACTATTCCTTTAAGGACAAAGCCAGATATTGTTAGTGATGGATGTAAATGCATTTTTGCTTTAGTCGCTTCTTCTCTGTCACTGATATTCTGCAGTTATTCTTGAGTTTAAGCCCTTGCCGCCTTCAGTTATGAAGCAAAAAAGCCCTTCGGTGCTTCCGCACAGACCTGAAATAGTTTAGATACCTGAGAGAAATATGCATTATTATTTTGTCAAGAGTGGGATGGTTTTAGGGCAGAGAAGGCAGCTTCATTTGCACAGTGATTTCAGAGGGATTTCACCCAGTCTGGTCAGCATTCTTGGACACTACAATACATATTTCTGTTTTTTTCCATGTTTTATAAATAGATTTCCTTTATTTGAGACTAATGAAATGTGCACAGTTGTGGTATCTCATTAAATGGATCGTAATGCCTCTTAAATTAATTAGTATAATGTGTCCCAAACCTGCATTATTTGCTGAGTGGAGCCACGTGCTTCGCTCAGAAAGGGAAGAGCGCGTTAAGACGTTAAGATGTGGTCCTGTTGAAACAAATGAAATGCACAAGACATTTTAACTTGCTTTGGCCTGTTGTTGTCACTGCAAGTACTGGTAGATAAGGTCAACTGAGTTGACCTACCACATTACATCCATCAGAAATTAAGCATTTACTAAATCATTTTGGCTGTGATGCATATGTCCTTATTCATTCATGTTTGTTAGATATTTCTAGTCAAGTAACTTTAGGATTTATTTTTCATTTACTAGGTACTGATTTGTTACCCATGTCTTTGTTTTGACATCTCAGACATTTTTTGGCAAAATCAGACTTGTTCTGATTCCATCCTCATATGAGTTGATTTCTGTTTTTTTTTTTTTTTTCTTCTTGTTCTCTGCATTATTTACTGTGGGGGTCTCTGGTCCCAGTGTAAGGGGAGGATGGGTGGGATGTCATTGGGGATGGTGGGGGCAGATGCCAGCGTTGTCTGAGCCTGCTGCCCTGAGCCTCTCACCCTGTTGCCCTGTGTCCAGATGCTGGCCAGAGGAGGCACCGGCGCAGTGGACCCCACAGAGGGAGGGGGAGCTGGGGGGGAGCACAGCAGGGTGTGCCCTGCCGCTCAACTTCCAGCACAGGTCAGTACAGGAGCGCATGAGCACCCCCCTCCTCTTCTCTCCCCCATCATCCCCTCCATGCTGATGACAAAGAGAAAAATGCACCCTCATACAGTTTAAAATCTCAGTGGGGCTAAAGATTTAAAAGAACCAAACTCAGACCCATTTGAATAGACCGAAATGTGAATCAATTGCGCCCTGGCCCTAAAAAGGGCTCTTATTTGGGTCACTTTTAATTGTGATAGTATGTTCGATAACCATAGGTTTTACTTTTATTGTTATTTTTTTTTATTATGAATTCATCAAAAATATCATTATTAATTCATACGCTACCAGTCAAAAGTTTTTGAACAGTAGGATTTTTGTTTTTATTTTAAAGACATCTCTTCTGCTCACCAAGCCTGCTTTTATTTGATCCAAAGTACAGCAAAAACAGTAAGATTTTGAAATATTTTTACTATTTAAAATAACTGTTTTCTATTTGAATATATTTTAAAATGTAATTTATTCCTGTGATTTCAAAGCTGAATTTTTAGCATCATTACATCATCACACAATCTTTCAGAAATCATTATAATATTCTGATTTGCTGCTCAAAAAACATTTATTACTGTGTTGAAAACTGGTTTCGTTGATGAATAGAAAGTTCAGAAGAAAAGCATTTATCTGTGATAGTAATTTTTTGTAACTTTATAAATGTCTTTATCATCACTTTTGATCAATTTTAAAGCATCCTTGTTAAATACAACTGTTAATTTCTATGTCTTCTTTCCCAAAAAATAAAAATTATACTGACTCAAGTTTTTGAAAAGTATAGTGTATAGTGTTACAAAAGCTTTTTATTTCAGATAAATGCTTATTTTTGGTTTCTATTCATCAAAGAATCCTGAAAAAATGTACTCAACGGTTTTAAATATTGATAATTATAATAATAAAATACAAATAATAATGTTTCTTAAACAGCAAATCAGCATATTCTAATGATTTCTGAAGGGTCGTGTGAGACTGAAGATGAATAATGATGCTGAAAGTGTAGTTTTGATCACAGGAATAAATTACATTTTAAAATGTATTCAAATAGAAAGCAATCATTTTAAATAGTAAAAATATTTGACAATATTACTGTACTTTTACATGCATGCAGGCTTGGTGAGCAGAAGAGGCTTCTTTAAAAAACATTAAAAATCTTACTGTTCAAACTTTTGACTTGGTAGTGTATAAACAAGACTATTTTAATTTATTATAATATAAATTTGTCATTTATTAATTACTACAAAATAAATATTTTGATTGTACATTTCTTCAATTATAAAGAAAAGAAGCTCAGATTGAGCATTTAAACCTTCATTTTCACAGAAAACGAAACTAATCCTTTCCGTTTCTGTGTGTATTTGACAATAGTTTAAAAACAAGCCCCTCATTATCTCGAGAAATGAGAATGAGCAACTTATCTCCTCCTTTGTTTCATTGCATGTCATCATTCTCTTTGTGTAATAGCTTGAAATGGCCAAAAATATTTAAAATAATGTGCATGAGAAATGTGCACATTTCACCTCAGACTTGAGGTAAAACACACTCAAGCCACCATGTGAGATGGTCTTCATTTTAAAATTCGGTTTGAGTGTTCACATAAAAGCCACACACATCTCAGGGCCTGAACCAAGACTGAAACTCTCTCGAGCACCACATAGAGTTAAGATAGTCATACAGTTAATAAAAATAAACATACCTTGTCATTTACATCACAGTAATAGTTTCAGTTCCGCCTTTTCATGATCATCCATCCATAGACATGATTTTGGATTTCTGTTGTAATGTCAGTTGTCGTTGCTTGATGTTTTTGTATTTCTCTTACTTGTAAGCAAAAGGAAATAACCTACATTTAAGACTCATCACTCCATTTTTTGCCGTCTCACGTATTTAAATATGTGCCTCTTGAATTGAATGCAACATACCTGAAATATTTGGGCGTGAACACGCCAAAGCCAACAAAGAACATTTTAGCCAGCAAATGAAGTCTTAGCCAGAAGTAAATCTGAAGTTTGCTCGGCCTCTAGCTCATGTTGGATGATAAACACGACAGCTGGAAAGCAGGCAACGTGATAAGACAAGCTAACTAATCAACAGTAACCTATTCAGCATTGCCCAATCTAGTGCCGTTGCCCATTTCCAACAAAATTACCCAACGAGTTGCACCGTGTGTCATCAGCTTAAGGCCTCATCCACAAAAAACAATCTTTTTTTGGGATTTCCCACGTTATCTGTTTGCCTCGGAGCAAAAGGGAAACTTTGTTTGGCTGCGGCCAACTGCAATATTAGCCAGCGAGTTTTGTGGTGTTCAGGACTTTCTTCTCATTTTAAAAGATTATTCAGGCTAGTGCAGTGATTTGTAGCGTCGAATTTCTGTGAAATGCAACACTTTTTTTTTTTTGATAGGCACTGCTAAGAATAGAAAGCGTTTACGAGTGGGTGTATGTCACATGATTTGTGGCTTTATCAGTTTCGTGCTCAGGTGGCATGTTAATCCCAGCTGCTAGTTGAACAGCTTTAACGAGTACACCTCGATTATTGGCATTTGTTACGGGTTAACAATGCTCCTGGAAAGCATGCTTCATCTGCTCTCTAATACAGTAGCGCTGAAATCTGGCTGCGTGTAGATAAGCTTCCCATGCATCAGAGCTCACCGAGCCTGGAAATAAAGTTTGCTGATGGGAGACTGCCCTGAAATGATCGATGATTGGATTTAGCACATATGATTCTGGCTTCGAGAAGAATGTTTCCTCTGCGAGACAGAGGGTCCTCGCTTGTTTTGATATTCTCCAGACCTGCTCAATAAATTAAGCACGTTCAGGGTGTAAAAAGGGCTGGATAATACCATTAAAGGGTGGAATGCTTTTCCCTGAAGACAAATGAGGACCATGTGTCAGTTACTCATTTAGCCCGAGCGAGCCGAGACTGCTGCTGTATCTTCTCAATCTACAGACACTGAGCTTTTTAAAAGACTCCAGTCTTAGTGTGTCCATTACATCTTGATTGATTCTGGAGGAGATGTTTGCACCTGTGATTGTAATCATATTCAAGCAAGGAATGTTAAAGGTTGTCCGTATCTCTTCAATAACCATAAATCCTCTGGTTTGTTTGGCAGCGTGCTTGAAATGACACGTGCTTGAAATCGAGACTTTGAAGAATCATTTATGAACGATTCTCTAAAAATAGGATGGCCATATGTCCTGGCTGGGATTTCTAAATTGCCTAAAATGCCTGGCTTTTGGCTTTGTTTTCCTATTGATATGCTCAGTAGTAAGCGTATTTACATTGATTGTTCTCTGTAGATCCCACTTTCCCGCAAACCATGATTAGTCAATTATATACAACGTCTGCATTTACTCTTGATTTGGTCAGTTACCCGGATGCACGGGCATAACGGCGATACTCAAATGTTAACAACAGCATGGATTGCACGGTTAACGCGCTACTGAATATGTTGTCCTGCTAATTTATGCTGTCTAAACCATGGAAAAAATGTGTGGAAGCTGCTAAATCATATAAAGAAGGACTTAAGCAGGAAAGGGCGCAATATTTTGACAAACTAAAGTTAATAGGTGGTAGAGATACATACGAGCAGTATTAATAAAGATATTAGCCTAATATTTCACCTTCCTGACCGTAACCGATAAGAACAAACATGAATGTTGTCAAGATTCTTGTCCTGGAAATCCTGGTTCGGTTTGGCCAACCACAAACTCATTTTGTTCCTCAGACAGTTTTTGCACTCTTCTCCATGATTTGTTACAACTTTTGGCAGTCTATAGTACTCCAAATGTTTTTCCTGGTCTGACCGATTAGTACAGTGCAAAACATGACAATAATTGATCAGTTTCAGCAGCAGAAATCAGCAAAATATGCAAGTTTCATTCAGTTCAGTGGCATTGTTTACGTTCAGTGCCGCCAATATGGCCAATTCATGGTGTGTCGTGAAAACTCATTATAGGTCAAACTGCTTTTCAGTCATTACCTTTAGCAAGTATGAAAACAATAGGGAAATCAAATCCAAAATCTAGACATTTTAGGCACTTTAGTAAAGAAGCAGTGAATGCATTATAAAATTTTAGCATGGTGAATGAAATGAGCACTTATTTTAGACTATATATATTCGAAATGTACAAAAATGTGAAAACCTTTATGCTAATTCAAAAACATCAGGTACTAAACACAAGCGGTAAATTGTTTTTGTGTAAAAAAAGGCTTTTGTGTATGTTTTTTGTTGATTGTGGCAGCAGTAATTAATGAAATTATTATAAAATGATGTAAAAGAGCATTATATGTGGTCAAATATTCAGGCAAATATGTGACCTTGGGCCACAAAACCGGTCATAAGCAGCACGGGTATATTTGTAGCAATAGCCAACAATACATTGTATGGTACAAAATTATCGATTTTTCATTTATGCCAAAAATCATTAGGGTATTAAGTAAAGATTGTGTTTCATGAAGATACATCAAAATGTAATTTTTGATTAATAATATGCATTGCTAAGAACTTAATTTGGACAACTTTGAAGGCGATTTTCTCAATATTTTTTTTTTTTTTTTTTTTTTTGCACCCTCAGATTTTCAAATAGTTGTATCTCAACCAATTATTGTCCTATCTTAACAAACCATACATCAATGGAAAGCTTATTTATTTAGCTTTCATGTTTAAATTGACCCTTATTTTAAATTTTGTGTTCCATAGTCACATATGACATTTTAAAGAGATGTGGTAAAGTATGCCAGATTGTGTTAATCTGCTGCATCTTTCAGAATTGACCCACAGCATGAGGAACTCCACTTTGCAATTGCATTCAGCACACATTTTGTGGGAGCATTTTGTTATGATCTTATTTGAATACTTTTTTTAGTCAGTCTGGCACTAAAATAACACGTGCGCAAAATATGTAAATGAACGGCTCTATCAGTGGCTTTGAATTTCCCTCTATTGGTAGATTTGGAAACTAACAGAAGGGCACTTTGTTAATTGGGCACAGATGCCAATAAGCTTCAAATGGCCAAATAGCAGTCGATATGTTGGACTGTTTGAAAAGAAATAAAATCAGAGTCTCTCTAACACATTCCTTTTCTCTCTTACAGAAAACACGCACTGAACTGCCACAGGATGAAGCCGGCTCTCTTCAGCGTTTTATGCGAGATCAAAGAAAAAACTGGTAAGTCGTTCGCTTACTCTGCCTATGCAGAACTTGTGTGCGGGTTTGTGTCTTCGAGCCGCACTCCCACATTACGAGTAGATCTTTTTCATTACTCCCTATTGATTCTGCATTGACCATATGCAGAGACAGGTGTTTAATAATCATCAGACTAAATTTATCGTGGTTTTTTTTTTTTTTTTTTTTTTTTTTTTTTTTTTTTTTTTTTTTTTTTTTTTAGCGTCGGTAGCGTTCCTCTGGGCTTTCCAGGTGTCTTATTGTATCGCCCACTGCAATCATTAAGTGTCATAGCAATGGATTCAGTGTTTACGTTGTGTGAAATCTCACTTTGAATTGGCAAGAAGTGTATTTGCTTTAGTCTCATTGCTTTAGAGGTTGCGTTTCTCATTGTGAACCCCGTCCACGCAAACCATCGCGGTCCAAACAGGTAACGGCTCCCGCATCTTAACTGGAAGATCCACAGTGGTCAGTTTTCTGGCAGATCTGCAGCTTTCTCCCCTCAAACGAGAGGCTGACAAATGATTAAATATTTATGGAGGTGTTGGCGTTGTCTTTGTGCCATGGTTTCTCTCGTTTCTTTCCTGTCATATCCTGCAGCTTGAATCCATCTCGGCTTCTGTAACAAGCATGCTCATGTGGAATTACAGTGCAAAAATGATGTGCAGCGGTCTGTTTGTGGCAATCTGTCAATAACCCAGTCTTACTTTCCTATAATTGGATGCAAGTAAAGGGTAGGCTAGAGGAATGGGTATCGGGGGTTGTCCCTGTTGCCAAGGCAACCTGCTGTCTTATTTACCTAATGTCATTCACTTTGATTTTCACATTTAGCCTGCCAGTGGAGAAAGGGCCGGGGAGAAATGCACCACTAAATGGAAGGTGTTGTCGGCAGTGCAGACAGGCGAAGTTAATGGTCAGAATTTTTCCATACATCACTTCGGTTATCGCCAAATTTAATCTACAATCCGTGTTTTACCCTGAAGACTTCGGCGTAAATGAGCTGATTTACTAGATGACAGGAGCAAGGCCATTACTGTCTGATCTGAGCCACGGTTTGCCTGTTAAAGCCTGTTTATGGTAAATTCATTGTGAGAAAATGCATTTTTTGCACCAAAAATTATTTGGATTTGCAGTAAATAGTATTTGGGAATTCTAAATCCCAGTGTATTTTATTATATTTGAATTGTATTATATTTCATTTTTTTATTATTATACTTTATTATATATATATATATATATATTTATATTTATATATATTTTATTATTATTATTATTATTATTATTATTATTATTATATATTTTTTTTAAATATACATTTTATTATGCATAATTATATTTATATATTATTGTACTAAAATTCTTTGTATTTGTAATAAATAGTATTTAGGAATTCTAAATTCCAGTATATTGTATTATATTTAAGTTATTTATTTATTTATTTATTTATTTATTTATTTATTTATTTATTTATGTGTATATATTATTTTAGTAAAATTATTTGTATTTGCCGTAAAAAAAAAAAAAATGTATTTTGGAATTCTAAATAATTGGAATGCATATTTTATTTTAGTGAAATTCTTTGTATTTACAATAAATAGTATTTGGGAATTCTAAATCCCAATATATTTTATTATATAATTATTATTATTATATAATTTATTAATGCATAAATATATTTATATATTATTTTATGTATTTTTAATAATGCATAAATATATTTATATATTATTTTATGTATTTTTAATATAGTAATTGTGTGTGTGTGTGTGTGTGTGTGTGTATATATACACACCATAAAAAGAATATATTATAATCGTATATATGAATAGAAAAATTTTATTAAATATATTTTTAAATAATCATATAATTCATTGTTTAGTTTTGTTACCTGTTTTACATTCGTCCGGCACTACAAAAATAATTTTTTTTATTTTTTTTTTTTTTTTTTTTTTTTTTGCGCTGCTATTCAATGGTATTATTTATTAAAAATAATAATTAAATGGAACCGGTGTCGCAGTACAATTTTTCACACTCTGTATTCAGGAGTTTGCAGAGATGTATTGTTTTGCTTGAAAATCTGGTCGGACTTTGTCTGAACAGGCCTCAGCTCTGAGTGGAGTTGTGTGGTGGATGGTGTCCATCATTGTGATCAGCACGTCCCCCACCTCCTTCCTAGCTCCACACATATATATATATATATATATATATACCTGCACTGCCTCTCTCCAAGACTCCCCGCTGCTTTTATCTCCTGCCTCTGGAATGTGAATTAAAGAAGGCAGCCTTCTCTACTGCACATGATTGTAGTGCTGATCAGTAGTCTTTACATCTGTTTTCCACAGTCTCGGTGTGTCTGCCTCTGTCTCGCTCTCTCTCTCTTCTACACCGAACAGCAGGGATAAAAGCGAGCTGGAGCTCAGGCCTTTCCCTGCCGCTGCGGTCTTGTCCTCTCCTCCTCCTCCTCCCTCCTGATGCCTTGCTTCCATTCTTGAAAGAGAAGTCTTGCTCTGAACTCGGGGCTTTGATATGGTAATGGAGGTGGAGGGGAGGGTTAGGGAAGAGTGGGGGAGGGGCATTGAATTCCTCGGAGTGCTGCTGCAGTTGGGAAGATTGTTTTTTATTGTTAAGGAAATGTTCTGCTCAAATGCAAGTCACACTAACCACCCCCCCTCCTCCCCACCTCGCATTTCCCCATCTGTTTAACATAAACTTCATGTGCGTGAAATGTAAGATTTGTTAATTAATCTCCTTAGGAACAAATTAAGAAAGAGATGAGGTTTCCGAGCCAATTGTCTCTTTGGTCTTGACCCTCCCCCATCGACTTAAAACGGTTGCAGCAAGTTGATTCTCACCCTTTTCAGCATTCGGACTTTTGTTCTGGCTGCCCAGCTCATCGCCGAGGTCACGTGCTTTTGTACTTTGTTTTTACAGGTTTTTGAATTGTAAATGAAGCTCAGGCAATATTATTATAGCTAGCTGACGAGAAACATGGACGTGAACATTTTTCACCATCATGATTTTGGGTTAAAATGCAATCTGGCCATCGCAGATTTCACTGTTAAATTGCAAATTATTGTTGAACAATTCAAAAATGTTAAGGAAATTTAAAACGAAAACGAGCAAAATGTAAGATTCTGCACTATTTCTGGGTCACTAATCAATGTACATTTGTGACATTGATCATGTGAACTCATCAGATGTTCTTGCTTCCACTGAAGCACAAGATGCTCTTTGGATCATTCTCAAGATATTGTAGATAACACAGATTTATGGAGAATACAAATTCATTTTGTAATTTATCTTAATTTTCCAATTCCATTTTTCACTCAAATTGTTAAAAATATTATATATATATATATATATATAAAAGTTTGGAATATAAGATTTGAACTAGTGAATGGTAGGGCCCAGATGGAATCACAGAATCCAGACATAAAAATGGAATTTACTGTATAATGCGTGTCATGGGATTTGCCAAATTTTGGATGAATAAATCAAACCTAGTACACTTAAATCAAAACAGGATATGGACTGTTGTCTGTGAATATTAAGCCACAAAATACTATTTAAATGTTCTTTGTGTCTCTGTGTGAATGAATGGCACAAATGCATGGTTTCGTTTACTACACACATACTGAAGAAGTGCGGCGACGCTTGCTGTGTTTTTAGCCTCTGCCGCCTCAATATGAGTACGTGAACGCATAACTATAATCTCTAAAGCTGCTCTGAGAGTCACAGAGTCAGAGAGAAAAGCCAAAACTACCATCATATCATTTACAAACATAAAAATAAACGTCTTCACAGCAAAAAAAAAAAAAAAAAAAAAAAGTTTGGTTTAACTCGAAGTAACTGTGACAGAAATATCACTTAATGTAATATATGGAGATTTAATGAAACCATTAAAATGGAATCCAGAAAATGAATGGAAAACAGAATTTGGTAAAAATAAAACTAAATTGAGGGGAAAAAATGAAATGTATTTCATAGGGCCTTAAAAAGTTGTTTTTTTTTTTTTTTTTTTTTTTTTTTTTACTTTTAATAAATCGCTGTTAAATTGTGTAAGTTTTATGATTTCAATTATTTAGACATGCTTTTTGGTTAATACAATTTAATTTAACTACTAAAACAGAGTCTAGAAAAATTAAAACAGAAAAATTGAATTTGGAAAAATATTAAGGATTAATACAATTTAATTTAACCATTTAAAGAGTCTAGAAAAATGAAAACAGTAAAAACTTGGATAACGGAAAAAAAATGAATCTAGAAAAAATATAACCGATTTCATAGAGCCCTAGTATAATGGGAAAGTGTATGTTTACATTTTGTGGCTGGTCACCATTAGGTTGTTTTTTTCCTCATTATAATTTTTATACTCTTTTAGCTATTTTTGCAGTTTCTTTACATAATGTTGCTATTTTTTTTGTTTTTGGCAAAATAAAGTAAACTGTGATATATTATACCCAAAAATTTGTCATACAGTTGACTACCAGTAAAAATTTGTGACCAAAATTATCCACTTTGACCTGACCATGTTTTGCTAATGCAACCTTTTTACATCAGACTGAACAAAATTAAGCATTGCTTGGTAATTGCTCAACAAAGTATTGATAGTCGTGTAAATATTGTCATACTAACAGTTGTCTAAATAATTTTTGGCTGATTGTAATCCATTACATACCTTTGTATCAAAGTTACCAGACATTATCAAGATGAGTTCTTGTCATATTTTATTACCATTACAGTGAATAAACTGTGATCATTTTGAAGGTGTCTGAATAAATTTTGGCTTGACTGTATATTTGTGCTACAGACAGAACAGAAATGTCCCATTTTGTTCAGAGAGCATAAAATCTTTAATCCTGAATTTGTTTTATAAGGTTTTCTGGTTAACTCTTGGCTCGTCTATGGCTGTTAACTCCCTTGCTAATAACTGAAAAAAGTCAAGTCATGTGATGTTTGTAGAGTACCTACCAGAAGAACCAGCCAGGTCAACTTTACTCATAGTGCATTTCTGCTATTAAAATCCCAGAAACAAATAAAAGATTTGGCAGGGATAAGAACGCCATGGCCTCAAATAAACCCAGTGCTGCATGAATTAAATATGAATTCCATTTTTTTTTAATGTCTGAACTTGTTTTCATATGGTTAATGGCTTATTAAAACCATACTGAATAGGCTTTAAAAGGACAAAATGTCCATTGCACTGATGAGCTATGTGTCTTCTTGTCCTGGACCGCATTTGCAGTAGCTTTCCAGTTTCCATGAAATAATCATGTCTGGCCTTTTGTAGTACAAGTAATTTCTCAATGTTAGCACGAACACTAGTGGTCGTAAAAGGGAGAAAAAGTTTCAAAATCCAGCTGGCCACCATTTAGCTGTGCCTAACTAGCTAGTGGTGTTTTAACGCAAGATGTCTGGTGAAGTTTTGTTAAGATTGGCTTGATATTGATAACTTATCTTGACAGTTGAAGTAGCAAATCATTCAAAGTTTGGCTTTCCAGCTATTGGAAAACTAAATTTCAACATGTAGTTAGACACCAGCCCCATCTGGATGAGAAAAACGAGCTCGAATCCTTGTTTATAACCAACCTGTATGAACTACATGACTCTGGTTTCACGGTCTGCTTGGCCAAAGACCTAATTAAGGCTTTTTAATTATCATTCATTTTTGAAAGACCTTAATTTGAACCCTCTTGTAAAATTTTATGAGTTGTTGGAAATCTCAGACTCGTTTTACGAGGCAGAACCCGCAGGCCTACGGGTAAAGGAGCCAGTGGAGTGTGAGACTTTTTATAACTTAAATAAACTGCAATAGAGATGAACTCAGGCTAACGGTTACTCGAACAGACTAAACGTTTGTGCGGCGTGACTAATGCATTGAACCTGGACTCAGAATTACCACCATTTTTAACATGCATACAGCAAGCAATGTGTAAAAGCAGCCTCCCGAACATCATCATTCGGTAGCGGCCCTATTTCGTTCGGCATTTCTTGTGTGGTGCTCTGTCACTCAATCTGTTTTTCTCTCCTCTGTTCCAGGAGTGAGAAAGATAGAGTGTGAAGGGGGGAGAGGGGAGAGAGAGAGACAGCGATAGAGAGAGATTGATGAGGCAGTAAGAGCAGCAGTAATTACTCTGTGTCCATTCCCCACGCCGGATTGGCAGACGGCTAATATCACACAGACCCCTGGCCCTGACAGGCGCCCCCTCCCCCCCATCACAAGGTCCAGAATGGTGGGGGGAGAGCGTCACCCCGACGCTCGGCTTCATCCTAATGCTGTGTGGGCTGAGCGTCTTTCCTCTCATTACGCTGTTCCTTCAGGAATCGAGGCTTTTTCTCAGGACTGGACGAGCTAAAATTGCGTGGTGCGTTCTTGAATGCAAGGAAGCGTTTAAAAAAAAAAAAAAACCCAGGCCCTTTGAGTTGATAGGCCAAGTACTTCCGCTGTGCTAATCGCCTAATTTATTGGAAAATGCAATTTGGAGATGACGTGAATTCTCAGTTGAACCGATTTACTAAATGATGGTGCCTGGTCCTATTGTGCACTATTCATCAGCGTGTGATGTATTCATTTCATCAAAATGTAATAATTTTATGCCTTGCATGTGTTCGCAGCAACTTTTCTGCTGATGTAACCAAGGCTGTGATGATGGGGAAAATATTAACTGTTAACATTATAGAGCAGTGGTACTCAACCTTTTTGACTCAGAGGTCCCCCATTGTTCACAACAATATTCAAATTTTGTGATATACTGGATAATAATTAAGGATAAAGATGAAAAAAAAAAAAAAAATTCATAATTTCTAATATTTACAATTTCTGAATTGTAATAACTAACCGTAATAACATTAATAAGTAGAGTAAATGCATATTTATTATAAATTATATATTATAATTGTGTATATATATTTTAATATATTACTATTATTTTTAGATATTTTTAGATTTTGAATGCAATATAATGCAATATACAATATTATATATAGCATGCAAATAATTTATAAATATATGTGTGTATATATACACACACACTTTCCTTAGTAATAACATATATATTTTAATAATAATAAAAGTAGTATAATATAATTTTTATTTTTTTTATTATTTAATATCTACATAATGTATAACTGTGTGTGGTGTGTGTATAATGTTATAATGAAATATGTATTATTTTCACGTTATATTGTAAATATAATTTGATAATATATTAATGCACACACACAAGCTATATATGTATATACAATAAAATGTATAATATTTTAAATGTTTCATACACACACATGTAGTAGAATATATATTTTAATAATAATAAAATAATATATATTTTTATTATACAATATCTACATAATTAATAAAAAAAGTGTGTATATAATATGTATAATAAAATGTATAATTATTTTCAAATGTTATATTAATAATATATAGTAGTATATCAATGTACACACACTAGATGTATGTAAATATTTTATATGTGCGCACACACAAGCAATGATATATACGCACTGCTGTTAAATGATTAATCGCTATTAATCGCATCCAAAGCAAGAGTGTTTGTTTCCATAATATGTGTGTACTGTGTATATTTAATATGTACAAATACACATTATGTATTAAAAATATTTATATATAATATATTTTATATGAATATAAATATAAATATATGCATGGAAATAAATGTATTTATGTATTTTCAAAATATATACTGTATGTGTGTATTTATATATACATAATAAATATACAGAGTATACAGACATACATTATGTAAACAAAAACACTTTTCTTTTGAATGCGATTAATCATTTGACAGCACTAATACACACATTTTTTATTTATAATAATGTTAGATATAGATTTTAAGTAATCTTGAGGCTCTAAATGTTTATTTTCATCTTCATTAATTCACGTAACTTAACTGCATTTTGAATGCTGTATGTTATCTTCAGCGCAAAAAAATGTTTCGTCCTTATTTTAAAATATATGTGGGCAAATTTTGTCTGTCACTAACTGAATTTTTAGGAGCAGAGTTCATTCCAGTAGACTGTGGTTTTCACTCTCATAAACACCCTTACTTTGTGTCTCCAGAACAGGATTAAGCACTCGAAAGAAGAGCGACAACCGTATTTAGCTGCGGTCTGTGTCAAAACTCATGGAGATGTCCCTCAGTCTGCTGGTCTGGGTAGCAGTGTTTGAAAGAAACCCATGTCTCTTTAATTAAAGATATGTAAATGTGGCCTCAGCTGGATTACATTAGCTGGCGTGGCTTTGGTGGGGTGGGAGAGAGTCAGAGCCCAACACCTAATCCAGACTAATTAAGGATTAATTACAATTGATGGGAGCCTTCCATCCCTGTGTGGAGGTCCTCACTGCAGTCTGTGACTAATCTAGAGCGCTGGAGAGAGGATTTGAGCAGGGGCGATCTGTCAGTTTGCGCCGAGCTCCTCTCACTTTAAGCTTCTCTTGAGGGAGGGAGTTTCGAGTTTCTACGCATGCCATTTGGATTGAGGCATTGGCCTTTTGTTAAGCTACAATAATCTGTTTGTCTCACGCAAAGGCGTTAATGGAAACTCGTTCGATAATGTAGGTTAAGATGGGCACACGGCTAGTTAGTGGTGGTTGCTAGGGCTCAAACGTAGGGTTAGGGATTTTAACAAACCCTCTTACCTCAAGTATTAACCTTCGGCGAGTAACGGATCCTGAACCAGTTGCAATGCAGATTGGCTAGGTGATGAAAGGTGCGAAATTACTTTTGTGAGAGGTGTAACATGCAGTGTTGTGGAGTAACTAGTTACATGTAACAGCGTTACGTATTTTAATTACAGAATAAATGTAACTGTAATCAGTAACGGTTACTGAGAAATGTGTTTTTGAAAAGAGGTGCAATATTACCTTAGAGAGGTGTGTCATGCAGTTTTGTGGAGTAACTAGTTACATGTAACAGCGTTATGTAATTTTATTACAAAATAAAGGTAGCTAATCAGTTACAGTTACTAAGAAATAATTGATGATTGAAAAGAGGTGCGATATTACTTTTGTGAGAGGTGTAATGTGCAGCGTTGGGGAGTAACTAGTTACATGTAACGTGATTATGTAATGTAATTACAAAATAAATGTAACTGTAAACAGTTACAGTTACTGAGAAATAATGTGTAGTTAAATTAGTTACTTTTAAAAATGTTATCTATTGCAAAAAGGGTTACATCTGAATATTTTCACACACACACACCCACAGATTTTCCCAAATTGCATTAAGGAGTTTAGGATACAGAATAGGACAACTCTTTTATTTTCTTTTTAGGTTTTTGTATATGCTTTATTTTTGATGAGCTGTTTTTTCCTAAGTATTGTTAGATGCCAGTGTGTAAAAAGATTTGATTTCAGTAACAATATCATAGCTATTAAACTATTTCTTGTTTGATTTTTAAACTAGAAATAACGTGATATTTTTTGAATGTATTTTAAAATATAATTTATTCCTGTGATGCAAAGCTGAATTTTTAGCATCATTACTCCAGTGTCACATGATCCTTCAGAAATAATTATAATAATAATAATATTATTATCGATGTTGAAAACAGAGGTGCTGCTTAATTTTTTTTTTTTGTGTGAAGATTTAATAGAATTTCTTAGAATTAATAGAAATTATTTTTCAAAATAAATGCTATTGTTTTGTATTATGTCTTTACTTTTTGATCAGTTTTATGCGTCCTTGCTCAATAAAAGTAATAATTTCTTTCAAAAAATAAAAATAAAACTATTACTGACCCCAAAATTTTAAACAGTTGACTAAGAGACCATATTTAAGGCCCAGACTATCTTTAAGACTTGGAGATGGTCCCTTTAGCCTTGGGCCAGTAAGCAGCCAGCTAAAATACCTTTGCAACTCCATAAACAACTCGTGAAACCACTCGAACACCTTAACAAATGCACATCAACTTCCTGGCAACCACCCACAACATTCAATCAATATGAGGCAACTTTTGAAACATTTCAAAATGAAGACTTAAGACGTTCTCCAGCATTTAGCAGTGGTAGTCATGCGACAATCTGGCTAGCGTCATCACCTATTCCTGATCCTCCTCCTTCCTTCCAACATTTCCTGTACTCTCTTTACTCTGCTATAAATAATAAAAAAGGCCAAAAATAACATTCAAAATGTAGTTTTACGATTGCATGAAGAGCACAAGGCGATGCAGTAAAAGCTTCAGCGCTGCAGCTGTGGCCGTCTCGGCGTTGTCTTGAACATGCTGTGCCATTCACCTGTACACATGGCACAATGCAGTCTCTCTCTCTCTCTGTTTCTCTCTCTCTCTCTGTCTGTCTGTCGGTCTGAGCTGCAGTGGGCTAAGGTTAGTTTACACTCCCCCTCAGCGCATCCAGCCGCCACTCTCCCTGGCCCTGTTTGCCTCTGTCATATTTCTCGTTCGCTCGTTATAAATGGGAGCCGCTCCTCTGATCTATTGCTTAATTGCCACCTAATTTGCATAACAGTGCAAATTAACGACCTCTCAAATGAGCGTTCATTTTTCACAAGGTCTTTAGGAGCTCCTTAAGAGGCGGTGCTAATTAGCACAGGAGGCAGCTGCGCTGATGAGCCGGGGAGCGGGCGAGAGGGGGGCGTGTCGGTAGGACGTATCGCCACGGCAACAGCCTTCTTCCTCCTCTTCTTCCTTGCAGAGTGAAGTCATCCGCGGAGGCTTCTTTTGTCCTCGGCGCTCGGTTTCACCTGACCGCACCGAGCCGGCGGAGGTGGGACGGTGTGTGTGTTCTCACCTGCGTGATCTTGTTTGACCGGTCCCTGCGTGCCGAGCGAAGCCTGTTGTGCTGCCACTCGGGTCTATGAAATGCTAGTTGAGTTAATTAAGAGCTGATAAATGACAAGTTGGCTTGTTTGCCTAAGGTAGGAGCGCTATTCACACCCTAATCGTATCCTCCTCTGTTGACGCTGACCAATGGCCGCTCCTCACAGGGCGTGGACGGGCCCGTGTGTGCGCATGTCAACGGCCCAGCCACCAGGTGCGTGCCACTGGGTGCTAGTAAATAGGCCCCGCAGACGCTGCTTAACCTGAGCTGCTTACAACAGGAACTTACCGGTGGATTTTGTGGCTTTATACCACCCTGGCACTCACTCAAGAGACACTCCTCTCCTAGTTTCTCCTGAGAAACGAGAAGCAAATCCCGCCACACGTACTGGCTGACGCATTCTCTGCGGTGTCGTCAGTGTTTTCTTTTGGTTTCTGGGTTTGTCCGTTTCTTTGGGCATGTGTTGTCATTCCCTGCCTAAGTTGCTTATGTGAATTTTGGCAGTTGCCGCTGAACCATTAACCCTTGTAGCTTTACCTACACTGTGTACTGGCTGCTGGTAAGCCTGTTGTTTAGGTTGTTGCACGGATTCTCTCTGAAGTTGGTGCTCATTTGTGACCCTGGACCTACAAAACCAGTTATAAAGGTCAATTTTATGAAACTGAGTTTTTTTAGCTGAATAAATAGCTTTCAATTGATGTATGGTTTGTTAGGATAGGACAATATTTGGCCGAGATGCAACTATTTGAAAGTCTGGAATCTGAGGTTGCAAAAAAATCTGAATATTAAAGCTGTACAAATGAAGTTCTTAGCAATACGTATTACCAATCAAAAATTAAGTTTTGATATATTTATGGTAGGAAATTTACAAAATATCTTCATGGAACTTGATCTTTACTTAATATCCTAATTATTTTTTGCATAAATGAAAAATCAATCATTTTGACCCATACAGTGTATTGTTGGCTATTGCTACAAATATACCCATGCTACTTGCGACTGGTTTTGTGGTCCAGGGTCACATTTTAGATTGTGTATTTAGCTATTATGAAACCAGCACAGCTGCAGGTCGTCTTAAGAGTTTGTGGTGAGGTGCATTTGGATCTGCAGTTGCACTGTGACTTACATTTTAATGTGTGTAAAAGCTCAGAGCTCACAACCAGTGTTAGAATGGCCAGTGTTAGTTAAATATGCATGTGTTGTAATTTCTGAAAGTATTTCTGATAAAATTATCAAAAATGTGCTTTGGCCAAGCTCAAAAACTTAAATTAACAGTGCTTAGTGAAATCTTAGTGAAATTTTTTCCTGGTTTCTGTCGAATGATTTTATCGAGTGTCTTCAGTAAACCAACCAATACCACAAAACCTCACAGAAGTCACTAAAACTGTCACTTCCTGTAAGATGATGGTTTTTATCAGTAGAGGTTACAAAAGATAACAGAATGGAAAGTGAAATTGAGGATGCAAGAAAAAAATGTGATTTAAGGTTTTTGCGGTCGGTGGTAATTTTGAGAGACACAGACAGAGGCCGCTCCCACGATAGTTGATTGACATGAGCATTTTACCTCAGACCCGTCCTACATCACCTGTAACAGTCCAACCTCCATTGTTTCGATGCTGGAGCAGGGATGTAAGTTAGACAACAATATCTCAGATTGAGCGAGGTTGTGTTGCTGGATGTAATAATGAACATAGTGGTCGTCATTTACTCCCGACATCTGAGCTGCTGAAGATGCAGTGGATTATGTTTGTTTGTGAATGGAATGCACCTCCCGATCTACATAAATGTGTCTATGTTTGCGCAAATCATTCGTGATCCAGCTTCACTTACAGCAGAAGTGAGTGTAAGGGGTTTGTTATGAATCTCTGCAATCACCGTTCCTAATAACGTGCTAGTTAGCAAGTTTAGCGGTTAAACACAGCTAAAGTAAACAGGCTCATCACTCCACAGAGAGAAGAGGGGGTGGGGCGAGCAGAGCTCATTTGCATTTAAAGGAACAATGCCTCAGAATGGGATGATTTTTGCAGAGTTTATTTTGACGAGGTAAAAAGGGTGTTTTTTTACACTACCATTGAGAATTTTTAACCAAAGTATGTTTTCATTAAGAACCTAAATAATCATCGCATCATTACTCCAGTCTTCAGTGTCACATAATCATTCAGAAATCAATTCTAATATGCTGATTTGCTGCACAAGAAACATTTATTATTATTATTATCAATGTTGAAAACAGTTGTGCTGCTTATTATTTTTGTGGAAATATATTTAATAAATATAAAGTTTATAAGAAAACCATTTGTTTAAAACAGAAGTGTTTTGCAGCATTATAAATAACTTTACTGTCACTTTTGATCATTTAATGCAGAAATCTTTGCTAAATAAGTGTTAAAGGATTAGTTCACTCCAGAATAAAAAAAATCCTTATAATTGTCTCACCTGCATGTCATTCAAGATGTTCATGTCTTTTTTTTTTTTTTTTCAGTCAAAAAGAAATTGAAGTTTTTGAAAAACATTCCAGGATTTTTCTCCATATAGTGGACTTTTACTGGGGATCAGCAGGTTGAAGGTCCAATTTGCAGTTTAAATGCAGATTCAAAGGGCTCTACACAATCCCAGCCGAGGAATGAGGGCCTTATCTAGCGAAACGAGACATTTTCTAAAAAAAAAAATGAAACGGTACATAACCTCCAATGATTGTTTTGCACTAGCTCGACTACACATTACATAATCACGTTGGAAAGTTCAAGAGTGACGTAGGCGGAAGTAGAGACCCAGTGTTTACAAACTGAATCTGCAAAGAAAGTCAAACGCTCTCTACAAAAAAAGGCAAAACAACGATATTGGACGATTTTGAAGTTGGAGGAGAAAATGAGACGGAGACAGAGTTTTTCCCTATGCCCCACCCTATCTTTTTGAACCGAAGTACACAGATGAAGAACCACACGTGACCTTTCCAACGTGATTGCATAATGCGTGAAGTGCAACACGAGTATTTGTGGTTAAATAGTATATACGTTTTTATTTTCTTCAGAAAATGACTGGTCGTTTTGCTAAATAAGACTCTTATTTCTTGGATGGGATCGTGTAGAGCCCTTTGAAGCTGCATTGAAACTGCATTTTTAACCTTCAACCCATTGGCCACTATATGGAGAAAAATCCTGGAATGTTTTCCTCAAAAACCTTAATTTCTTTTCACGTGAAGAAAGAAAAACGAAAACATCTTGTATGACATGGTGTGAATAAATCATGAGGAAATTTTTATTCTGGAAGTGAACTAATGCTTAGTTTGCAGGAAGAATAAAATGAAGAAACACAAGGAATATCTAGATGGGGACATGAAAATGTACTGCGTAAAGTAGGAATGACCCTCATATTTCACTTGGACTGTAATGGCACTGCAGTCGTTTGTGTTTTGAAGATAAATTCACCTTATTTACATCCCACTTAGCTCTCAGGTTAGCATGTTTGTTTGCGTCCATGTGGGCGTGCTTTTCAGCGCGCGCAGATCCCTCCCCCGTCGCGTTCGCCTTCCTCCTTTTGATTTATTGGCTGTTGCGGTCAGAGCGTTGTCATTTCCTAAGTGTCGCCCCACACTCGTTTGCAGCCCACCGCGATCATCTTCAACTCTTCCTTTCGCCTTGTCTCGTTCGCGCTCTCCCTGCCCCCTCTATTTTTCCATCTTCCTCCTCGCTGTTTTATCTCCTCCTGTGACTCCCTTTTGCTGCTTTCCCCCTCTTTTTCTCTCCTTACCTTCTCTTCCCCCCTTCTGCTCCCTCGCGCTCTCCCAGTGAAAGGCTGAGAATACCCAAGGGAGCTGATGCAATTAAAATGCTAATCCTGTCTGTCTACAGAGAGAGGTAGAGGGGGGGCTGACAGCATGAGGGATTGCGGCTCACATGGAGAACTCGACTGAAATGGAGAACAGAGGATGGGGGGAGGTGGCTGGGGGCACAGAGAGAAAAGGAGGCGGGGTATGACGGGAGAGCGGCCCAAGCCAAAGGAGGAGGGAGGGAGCGAGGGAGGGGGAACGAACCGGAGAAAAAGACAGACGAGGCCCAAGCCAAGGCGGCCAACGCGGCCGTGATGGACTGTTTCGCCAGTAATGCACAGAAAATGGCAGCGTTAATGTACTGCTTCCAGCAGCGAACACAACACCTTCGTCTGCGCTTAACACATCACCTGCGCCGTACCTGCGCCACGCGATTGTGTATGCGGCCGAACCCAACCGGGCGCTCTGAATATTTCATACCTCTCGCCAGCTAGCGGCCGAACGGCTGCTGGCTTTTCCACTTTTCGCCAATCCTTCACAAATGAGGGGATTCCTCGCCGCGAAAAGGGGCGTACGTTCGCGTCGATCATTCATAAATTTAATGGAAGGATATTAGTGCAACTTGGACAGATGCGCCGCATTAAAATGTACATTATCTCATTAGCATGGCGGTGTGTTTATATTAATGAAGTGTGCTAATTGAAAGATTTAACAGGCTGGCTTTATTAATCTTCTTAAAGACATACAAACATTAAGACGCAGTGGCTTATAATGTGTCCGGGATTCAGAAGCGTCTACCGCAACGCTGTTATAAAACGTATCCAGGCGTAGCAGAATCGTCACTTTATTTGCAGCTACATTATTAGGGGTTTCAGCTCATAAATTGAAATATAAAGGGGTGTTAGAATTTTAAAGGGGGCCATATCGCCTAGTGCCGAATGTTGTGGGTTATTTGTGCAATTATCAGTAATCGCGGCTTAATTGAGATAATTAGGCTGAAGAAAAGGCTGTGTGCTTGAGGGATTGGGCTGGAGGCAGAGCTCTTAATGGATAGTGTGGGTGATACTCTTTGGGGAGGTGGTAAATTTCACTCTTATTGATTGTGGGGCTGTGGTCGTAAAAACATCGACCCTCCCCTCAGCCGTCAGACTGCACACATGCAGGGGGAGTCTGGGTCACGATACAGGACAACAGAGATGCGTTTTGAGGTTAGGCCAGACACATGTTGCAAGCATACGTTCTTTTCTTACTGTGACTGACTGAGGGTAATGTCAGATTAAATGTAATTTAAATCAGGTGACGTTTAGTTAGCTAGATGTAAACATATCAGCAGTATAACTAGCTTTCTCAGTAGTTGTTTTTGAACTGTTGCTCTGCCTTGAAGATAGTTGATATGAAAGGGGAGACTGAGAGCACTGTAGCACCCCTTGTGGTAATGCTGAGAATGCTTTACAGTCATTTAAATAATTATTCAAATATTTTAACACTAGAGTAGAAGTAAAACATTTTGTAACAAGATTTGTATACACAGATTGTCCTATACTGTTTGGCTTAATTTTTCTAGTTTTTATAATAAATTAAAAAATGATTGAAATAATTTGCCATCAGAATGAATAACACAATACTAACATAACAACGTTTATATATATATATATATATATATATATGTGTGTGTGTGTGTGTGTGTGTGTGTGTGTTATTCACTCTGGTGGTAAAATAAATTTTATTATAAAACAAAAAAGGGACAAATCTGTTTTCTTTTATTTATATTTATACATATATATATATATATATATATATATAGATCTGCTTTGAAAACAGATTTATTTTTCTCTTATTTTAAAATAAAAATATTTATTGAAATAATTTACCACTAGAATGAATAACGGAGTTCAAAGTTTTTAACAGAAATTAAAAATATACAAAAAATATACAATTTCCTAATAATTTAAAATGAGCTTTTAAAAAGCAGATTTCTGCCTTTTGCTTTATAATAACAATAATTGCAATAATTTAAATAATCACTGTAATTTACCCTCAGAATAAATGGTGCACAGTTCAACATTTTTTATTAAAAATGGGGGGAGAAAAGAACATTTCCATCCCAATGTTTATCTCTTGATGACAATAAATAATTATTGAAATCATTTACCACCAAAATTAATTTTTAGAAAAAGTATGTTTGTTTTTCTTCCTTTTATAATAATAATAATAATAATAATATATAATTATTGAATGATAAGTTCAAAGTGTTTAATGAAAAAGTAAATATTTCCAAACATATCTTTTTGTTTGGTTATATTAGTTTTGGTAATTATTGGCATTTACTACCAGAATGAACGACGCAGAGTTTAAAGTTATTAATGTATGAGGGGAAAAAAATTTAAATCACATTTGTAAACACTAGTTTTCACATTTCAGATGTAATTTTTCTGTCTTTTGTTTTAATGACTAACCATCGACTGAATGAAATCTTATGCAACAGTGTTATTCTCTGCTGTCCCTGTGAAATGAATGAATAGTTTGACTTCATAGCACATATAAAACAACAGTATGCTCACATGCGGTTATTCATATCGCAGAAATCACTTTGAATCAGACTTAATGTACTTGAGAAAAAGTGTTCTTCCTTTTGGTTTGACTTTGGGGAGTTTTGCTGGCTGAAAAAGAGAGAGGTAAAGAGAGGGAAAGAGGGAGGGATGGTGAATCGGGGTCATTAGTTCAGGCGGCTGGGTCTGCTGCATTCCTGAGCTCAGAGAGGGGGAGAAACGAAAGATGGAATGTGACTCAGAGAGAAAGAAAGAGGGAGGACCTGAGTGGAGGGACCCTGAAGGGGCAAGAGAGAACAAGAAAAAAAGAGCCGCTTGCCAAGGGAAAGAGAAAAAGTTTTCAAAAAGAACGAGGGGGGAGAGAGAGGGAGAGCTGGAAACAAATTCTGCGCTGTTATTGGGGGAGGGTGCGAGCTGAAGTCATTAAATGTGTTATCAGTTAAAGGGAGGATGGGAAATACAGCTTTGATTTCAGCGGGGATGGTACAGACAGAACATCCACAGATGTAATGCTGATTGCTTCCAACAAATGGCCTTTTACTTGCGCAAAAGTTTCTCTTCTTTCAATTCACAAACAAAACAAACCCAGTGCACTTTCGGAGTCTCCGATCGCTGTGCTTACGCAGGACTGTTCAGATCTACTCAGAGCTTTCAAAACAATGTCTGGAGAACTTTTTTAGTACTCTAAAAGATTTAGTGAGAGATTCCCTTAAGGATGGTTTATAGTATCCATTTAACCTTTCAGAAGGAACATTGAATATCTTAGCATGCTCCTTTACATTTAAATGATCTTTTTCTACTTTTTCTACATTGCACTAGGGCACTAGAGGAAAGACAAAGACCCTCTGTGTCATGTATTTCGGTATTATCTATCTCACACTTGCCCTCAGCGATTTGCCAGCCCTGCGTGTGCATATGTATGGGAGTGTAGACGAGGTGCTCGTATAGGTGTGAGCGATGGCCCTGTAACAGGAAGTTGACAGAGGTCTTGCTTTAATTCAGTGCTGGGGAGGTGTGTACTTATGGCTGCTTGTGCTTATAGTGACAGCACATGCTCTCCTATTATTGGACTCGTGCCTCGTGCTCGGGCCTGCCACTGAGGTACCATGCTGCCCTCTGCTGCCTCAGCCAGGAATTGCACACTTAATTTAGTAGTTTGTAAAGCATAAGGGAAGTGTGATTGGTTTCTAAAAGCTCTCCATCTCTTTTTTTTGTCTTTTGCAGTGCTGAGCATCAGAGGTGTACAGGAGGAGGATCCTCCAGATCCCCAGATCATGCGTTTGGATAACATGCTGTTGGCCGAGGGAGTCTCTGGACCCGAGAAGGGTGGCGGATCAGCGGCAGCGGCCGCAGCTGCAGCGGCGGCTGGAGGATCACCCAACGACGGCAGCATCGAGCACTCCGACTACAGAGCCAAACTCGCACAGATCCGTCAGATCTACCACTCTGAACTAGAGAAATACGAACAGGTGAGAATCAGACACATGCATGACCTTTATTAAGAAATTTCAGCAGATTCTTCTGGGTTTGTGTATGTAAGCCCTTCATATGCTTGCATTCTGCAAGTGAACAGCGCATGATAGTGGCATCCCTAAGAGGCACAAAATCACTTTCACTGAGTTTTACCTTAACTGTTCCTTCCTGGTGAAATGACCTGCCCAACTTGATCCAAGCAGCTGAGTCCTTCAAGAAATGGCATCTCTTCCATCTACACTTAACCCTCTAACACTAGCGCACTCTGTTCTGTTTCTACTACTTGTTTTCTATTTATTTAAAAAAAAGACCCTCAAACAATTGCATTTTCTATTCTAACTACTCGTTTTCTTTTTCTTTTTTCAAAAATACCCTCTAAGAGTAGTGTTCTGTTCTTTTTTTTTATTCTGTCTGTTTGTTTACTTTTAATTTATTAAAATAAAACTTCTTCCCTCTAACAGTTGCATTCTTTATTCTGTTTCTATTTTAACTACTTGTTTTCTTTTTGTTTATTAAAATATACCCTCTAACTGTAGCATTCTCTGTTTTAATTCTTTCTGCTTGTTTTCTGTTTATTTATTTAAAAAATGACCCTCTAACATTAGCATTTTCTATTCTTTCGAATTTTATTTATTAAAAAAAATTGGCTCTCTAACAGTAGTGTTCTCTATTCTATCTACTCTATTTTAACTGCTTTTTCTTTTTACATAAAAATTGACCCTTTAACACTAGTGTTCTCTATTCTTTTTCTATTTTTGCGGTTCTTCTTTTTATTTATTACAAAAATTGACCCTCTAATAATAGTGTTCTCTTTTTCTGTTCTTTTTCTATTCTGTCTGCTTGTTTTCTTTCTGCTTTATTTAAAGTTGGCTCTCTAACAGCTTGTTTTCTTTTTATTTATACATAAAAAATGTATCCTCTAAAACTAGTGCACTAGTGTTCTCTATTCTTTTTCTATTTTTGTGACTTTTCTTTTTATTCATAAGTTGACCCTCTTGCAGTAGCATTCTGTATTCTTTTTTTTTTATTCTGTCTACTTGTTTGCTTTTTATTTATTAAAAAACTTGACCCTCTAACAGTTGCATTCTCTATTCTATTTCTGTTCTATCTGCTTTTTTTTTTTTTTTTTTTTTTTTTTTTTTTATTATTATCAACCTCTAACATCAGCATTCTCCATTCTTTTCCTATTATTTTTAACTTGTCTTTTTATTTATAAAAAAATTGGTTCTCTAAAACTAGTGTTCTCTATTCTTTTCCTATTTTTGCAACTTTTCTTTTTATTAATAAAACAAATTGCAGTAGAATTCTGTATTCTTTTTCTATGCTATCTACTTGTTTTATTTGTATTTTTATTTTTATTTTTTATTTTTATTTTTTTTACTTGCTATGTGTACTGCATTAGACTAACCAAAACTTGTCACAGCACTTAAATAATATTGCTTTTTTGTTGGTTTGATTGCTTATGTTGTCCTTATTTGTAAGTCGTTTCGGATAAAAGTATCTGCTAAATGACTAAATGTAATGATGATTTTCAGTTTAATGTCATCTACATATTTACAGTTTAAAAGGTTGGGGGTAGTACTTTCAGTATTAGTGTTGTTTCGGTTTTTGTAAGATATGCATATTTGTATTCAAAATGCAAGGATGCATTAAATTGATCGAAAGTAACAGTAAAGACATTTATAATGTTACAAAAGAAAAATATACTACAGTTCCACAAAATTATTAAGCAGCACAACTGTAATTGATGATGATGATGATGATGATGATGATAATAATAATAATAATAATAATAATAATAATAATAATAATAATAATAATAATAAATGTTTCTTGGGCACCAAATTATCACTTTAGAAAATTCAGCGTTGGATCACAGAAATAAATTACATTACAATAAATTACAAAATATCTTCAAATAAAAAACAGTTATTTTAAATTGTATGAATATTTGCAGCCTTGGGAATCATGAGAGACTTCTTTCAAATAATAATGATCTTCTCATCTGTTTGCAACCAGGCTTGCAGTGAGTTCACCAATCACGTGATGAACCTGCTGAGGGAACAGTCCCGCACACGACCTATCTCGCCCAAAGAGATCGAACGCATGGTGGCCATCATCCACCGCAAGTTCAGCTCCATCCAGATGCAGCTCAAGCAGAGCACCTGTGAGGCCGTCATGATCCTTCGCTCTCGCTTCCTCGACGCCAGGTGCGTGTCTGCTTCTTTAATCTGTAGCTATTTAGGTTTTAAAAGTCAAATTTAGGTGGCTATTCCAGTAATTATTAACCTGTTATCAATCAAAGCTCATTTTTCCACTTACTTTGTCCTCAGACGCAAGAGACGCAACTTCAATAAGCAAGCCACAGAGGTGCTGAATGAGTACTTCTACTCTCACCTCTCCAACCCTTACCCCAGTGAGGAAGCCAAGGAAGAGTTGGCCAAGAAATGTGGGATCACTGTCTCTCAGGTAAGGCCACGCATGACCTACAAGGTCCCATGTGTACTGCAAAACCTGGAATCCGTTTCTGTTTTAATGAATATGTAGAATAATTTAAGTATGGTTTGTTGAAATATGTCTTGTCATGAAAGTTGCATCATGTATCTTGAAGCAATAAAAAATAAGTTACAAGCAGATCCATATCAGTTTCTGCTTAAGGGTTATTTCCTTTCTCGAGTAGTTATTGATCACAATTACTGATATCGCACTTTCAGAAAATGAGTGCTTCGTGCATGTATTGCAGGGTCCGTCTGTTGAAAGTCCATTACACCAAAACTTTAATGCTTTAAGAAGTTCATAAAGACAAGTACATTACTAAAGTAAATCATAAGAATCAAATAGGTTAATCCAAGTTTTCTGAGAAGACATGGTAACTTAAAGGGATAGTTCACCCAAAAATGAAAATTCTGTCATTACTCACCCTCGTTCCAAACCCGTGAGACCTTTGTTTATTTTCAGAACACAAATTAAGATGTTTTTGATGAATTCGGAGAGCTTTCTGACTTTGCATAGACAGCACTTCAACTACCACATTCAAGGCCCAGAAAGGTATTAAGGACACTGATTAAAAAGTCAATGTGACATCAGTGGTTCAGCCGTAATATTATGAAGCTACGAGAATACTTTTTGTGTGCAAAGAAAACAAAAATAATGACAGGAAAAATGTAACATTGGCTTTTATTCACACATAAACACAGATCGTTGCACATACATAGAGCACACTGAATAAGATTGCACAATGAAGATCAAACATACCAGCGTACATATTCTTTTGTGTTTTAGAGAAGTGTTTTGTTTTCAAATGACATGATTGAGTAAATAATGACAGCATTTTCAGTTTTTGGGTGAACTATTGCTTTAACTACAACTGCGGAGTTGAGTTGTGAACTTGTGCTGTGTTCACATCATGTCGGACTTTCTGTAATTACAAGTTTGCCACTTGTAAAAACCGCTCATGTTTGTTGAACTCCTAATTACAAGCTGGAAACATTTTTTGACAGCTCCGTCTACTCCCACCTAACTGTTGTGAAGTCAAAACAGCCGAAATAGAAGCAGCTTCAAAAGTTACACTTAGCAACTTCTGCATTTTCTGTTTGATTTGTGCACAGAAATTCTTTTTTTTAATTTATTTGATATTACACAAAAATGTTTTCACAAGAAGGAAGTCTTATTCAACATTTCCTAAAGGCAGATGAGCTACACTTCCTGGTGTATGTTTTTAATTTAGCGGTGATGAAAACAAGATGCAGGAAGCAATGATAGAGAAAATCTTCCCACTGAGTGGGAAAAAAATTTGTTTAAAAAAATTATTTCTGTAAATAAATAATGGCAGTATACCACACTACCATTGAAAAGTTTGGTGTTGGTAAGATATTATTTTATTTATTTATTTTTTTTTAAGTTTCGGCAAGGCTACATTTATTTAAGTATAGTGAAATATTATTGCAATTTAAAATAAGTTTTTTTTTTTTTTTTTTTGTTTGTTTGTTTTTTCCCCCTCCTCTTTGAATACACTACTAGTCATAAGTTTTTGAAGAGTAAGATTTTTTTATTTTTTTTTTTATGTTTTTTAAAGAATTCTCTTTTGCTCACTAAGCCTGCATTTATTTGATCCAAAGTACAGCAAAAGCAGTAATATTCTGAAATATTCTTACTATTTTAAATAACTGCTTTCTATTTGAATACATTTTAAAATGTAATTTATTCTTGTCACCAAAGCTAAAATTTTAGCATCATTACTCCAGTGTTCAGTGTCACATGATCCTTCAGAAATTATTTGAATATGCCGATTTGCTGTTCAGGAAACATTTTTATTATTATCATCAATATTTAAAACAGTTGAGTACTTTTTTTTTTTTTTTTTTTTTTTTTTTTTTCTTCAGGATTCTTTGAATAGAAAGATCGAAAGATCAGCATTTATCTGAAAAGCTTTTGTAACATTATACACTATACCATTCAGAAGCTTGGAGTCAGTATAGTGTTTAGTTTTTTGTTTTGTTTTGGGGTTCTTTTTGGGGGGAAAAAATTATAGAAATGTATACTTTTACTTAGCAAGGATGCTTTAAATGGATCAAAAGTGATGATAAAGACATTTATAATGTTACAAAATATTTCTATTTCAGATAAATGCTGAAAAATTCTGCTCAGCTGTTTTTAACATAATTCAATGCTTTAAAATAAATATGTTTTTGCAGCAAAAATTGCATGCTGAAGGATCATGTTTTTAAAATAATGAAATAATAATAATAGTAAAATAATAATACACTTATTTTTTGAAAATAAATCAGCTGTTTTAGCTGTACTTTGTATCAAAAGATTAAAAGATTAAAAATCTTTGACTGGTAGTGTATATTTTAAAATATGATCCTTCAGAAACCATTCTAATATCTAATATGTTGAAAACAGTTCTACTGCTTAATATTTTTTGTGGAAACAGTAATACATTTTTGTTCCAGGACTCTTTTGATGAACAAAGTTTAAAAGAACAATGTTTATCTGAAATATAAATCTTCTGTAACAATGTAAAAGTCTTTACTGTGACGTTTGATCAATTTAATGCGCGCTTGCAGGACAGACGTAACCGAAAAAAGTTAGTTCAGCAGAATCAATGTCAGATTCCTTATTTGAAATTACTAGATTTGTTTCACTGTGATGAAACCGTCATCTGATTTGAGTTGTTTCACCTCAGGTCTCGAATTGGTTTGGCAACAAGAGAATTCGGTACAAGAAGAACATTGGTAAGTTCCAGGAGGAAGCAAACCTGTACGCCGTTAAAACAGCCGTGGACGCTGCCAATGTGTCGGCACAGGCCAGCCAGGCAAACTCTCCAGCAACACCCAACTCAGGTAAAGTGCACAGCAGCTTTCCCATCATCTCTAGCAGATAGCGAAACCACACTGCGCACACCGCTTGCCACAATCACACTCCATGCTATTTTCATTCCATCTCAGTTCTGTTTTTCGTCTGTTCTCAAGTCTGTTCTTGTCTGTCTGTCATAAGATCTGTTTTTCCTGTCATAGAGAATGCTTGTTAGTTGGTATTTGCCTCATGTACTTGCTGGGTGAGATTTTAGATGTTGTTGATTTAGGTTGCCCTGTAAAGCTGATCTGATTGTATCTAGGTAACAGCTGTTTTGTAAACATCTTTTGGATGAAGTGTCACTTTTCTATGGACCTGGGCGGTATGACGGCATACATGGCATGCCTGTAGAATTGTTTATGAATGGGTATTGTTAAGCACAACATAAAGTTTAGTTTACAGTTACATAACATCACAACTTGTCACATTATTAGCATAAAAGCTTAGTCAGGCAGAATTTACATGCCAGACTTTTACATATTATTTTTTGTTTCACAACCATTGTGTTAAAAATGAAACTACTTCATCTCATTTGATTAAAGCAGGTTTTCTCAAACTGGGGTTTGTGAGGAAACTGCAGTGGGTTTCAAGCTAAAAATTAATTGCATTTACAGTGGTTAGAACACTAGTATTTCTGTCTTTTGCTGTAGTGTCAGTAGGAAATATCAGTTTACATTTCCAAACATTCATTTTGCCATTCAGTTTGCACAAGAAGTCTAAAAACAACCAGTGCTCTACACTAAACTCTGATCTCATCATCATCCAGTCTGTCTGGAATAACATGAAGAAACAGAACAAACTGAGATAGACTAAACTCTGGCAACATCTCCAAGACGCTTCAAGAGACCTACTTGTAAACTTCCCTGAAAAACTAAATTGGTTAATAGAAGTTAATTGGTAAAGAAATCTATTTATGACATTATTTTTGACAGCTTCCTCATTGCTACAGTTCTTCTGAATTTAGTCTGTCTCAGTTTGTTCTACTTTTTATGGCTGAGCTCGACTAAAGATTTTTCTGGTCGACTAGTAGTCGTTCATTTTAAGCATTTGTCGACTATTAGTCGCACGTTTATTAATAAACCATATAAATCATTATAATGAGCCTTTATTTGCCTACATAGCCTAATAAGCACTCAAGCGCACAAAAAAGGCTCGCCGCAGCACACCGGCAGAAGTAATGATTATGAATGTGTCTGGGAAAAACAGTAAGGAAGACTGCATTAGTGTTTTAATAATTTATTGATAAACTAGAGCTTTCTTTGTTTTCGGCTTAAGAGATAAAGTCGGTGACACTCACTCGTCATCTCAACAGTAGTGATTACATAATATGAGAATATTTGTTTTCTATTTCAATTGGTTAATTTAAAAATGGACATTTCACTCTATTTTTCATGTCTGCAAGGCAGAAATACACAAAGTTTTGAAGTTTCACGCTCAAGTTCACAGAGACCGAGACAGCAGAAAGCACATCCTGTTTGCTTCCATTATTTTACAAAAGCGCAACGTTTCATTGTTATTTTGAGTGCACACAAATAAATGTAGAGTCTTTACAGATTCGAAAGATGTATTACTTTCATCTGTATGGCCTAAAAATGACGGTGTATTTTAAGAGCAAGTGACCGCACGAGCGTCTCCATCTGTCATGCAGTGAATGCGCTACTATTCAGCTTTCACAGTCCACACAGAAACTTCAAAAGTGCACATTTTTCTAGGTTAACATTAGATTGAGCGGCCAAAGTTACTACTACATTCATCTTTCAGATGAAAAGCCATATTTGAGGTTGATGAATCATAGGTGAGCGCTTGGATGTCCTGGCTGTCCTCATAGACCAGCCGTTAACAATCTGTACGTCAAGGATTGGTTGACTTCTTTTAATGCAACTAATGAAAATTTTGGTCAGCCAAGCCTATTCTGGTCGACTAACGGTTTGTCGACTATAGGCGACAGCCCTACTGCTTCATGGTTCTTTGTTTCTTCAACTGATATTTCTTACTGACACACTACATCAAAAGATAGAAATAACTGACTTAAAAACATTTTTTAGATGGTGAAAATACTGTGGTTTAATCATTTTGGCTACCGCTGTATATTTTTAATAAATTAGTAAAGATTAAGGTAAATAAATTACAAACTGTTATTATTATCCATACAAACACAATTACTAAAAAGATGAAATAATTTATTAATTTTCCTACATGTCATGTGACCATTAACCGTAAACATGCAAAATTATTAAATTATCAATGTAAAATCTCAAGGGATACTTAAGTAAATATTTGTTTGGTTGAGTTTGGGGAATCCCTGCATTTAAGTATTTAATCAGAATTGGATTGACTAAATGTAGATTTGACCAAATTGTTGTTCCATTACATTTTATGAATGTTTTAATCATACCGCCCACTTTCACCTTTAGCCATATGAACATTCACTTTTATTTCTGATTTTGCATGATTGTTTTCCTCTGAGGCTATGGCCATAACCAATAACTTTCCGTTGATGACTAACATAGCCTTTGTGTTCAGTTATTGATGCTGTGTTGCTTTTTGTTTAACGTTTTCATTTTACTTTCATATTCACATGTGATGACACATCCACACACACACACCCACACACACACATGGTTAGAGTAGTTGAACCTCTATTTGCTCAGGAAGCAGAATGAAGAAGGTAGGTGGTTTAACTTGGTATTGTCACTTTTAACAATACTCGGTCACCACGTATATTTTTAAACCCCACCTCCACATATCCTGTTGCACATCCTGCGGTCGGCGTCCCAACAATGCATCACATCATCTAGAGGAAGTAGGATGTCGAGTTGTATACCTTCATGCAAAGCAAGAGTCCGCATCAGCACATACGTGATCGCTGCTTCCCGTTGACTTCACCTGTTTTGTTCTGACGCCTCTAGTCAGCAGAAACACAGATTATCTCAACCGTCTTGGATTTCAGAATGCAGCTTGTCCTGATTTTCACGCTCAGCATAGGGAGCAGACAGATTTTCACCACATACTCTAGGCGGGTTGCATGCCTGACGGGCTACGTGTATTACTGCAGGGTCATCTGGGTCATACACCCTCTCTCACGCAGGAGACGCCTACCTCGGGCTGCGTTCACTCAACGGGGATGGCGTCAGCGTCACTCCTGCTGTGCAGCAGCAGCAGCAGCAGCAGGTAGGCACTGAGGACAACCCCTCAATGCCCTTCCTCCTCCATACCTGCTCACAGTGTAGTGCTCTCTTCCCCTTTTCCCAAAACGTGAAATCCGCCTTAGCTCCCACCCCAGAGCGCTTCGCCCCACGGAGCCCTGAGTGTAGAGCTCTATCCTGAAAACGAACTCTGCCATCTTCCCTGTGGCATTGCTCCATTTCATTTCTTCATCAGTCATCCACAGTCACATCCTTAGCCATTCCTTTGTCTTCTTCCTGTTAGATGAACTCTTTTCATCAAGGGCTCGACAGTAAGGATGTACTACTGATGTTCCAGGGCCACTGAGAATGTTTCGGGCCAGTGTTTTTCATTTTAAAGGCAGGGTGGGTGATTTGGTTCAAAAACATCTCTTCACATCCCAATAGCAATCACTAAGTTGAAGGTAACACATCATAAAACATATCACAAAAATGGTGAAAATTTATATCTGATACAGGTTTCAGAAGTGGGTGTGGCAAAATGACTCGATAGCACCACCTATAAAATTTTAACAAAGTGCCTCTCGAGCTGTTTCACATACATGTATGAAATTTGGCAGACACATGTAACACATCAGTACATACAAAAAAGTCCCCTGCTACAAAGTCTGAAACCCAACAGCAAGAATTTGCTCTGCAAGTTTTGTGCAGTTTTTGCTATTTTCATGCGTTGTATTTAAACAAACTCCTCCTAGAGATTTAAACAGATCATCCCCAAATTTGGTCAGTGTAGTCTAAAGCCCTTTGGGATGTTAAATTGCGAAGATCTTGAGTTTTTGTTGAAGGGCATGTCCGTGGCGGCCTGACAAATTTTGCTGTTTCACCATTAAAAATGAAGTTATAATTCAGGCATACAATGTCTGATCTAACCAAAATTCACATGTTTGATAAGAGTCCTGTCCTGAACACATGCCCATGACCATATTCAGTTAAAGCCGTAGTGCCGCCTGCTGTCAACAGGAAGTGGCATGCGTTACGCTATAACAAACTCCTCATAGAGCGCTAAAGGCCAATATTCGGTTACAATAATAGCGCCACCTGTTGGCAGCAGGACACGTCATGCTTTGCACCAACTCAAACATGTCCATGTCCAATCTGCACCAAACTTCATATGTTTGATAAAAGGCTGGCCTGAAGACATCGACATGCTAATATCCAGTTATAGTCATAGCGCCACCAGCTGGCAGCAGGAAGTTTGGCACATATAATTGAGTTTGAAATATCCTTTATTGGCCACTTTAAATGCATATTGCTCACCATTCGCTGTTTTCCTAAGGCCACTGGGTGGAGGTGAGCCCAGGTGCAAGTGCTTAAATACTGTGTATTATGCATCTGCCACACAGATCTAATATAAACATACGATTTCTTTCCCAGCTGTTTGCCTTTACAGACATAACCGACTGTTTTTGTAGCTTGTGTTTTTTTAACATTAATTTGTGTATTTAACAGTTTAAGTGTAATAAGACATGAAAGAGAGCTTAGTTTAGTACTCACATGCCATGTGACAGCCACTTTCTGTGCACGTGCTTCGAATTTGTGCGCTTATGAAACCCTATATCAGAAGTAAATCTAATATGGTTTAAAACGCATGATTTCAGCGCAATAGACATGATAATCAAAACCAAACCAATGTTTTTTAGCGGAGTATCTGAGGTGTGAGCTGTAAAGGCACATCCCTATTCTAGTAAAAGGGGGCGGGGAGCAGCAGCTCATTTGCATTTAAAGAGACATGCACAAAAACAGCATGTTTCTACTTCCGCTTAAAATAGGCATTTCAAAATGATATAATAAATGATCTGTGGGGTATTTTGAGCTGAAACTTCACACACGCATTCTGTGGACACCTGAGACTTATTACATAAGCGGTTGGGTGAGTGAAAATGTCAGTATAAATCTGAGCTGCCTGCCAAAACACATTCTTATTGTTGAGCCCTTATGTAGTGTTCTGATGCCACATTTATACTGTCAGCTTTTTTTTTTTTTTTTTCTCCAACATCTGGAAAGGATCAAACCTTGGGTTGTAAAATTGTTTTTCACATGTGACTTTGAGAACTTTCAAATGTGTTTCTAAATTAAATACATATCTGGTGTGTGGTAATGTTCACATCTAAACACTTAGTTCTCATTCTTCTTTTAATGTATGTGTGTCTGTGTGTGTGTATATTTTTTGTGGTCTGGTGTGAACGCAGAGTGGGTCACGCTACACGAGTGACACACTGAAATGCATTGCAGATCAGACTAAAACCAAAAAATGAAAATGCTGTCATCATTTATTCACTCTCATGTCGTTTCAAACTCAAAAGACTTTCGTTCATCTTCAAAACACAGATGAAGATATTTTTAATACTCTCTCATCAATTTTGTCCATCCTTTGAAAGTGTGCACAAAAAACTTCAAGTTATCGGAAAAGACACAACCGCTTAATGTGACAAACTGATTCAGTTGAGGCATTTATTCACATATAAACATGTCAATTATGACAGAATTTTCAGCTTTTTTCATGAACAGATATTAGAGAACAATGTGGTTATAGGCAGTTCACTGACTCTGAACTGATACATATATAAACACACTACACCTGTGTTGTAGTTTAATTTTTCATATCATTTTGTATGTGTTTTTGAGCATGATTATGGAAAATGTGACTAATGTAATGTATTAGCAATGTTGTTTTTATGGTTACTGGTATGACTAATCAAGATTGTGGTTGCATTTGACCTTTAATACCGATGTGACGTTTGTGTGCTACAGGTGGATATCCTGCACCGTGCTACACACCTGATGGCAGGCTATGAAGATCTGTCAGGAAGTCCTATTTACACCCCACACCGTCTAGATGTGAGTACAGCGCTGACACACACGCACAAACATTAAGCAACAGAAACAAACATTAAGCACAGAAAATTTAACCATTTGCTATTTCTGTAAAAGTAGGAGGCTGGAATGATTTTAAGTTGAATCTCATAAAAGACTGTTTATCTGAGGAGGTCATCTCTGCTGGTCCTTCATGTTGATGCAGATGTAAAGATCATTTGATGGTCTGATGTCTTGCTGTCTGCAATTTGTGGCTTGCATGTTTCCTGTTACAACATGTTTTATGATCTGGTGTGAATCCTGTCTTGATACGCATCAGTCAACTGCAGCTATATTCTGTACGTTTGGACACACTATATGAACAAACACTAAGAATTAAAACAATGTTTTCAGAAATTATTTTTTGCTAAATTCTTTTTTAAAATAATTTTATTTTAAATATTAAATATTTAAATGTAAATAATATTTATATATTTTATTTACATTTTCATTTTGTATTTATTTTTTTAATTATAATTACACTACCTCATTGAAACCTTTTTTAATGTTATTGAAAGAAGTCTGTTATGTTCACCAAGGCTTCATTTATTTCATTAAAATACAGTAAAACAGTAATATTAAGAAACATAATTGAATAAAGTTACCATATTGTATAAATGAATATAACTGAGCATTGTATAACTGATTATATAAATTGAATATATTTTAAAAAGTAGTAAACCTGTGATGCAAAGCTGAATTTTCAGCATCATTACTCTAGTCTTCAGTGTCATATCATCTTTCAGAAATCATAATATGCTGATTTGCTGCTCAAGAAACATTTCTCATTATTATCAATGTTGAAAACAGTTGTACTGCTTCCTACTTTTGTGGAAATGTGATACACAGAGTATTAATTACTTACTGACTCCAAACTTTGGAATGGGAGTGTATAATTTTCATATAAATATACATTTCCATTCATCTATATGGGTCAGTCTACAGAATTGGTGCATATTGCTGTCCCACAACCAAAAAAAAAACACATTTAAAAAGCATTTAAGTATTCAAATCTTAGATGTTCACTAAGATCCTTTTATTATATATTGAAACCCACAATAATATTTAAAATATCAGTAAGCTTAATATATATAAAAACGATCATGAATTTCAATAGGGAGGTGGCTGTCCCAAACCCTAACCCCTAAATTTCAACTCATGAAAATATTGAAATATTAGCATTTTATTACATTGTTGTTTTTAAAAAAAAAAACTTGAATTTTTTTAATTTAACAATTTTTTTTTTTTTTAAGTGTCCCGCATTTTCATGTCACCGCCGAAACAGTGCATGTTTTAGTCCATTGGCTGAGACTGATTTTAACTACACCCCTACATTTATGATCAGGAAATATTTATGTCACTCTCTCTCTCATAAATAGGCCCCATCATTTTAAGGTGTTCAAAAGTATGAAAAATCTGTGTAATGCTAAAGAATGTCACTACCAAACACCATTTTTCTATAATGAAACACTTTTTGGGGAGTTATTCCATAACATTTAGTTTTTATATGTGTACAACTGTTCAGAACTGTGCTAGCTAACCATGTGCTAATTAGCATCTTTAAGCTAGCTTCAACAGTATCTAAAGTATCCCATATCTGTTGGGGGGTATCTGTTTGGTGGTATCTGTTTGGTATCCCATAAAATTGTCAATACCGTAACAGTCACAACCAAAATATGTCATTATTGTTTCGGTAGTGACAAAAGGGAACACATAATTGTTTATTTTGGGGGAAATGAACAATTTTAGTACCATTATGCAAATTTTTGTGAAGATGTGCAGTTGCTACCAAAACATAGGATGTTTTGTCAAAATTAAAATATACTGAATTATCAGCTAAGATGTTATGATAGTTATTAGCTTAATGTATATTCAGGCTAATGAATCCTTAAGTTTGAAATCAGTGTGATTAACTCTTTGCCTTTTACAAAACAAAAATTGGATTCAAAATACAACAAATCTCATAAATCACACTTGAAATATTGTTAAAATTGTAATTGTGACTGATTTACCTCAGTAAAATTTTTAATAAAAGAAAAAAATAAATTTACAAGGAAGATGTAATCAAAATCTTAACAGGTCAATATAACCCTACTAATTAAAATATTATTACTGTGTTTCGGTAGTGACAAATTTGGAAAGAGGACAAATATTCCAAAACTTTCTGAAAATACAATACGAGAATTAACTGCACAGGTACTAGAAATGTCTAGAATTTTTTTTTTTTTTTTTCTTTTTTTTTTTTTTTTATAAAGACGTTTCCAACTGTGTGGAATGGCCCATATACAACATTCCATACTTTTTTTTTTTTTCTTCAGTTTCATTTCTTATGTTCCTATACCTCATACTGCTATTGCCACT
The DNA here is from genome assembly GCF_022985175.1 of Labeo rohita. NCBI lineage: Eukaryota > Metazoa > Chordata > Actinopteri > Cypriniformes > Cyprinidae > Labeo > Labeo rohita. Next base: position 6,776,195 of record NC_066871.1, read on the forward strand.
CTCTCCACAGGCTAACAACAGCTGGCAAGACAACACCAACCCTTCCTCCATCACCTCTCCACCAGGACCACCTGGCAGCATCCACTCCGACACCTCCAGCTAATGTAGCTCACGCTACACTCACCCACACACACACACACACACACACACACACACACACACACGCACACGCACAGAGCATCTCATCATCCACTCTCGCCCGTTCTCTCCTGCTGCTCACAGCTTTCGTCCTTCACTAGCAGATGTCAAAGGTCTTCCATAGTCCTCGTTCCACTTTCTTCAAAGTGTGCCAGGGTTCACACGCTGAACCAGACTATCTGAAACACACACCCAAGCGTGCTCCTTGAGCAAAAGACGCAGAGAAACACATCGTCAGTCCACAGAGGTCTTCACAAAGGGTGGATGATCTACAATCCACGCCCAACTCCACGTTACCTTTCCAGTTTCGACTTGTCACAATGGGGATTACGCAACAACTCCCTCCTTGCTTGTACCAAAGTGCTGTCAACGGTTGTTGCACCTTCCGCTCGTCGAAGAACAACCTCAGACAACTGAACCGTGAAAACGCCATTCTGTCCGCTTTTTACGATATTATTTCCAATCACTGCTTCCGACTTTCTCACCAAACAATCTGTCATTGTTCAACGTTGTGTTAAGCACAAATCCTGTCGATAACGCTTTGAGCTGGTGGTTGGACGAAGAGGAATCCATCAGCGTAAAGGTACGCCGGACATTTGAACACTTTAGCTGATCGCAAGAGAGTTCGGAGTGAAACAGCTGCAACGTGAAGCGGAGAGTCCAACGGTTGATACGCGATCGGCTACTACGCGTTGACCTTGTTTTTAATAGTTTAGCTACAGTACTTTTTGTCCTGCAGCCTTTTCTCCCCCCCACAAAGATGCACCAGCCACCAAACAAAAGACTCGACACGAACTCTCAACCTCGCGTTCGGAAAGGGGGTTGGACGGATAGCTGGAGTATTCGTTTGGATTGGGACACGGGTGGGAATTTAGAAATATTTTTAAAGGGAAAGAAAAAAAATATTCCACTGTCTTCCATGCATGTAGGGTGTTGAGATGTTTTAGTGATTCCATTTAGCCTAACTTTTCGCTTTTTGTTTTTTTAAAACGAAAAAATACTATAAAAGGAGAGGGTGTGAGTACAGACCAAATAAACGAACGAACGAACGAACGAACGAACTTCTCCAACGAAAACTTCATACTGCCCGTACTTCGTGCCGGTGTTTGATTTCTCTAGGATTTCCGTGATATTTTAATCGCACGTTTTCACAACAGTCATCCGTGACGCGAAAACCTTTCTGAGGAGGCCATAGCAATTAAGCGATAATTCCGACGGCGAAGATGCGTTACAAATATCGAGGAGGTTTTTTTTTGGTGCGCCGTGGCCTCTCACGTTACTGTGTTGTGTGTACGGGTGTCTGTTTTTTTAAGGGTTGGGTTGTCTCGTCACTCACTCGTGCTTTTGAACTGATTGTATTGTACGTGCAATTGAAAGCACCTGTTTCTTGGTAAAGCATGCTGTCTTTTACTTTTTTTTTTTTTCTTTTCTCCTTCTGTTGTTGTTGCCTACAATTTCACTAAACAAGGAACTCTGTTGTTTTGTAATCAGTTAACATAGCCAAGCAACAAGGGCTTTTCTCCTTTCAAATTTAACCAAAAATAAGCACTGGATGTGTTGTGATTTGAAACAGATGGACTAAAGTTAGTAGAGGAACATCAAGTGAGTTTATATTTACTTTTTCCAGACAAGTCGTTTGTATTCCCGGAACTTGTTTTGCTGTTTGCTTCTTTTCTTTTCTTTTTTTTTCTTCCTCCTTCCTTTAGTCGCGGAAGCACCAGGGCGTTTTGATATATGAATGGAAATTCTATATATTACACAAAGGACTAAATAACGTTGAAATGTAAATTGGGGTTTTGTTTATATGTACACATGGAAAAACAAACTCTGAGGAGCTTTTCAAGCTATTATTGTGTCCTCTATAGATTACTGTTAGTTATAAACATTTCAACTAATGCTATTACTACACCAAATTTCTTTGTTTTCTTTTCTATCAGTCATCTATGGATGTCACTGTACAGATTGTGGAATGTTTCAGTGTATTTTCTCTTTTTGTATGCTTTTATTTTCGTTTTTTATCGCTGGGGGGTTTTGGATTCGCTCACGAGCAAGAGTAATATTTGTTAGTCTTTGTAATATTCATTTTAGCGTTTCAGTTACACTTTCTTTGGATCGGGAGTCTCGAGTGTTATTTTCTTTGTGTGGTTTTGTCAACGCCGGTAGCGTTTGTTTGAGGTGCTGTGAAAATCCACTCACACTACTAAATTGATGGAATAAACGCATAAGCTAGGTAACGTGATTTTTAAACACTACATATCTTTAGTTTTTCCCAAAAGTGCATCCATTCGGAAACTGAGGTGGATTCCGCAGCACCGTAGCAAATGATGTCGACGTTTTTAATCCTCGATTTTTATCATTATTTTACTAGAATTGTAGTACACGCTTCCTTCTGTATTTACCATTCTCTCCCTCCTCTCTACCTCTCCTCTCTCCATTTCACTTGTATATAAACCCCACCATTTTCAGACTTGGTAGTCTGTATAAACTCCTTTTATACCTCAACTTTAGAACTGTTCTAGTGAGAGAGAAAAAAGAAATATGAGAAAATTGTAGTGTTCCTTATTAGAAAAACAAAAACTAATAAAATAATCTAGTGTGCTTTTGAGCCTGTAGTATTTTTTTTTGTTGTTTCTGTTCATTAAGCGCCTATTTGCATGTTGCCGTCCGTAAAATCATCCGGTTACGGCGGTTATGAATGAGTCTGCCATGTTTTCGGCGCGCTAGCCGGCCGTCTTGAATATTTATGCGGCGTAAGGACAATAATATGAGGATCACAATAAATCAGACCTTTTTTCCTCATCTCAAATTGATTATGTGCTCTGGCACTACTCGGTTTGGTGAAATGAAACACAGCCCACAGTCTGCAGGGTAAAATTAGAAACGCGTCAAAGCACAACGTCAGAAATCAGGGCTGTTGTTTGTTTCAGGTGCGGCTTTCTAGATCAAAAGATTTCTGAGGAAAAGTCAATAATTCATGATCGGTACAACTGAAGATCATTATCAGTTACAGTTTGGCAAGAAAACACGTGTGTTAAAGTCACCTCCAGGGCATTTGTATGTGGTTGGTTTTTACACGGCTTCTCTTCCTGTTTATGTTTTCAAGGAGAAGTTCATTTCCAGAATAAATGTACTCATCCCCTTGTCATTTAAGATGTTTGTGTCTGTCTTTCTTCGGTCGTAAAAGGAATGTTCTCCATATAATGGTGCCTGCAGGTTTGAACTACCAAAATGCAGTTTAAATGCAGCTTCAAAGAACTCAAAAGTCCTAACAGCCGAGAAATAAGGGTCTTATCCAGTAAAACGATTGGCTATTTTCTAAACAAATTGACAATTTATATACTTTTTAACCTCAAATGCTCATCTTGTCTTAGCTCAGCAAATGCTCTGTGTATTCCGGTTCAATACAGTTAGGGAAGGTTGAAAAACTCCCATCTCATTTTCTCCTTCAACTTCAAAATCACCTTACATCGCTGTTTTATTTTTTTTTTTGTAAAGGGTGTTTGATCTTTGCACGTTCACTTTGTAAACATTTGGTTGGTACTTCTGCAGCGATGTAGGATGATTTTGAAGTTGGACGAGAAAATGAAATGGGAGTTTTTTGACATACCCTAACTGTATTGAACTGGAATACGCAGTTCCTGAGTTCATGCAGAGCTAGACAAGAAGAAAATTTGAGGTTAAAAAGTATATAACTTGTTTTTTTTTTTGCTAGATAAGAGCCTTCTTCCTAGGCTTGGATCATTCAGAGCCCTTTGAAGCTGCATTCAAACTGCATTTTGGAAGTTCAAACTCGTGGGCACCATTGAAGTCCACTACATGGAGAACATTCCTGAAATGTTTTCCTCAAAAAACAATTTCTTTACAACTGAAGAAAAAAAGACATGAACATCTTGGATGACAAGGGGGTGAGTACATTATCTGTAATTTTTCTCCTTTAATATTATAAGGGTTTCTGCAGGTAGAACTATATGGTATCAGAATATGAAAATAACTTCTGATCACACTGGCAAAGCGATGTTCTTCCTCACTACTTGTCTTGTTTTCCAGTGCAAATGTTTTACATAAAAAAAAAAAAAATACTAGAAAATAGAAAAATCGGTAACACTTTCTATAAAGCTTGTATTTATAATACATTATAAGGGTATTCTTAAGGCATTATGCATAATAGGTTATAAAAAACTGTATAATATACTATATAATAAATAAAGTAATCATCACATCATAACAACAATTATAATACATTATAATTTGTAGTTATAACTTTTAGGGGAATAATTATTTATAACACACAAAGAACACCATATTAAGTCTACATCTTGTGAGTGGTTAGGTGTGTGTGTGTATGTATATGTATATATAAAGATGTTTTGTATACATATACATACATATATACATACATACATACACACACACCAACTGATGTCTCTCTCTATATATAAGGCTATATATTATTTTGATGGTCCCCTTAGTCTACTGACTATAAGCAACACTCCTTAGAGTATTAGGAGACTTAGGTTAAGGTTAGGGTAGGTGAAAGGTTCACATACTTGCAAAGTTACTTATAATCAGTGTCTGTTGGGGAACCATCAAAATAGTGTTAGAATAAAAGGTTACCATCAACATAATGATATTACGATAAAAAGTTCAAAGCAAATTTGTCATATTATACATTTATCTGATCTGATACCTGATCATATGGCTGTTTGAGAACAAAATTATTATTATTACTACTACTTATAAGTGGTCTTTGTCTGCTTTAAGTAAAATAGCATAAGTAACATGGCAAAATATGAGACTTGTAATACGTTATAACTTTGAGAAGTATAATGGATGCAAGTGGATGCAACGTGTTCATTGTGTGTTATAAATCATCACACTCTTATAAGCTATAACCACAAATAAATAAATATTATAATACATTAAAACTGTTCTTATGATACAACATATTATAAGGTTTTTTATAATGCATTATGCATTCATTATAATGCCTTAGGAATACCCTTATAATGTATTATAAATACAGGCTTCATAGTTACCCAGAAATCTATTTAATTCAAAGGGAAAACAAGTTGTCATACCCCACTGACAGATGCTTGTTAGTGATGGTTCTCACTAAAATGGAAATTCTGTCATTAATTTCTCACCCTCATGTCGTTACAAACCTGTAAGACATTTCATCTTTGACAAAACTTAACAAAAAATTAACATATGTTTGATGAAATCCAAGAGCTTTCTGACCTTGCACAGACACCAACGCAACTGACATGTTCAAGGTCCAAAAAGGTAGTAGTTTTATGAAGCTACGGGAAAGCTTTTTACATGTCTACCTACTGACCTGCAATGAAACAACAGTTGTGTAAGTGATTTCCTATGTTGAGGGGATGTTAGGGGTGTTTTTCTTAATGAGGGCAAAAACAGTGTCTGTGGCAGTTACCATATATATAATACTGTTTACAGCTGAAACCTGATTGAAGTACGGGACATTACTTTTCCGATAAGCTTTAGGTGGTTGACTAATCGGAGCAGATTGGTGCCTCATAAAAGTGAGTTTAAAGGGCACCTATTATGCCCATTTTTTTACAAGGTGTAATATTGGGTCTTGGGTGTCTCCAGAACATGTCTATAAAGTTTCAGCTCAAAATACCCCACAGATCATTTATTATAACATCTAAATAACATCTATTATAACAGTGGTGTGCATCACTTTAAATGCAAATGAGCTGCATATTCCCGCCCCGTCTTCAGAAGAGGGTGTAGCTTTACATACCTATAGCAATAAACTGTTTTTCCAGTTTTTTAACCTTTTTCCATTATAAAGAACCTTTTCTGCATTTGAAAGTTTCCATGGATGTTCAAGATTCTTCAGGGAACCATCAATGCCAATAAAGAACCTTTAGTTTTAAGAGTGTATAGGAAGCCAAACACACCAAAAGTGGAACAGCGTGAAGTTATAGCGCAGCGCTGATCAATTAAAATATTTTGCTAACGTACGCACACAAATACCGTTAAAACATTAGCTAAGCGCTATAACGACATGACATTCACAAATAGGTCTGAAGTTAAATGATTTGTGTAGACATTAATGTATTTAGGTGGATTTTGAGGCGCATTACCTTCAAAAATTAAAGTAATCTACTGCGTCCTCAGTGGCTCAGAGGCTCAGAAAATAAAGATTCTTATGTTCGGTCTTGCATCCAAACACAGAACACCGGGATTGCTCACGAGACATAGTTGACGTTACAGCTGCTTGTAAAATAAAGGACAGCGTACAACTGAAGACAGCTCGCTGAGGACGGAAACTATTGCAATGGAGGACTATCAGTCAGCCGCTGTGGGCGGGGCCTAAACAATGTGACATCACACTGCTTTGAGAATCAAAACTGCATATCTAATGACGTTTGGTTTAATGGGAATTAAAAAAATAAGGAGTGGGTGGATTATTTTTATCTTTGTAAGACGGCTGTTTACACATTAATAAGACGCTTTTATAGGCAAACACCATGTAAAAGTGGATTTTGCATAATAGGTTCCCTTTAAACACACAGAGGATGAAAAGAAGTGCTGCAGGAATGTACAGTGTGAAAAAAAAAATATTTTGAAGTTTAAATCATGCAAATGTGTTCAAGTAGCCATAATATGGGCACTTTAAAATTTGTTTAAAAAGTGTGGTTTGTTTGAAAAATAATAGCAGCAAAATGTTGTCAGCTTTAGACTTGGTATTTTTCAGTTTCTGATCTCATTCCCAAAAAAACAGAATGGCCCAAAAAGGCCGTTTTATGAATATTAACGTTTGCGCTTTGGGAAAAGAAAAACTTCCTGTGAGCAGCGAAGCTGCCTGTGCCTCGTAACTAACCGACACAAAAGAGCCCTAATACATCTATTGTCAAAGAGAGACAAAAACATGTACCAAAACAAGCTATCAAAAATGAAGTATTATTTACTCTTTGTACAAGCTGTGATCATTTCACTGAGCAAATACAAAGTCATTTATTTACACTGAGAAATACTTTTTCTATGAAGACAATAGGCTTTGTGAAGAAACGGGCTCTAAAGTGGTGGAGTTATTGCTGTTTTTCTCCAGGGGTGCCCCTGTTTTCACAGGCTCAAAGCGGATGCCAGAAGGCCCCTCACGCTGGCGCATTCTTCTCCAAGGGAAGCAGAGAATGCGTTTGTAGGTGGTCCTCATGTCCGTGTCCCGTAACGAGTAGATGATGGGGTTCACCAGAGAGTTACACTCGGCCAGAACCAGGCAGTACTTTTCATATTTGAGAACGTCACACGCGGTGCAACTGAGACCGTCCAGCAGCAGAATCACCAGACCAGGCGTCCAACAGATCACAAAGGCACCTGCAGAGAAAGGTGACAGAATGAAAAAATAAAAAAAGACTTGAGTGCAGGAAAGGGTATGGTTTGGTTTACGAGGTGCAAGCCACCACAGCATGCAAATGCATCATCTTGCAAAATGTTCTATATACAGTAAACGCTGAACCACACCGTGATAATGGAATTATACAGCAAACAAGATGAGAATTAGACAACACGCATGCATAAAACTGTGCACAAAATGTAGCATTTTCAACAATTGCAATTTAACAATTCAAAAAAAGAATACATTAAATTTGATTTTTAAAAAAGTGGCAGTAAAGATGTTTATAATGTTACAAAAGATTTCCATTTCAAACAATTCTGTTCTTTTGAGCTTTCTGTTCAAAGAATCCTGAAAAAAATGTATTGTGGTTTCCACAACATTAATGCCATTTGTTTTCAATATTTCAACATAATAAGAATGTTTCTTTAGCAGCAAATCAGCATATTAGAATGATTTCTGAAGGATCATGTGACACTGACCATGCTGAAAATTCAGCTTTTTTCAAATATTTTTAATGTTTTTTTGCAGGCTTGGTGAGACATTTGCTCATCAAGCCTGCATTTATTTGATCCAAAATACAGCAAAACAGTAACATTTTTAAATATTTTTTACTATTTAAAAATAGTTTTCTGTTTTCTATTTAAATATATTTTAAAATGTAAATCATTCCTGTGATTTCAAAGCTGATTTTTAGCATCATTACTCCCTTTAGAAATCATTCTAATATGCTGATTTGCTGCTTAAAAAAACATTTATTATTATTATTATTATTATTATTATTATTATTATTATGTTGAAAACAGCTTAGTAGATGTTTTTCAAGTTTGTTTGATGATTAAAAAAAAATCCAAAGATCAGCATTTATCTGAAATAAAACGTAACATTATACACTGAAAGCTTGGAACTGTGTAATTTTTTATATATTTATTTATTTATTTTACTTTTTTTTTTTTTTTAAGACATTTATAATGTTACAAAATATTTCTATTTCAGATAAATTCTGTTCTTAAGAACTTTCTATTCATCAAAGAAACCTGAAAAAAAATCTACTTGGCTGTTTTCAACAATAATAATAGTAAATATTTTCTGAGCTGCAAAAAGGATCATATTCTGAAGGATCATATGACTGGAGTAATGATACTAAAAATTCAGCCTTGAAATCACAGGAATAAATTACATTTTAAAACACTCAAATAGAAAAGGTTATTTTAAATAGTAAAAAACAGTTTACAATATTACTGTTTGTGCTGTACTTTGGATCAAATAAATGCAGACTTCTATTTAAAAAAAAAAACATTACAAATCTTACAGTTTAAAAACTTTTGACTGGTAGTGTATATTCAAAAAATACTTTAGGTATACAAAGAATTTATAATAGTGATTACAGTAAAGAATTTTTTTTTTTAATAGGAATCATTAGTTGATGATACACCCTGAACAGAACGTTTCCTTGTCATAAAAAGATTAAATTATCTGATAAGATTATTATGACCGGCCATTCCTTAAGTTTGCGCTTTATTTTTTATTGGTCGCAACATTCTTTGAATGTAAATTGTGTCGTGGGCTCTCATTTTTAAGATATTTTATACTTGTTAGTTTAACTACAATGTATAATTTGCATGTGATTCTATGCATATTTACTCACAATAGCACCATGTGCTCAGTCAATGCATTTCTTTCACTGCATATTAGGGTCAATCTTAGGGCAACTAAATTAACTGCTTCCAGCTCAAGGTACAAAATAACCAGGCGCAAACCGGTTTGGTAAACTTGTTTTGGAGTTGACAGACTTGTTTTGTTTTCCCCAAAAACAAGGTAACAGTACTTCACCACAGAGTTGGAGTTAAAGACGACATTTTTGTCAATTCTCAAACAAGTTTCCAAAACAGAAAACTAAACTTTCACTCAGTCAAGCAGTAATCTTAGTCTACATAAGAGTCAAGGTCTTACCCAGAATCATGGACATGGTCTTCATGAGGCTGATAACAGTCTGGTTGTTCGAGGGCTGGTCTGTGTGCGGCGACATCTGTTGGTTCCGGCGGCGGACGTAGATGAAGATGTGCGTGTAGACGGCCACCATGATAAAGAAGGCCAAGAGGTTGAGGATGGCCCAGAACACCAGGAAGCTGCGGGAATACAGCGGCGCTACCGTGCAGCAGCTAGACAGGTCGCAAATACAGTTCCAGCCCATGGTGGGCACCAAACCCATGAAGACGGCCACCAACCAGATGGTGACTATCAGCATCACCACACGCCGCCTGGTCATGGTGCTGTGGAGCTGCATGGTGAAGATGGTCTGATGGCGCTCCACCGCCACCGCCAACAGGTTGACCACTGACGCAGTCAGGCTCATGTTGATCAAAGCTCCACGAACAAACCACTGCTGGATGGACAGCTCAATGGTCCACGGCCCCGTGTGGAACACGAGGTAGAAATACGAAATGCCGGCGAAGAGGTCCGCCGCCGCCATGTTCCCCAGTAAGTAATAAATGGGGAAGTGGAACTGTCGGTTGATGATTATAGCCACTATGACCAACATATTCGAAAGGATAATACAGACGCAAATCGGAAGCCCGAGAGCGATCACGAAATAGTCATGAGTGCGCCAGGCCGGGGTGATGGCCTTGCCAGTGTTGTTGTAGAAGAAGGCCACTGGATTGCCATAAGCCTCACAGGTAGAGTTAAATAACATTATTAGAGAAGTAGTTCGAGTAAATCAGTTGAGCTGTTTAGTTGTTGCCAGTCTGGCCAGTTATTCCTGATGCTGTAATCCTGATGATGTCCTCAGCCGCCATTTGAAATAATGGTTTTACATATCAAAAACGTGCCAATGTTGCTGCTTACAAGGCGTGTCTTTTATTGCTTTCCAACCCTAAAACACAGGAAGACGGGAGAACAACAACATTACCTGTCCTTATAAGTCCAACAAGTGAACAGGTTAATCTTTAACAAGGACACCAACTAGTCATCATTAGACACACATTACGCTAGATCTGATTTCAAGAAGTCAACGAAGGGGTTAATGACGTTTAAGCCCCCCTTTACAATCCTAACTGCATAGTTTATTGTTTGAGTACACGTGAGTTTTCAGAGTTAAGTTACCTCAACAGAACGAGAACTAGAACAAGAAATGAAATTAGTTGTGGTTATGGTTACTAAGCACATTCACTGAAAACTAGACGCAGCAAATCAGCTCATTATCTCACACTGACTTTTCTCGCCCCTGCAGAGATGAAGTTTCACTGTACAGTTTGGCTCGGTTGTCAGGACAAAAACAACAACAGCTATTTTCTTCTAAAATGACACTTACCGTTGGCAGAGCTTCAGAGCAAACGATGGAAACCCACATAACAGCGGCTCAGAGTTGGCCGTGCGTCGATGTTTTGGCACTCGGGCGCTCGCCGGAAACGCTCATCTGGCGGAGTTCGTGGAGAAGTCTTCGCGTGAAGAACAAGAGATCTGAGATCTGAGATCTGAGATCCGCCGAGATCCCCTTGCGCGCCTCCCTGAAACCTGATTTGATGACCTCACCGCCAGAAGATCCAATGAACGCGAGACCATTGTTCAAAACGTTTAGTGACAGATTCAGAAGGTAGATGTTCTAATTCATTTTCCCAAAATCTGCTACGGAGTGTATGGCAAGCCGTTTTCACATTTATTCTTTAATCCATGTGATAACGGCCAGATTTCATGTCAGTTTCTATAGACGGTACTTTGTACTGTTTTGATAGTAGTACCTATTAAAGTTTTTATTTACTAAATGAATATACAATAATACACATTTATTAGACACTAGTAACATTTTAGAATGCCTACTTTATCAGAATGCCGACTTTTTAATTAATAACGTCTATATAACGTCAGGTTGACGTTGGACATGATGTCGGACAGACGTTGCATTTTGGTTGAGAATGAAAATCGTGTTGACGTCAGTATTTGAGGTCAATTTGACGCTGACTTGATGTTGGATTTTGGTTACACAACCTAAAAACAACAAAATCAACGTTTCCTGTTAAGATCAACGTCAGCTGACATTGGTATTGGACATCAATTTAACGTTGACACTAAACGTTGAATTTACATTGAATTTTGGTCGGCCGATGGCGTTGTGTGTCTGCTGGGGTGGACTGTGTAATTTTTTTGGTGAAACAACAGTTAAATGTGTACAGAAAAGTTATTTTAGTGACAAAATGTCTAGAGTTTTCACGTTATTAGATTTTTAATAAAAATTAAATTTGTACCAAGGGGGTGTTTTACCCCACCTTTTACCCCCATGGGTGGGGTAAAATGACCTCCCAGTCTGACAAAGTTATTTGCTATAAACTTTTACAGCAAAATCAGAGTACAGGCAGTTTTAGCTTAAAATTAAGAAGAATATAATCAATAATTATGAATTATAAAATTATAATGGCCTATTTGAAACATTTTGTTAGCTGATGCTAACTGGCTAGCTAACTAGCTACCTGATGTTAACTTGAGGTAATTTTTAAATATGAAATCCACGTTTTTATTCAACCAACTTGTTAGAATTAATTTGATGGAAAAACAAAGGATTTGATGTTCACAACAGAGTAACTACAGTAATTGCCCATTGCTCGCTGGGGGCGTTTTACCCCACCGACTATGTTTGGGAAAAAATTGTGTCATTCTGAAAACATAATTATATTTTTATTAAATAACACATACAGGGGTTGGACAATGAAACTGAAACACTGGCCAATATAGTGTTGGAGGTTTCATGGATATGTTTGCACAGCCTGGTGGCCAATCTTCACTGATTGCACACTGCACCAGTAAGAGCAGAGAGTGAAGGTTGACTATGTGCACCCAATGGATCAAACATTGTACCCTGAAAGTAGTGCCTTGTATCAGGATGATAATGCACCAATACACACAACAAGGCTGGTGACAGAGTGGTTTGATGAACATGAAAATGAAGATGAACATCTCCCATGGCCTGCACAGTCACCAGATCTGAATATTATTGAGGGATGTTTTGGAAGAGCGAGTTAGGAAAAGTTTTCCTACGCCAGCATCACGTAGTGACCTGGCCACTTTTTTTTTTTTTTTGCAAGAGGAGAATAGCTTAAAATCCTTCTGGCTACTGTGCAGGACTTATATTTGTCATTCCCAGGATGAAATGATGCTGCATTGGGCACAAAAAGGCTCAACAACGTACTAATTGTTTTTAAAAAAACAGGTGTTTCAGTTTTATTGTCCAACCCCTGTACTTCCTATCTACAGGCCCTACTGTTCTCATATCATATATAACTGTGACATTCTACAAAACAGCAAGCGTTAAAACATGCTTTAAAATAGCATTGTGGCTTTTTAATGTGTCATGACAGATCGCTGTATAGCCTTAGAAGGATTGACACGTGAACTGTTCATCTTTTCTTCTTTAAAACCTGAAAAAAAAACAGGAATGAACATATTTTAGATCAACCACTGAAAAACTAACTTCCGTGGTTAAACTAACTTCCTAACTGAATTGTTTGTTGGACAGAATGACCGATTCGACGTTATGGTCAAGCTGTTTGCGAACAGTCAGTTGGAATACACCGTCAAAACTGAATAGTTGATATCTAATCCACTCATCCTAATGGAATTCAGTAACGAAAATGTAAAAATTAAATGTTACTTGTTACTATTTGGATATATTTATACATTATAGATTCTTATAATGGCTTCCTGTCATCACTATAGAGTGTCTTCACATCACGGGACTGAACGCAAACATGCCACTGAATTGAACTTGATTTTTCCATGGTTTAGACAGGATAAATTAGCAGAACAATGTATTCAGAAGTATATTCAAAGTGCAGTCCATGCTGTTGTTTACATCCTTTCGCCAGTATGGCCGCATTGTGACGTAAGTGCAAACCCTCTATAGGAAAACATTATTGTACTAGTTAGGAATAAATGTAACAGCTTGCCATATGAGGTGAACACTTAACGAAAGTCACAAAGATGTTGATTAAAAATTTGTTTTTGTGACTATACTTATAGCATTCACCACAAAATTTATGTTCATTTAGATTTTTTTTACATGAAACACAAAAAGATAAATTTAGCAGATTTTTACAAACAAAATGAATGGCCGTTCAGACTGTCCACGATCATAATAATACCATAAAAGTATTACAAAAGTATTTCAAAAGAAGTCTGATTGACCCATGCACTATATTCATTTTACCAAAACCACATTTTCTGTGAGAAACAAACTACTCAAATTAATATAAGCTATAATTAGAAATAAATGCTGGCAGTGCCTAATGAAAAGGGTCTTGAGAGAATGTTAACTGCTTTTTGTTAAAGGCTACTATTTTTAACTGTGACGTATTATAATCATATGTGCAGTACACAGCCTCCTCAAGAATCAGGGATTTTCTCAAGGAGAATTTGTTCATTGTTGTCACTAGTGTTGGGATAAGTCAACACACTTAGCATTTAAAATGCAAACAATAATCACAGGAACACTGAGACAAAAAACACATTAGATATTTTGATATGGCTGTACGGTATTTAGTCACACTAAATTTAAACAGACTGTAAAACAAGACAGGCTACACTTTTAGTCAAAGATCCTTGAACTGAAAATTTCATAAAAGGCTTTAATATCTAATAAACTGGGAAAAAAGGTAAAAGTTGAACTTATAATTAAACTTTGCATATGCCTATGAATATTTCCTGACATAATAATTTATACAGCATTTTTTTCCTCGTCTGTGTGAGACAGTTTACTGAACAAATCTCAAACCTTTTATTAATTAATTAATTAATGTATTATTTATTTATTTTTCCTTAATTTAAGACAAACCAGAAACCTTGCTAGAGCTAATAACTCAAAATAATTTCTTAATTTCCTCAAAGGCAATCAGTGAGTGTGTTTTATGACATCTTTATCCAGAACAAAGTCCCATATGAGATTGTTGACTCTCTCAGGTTGATCCTGCTGAACCCAGTGGCTGCATTCGGGAATAGTGTGAATGACGACCTGACCCCTTACATAAGGCCGCGTTCCACCAGACATGCCCTCAACCAGTACATTGTCTGCCTCACCCCAAATGACCATGCAGGGCACACCGACATCTTGATGCTTGTACAGAGTGTTACTGTGGAAAGAGGAGTGCATCATAACCACTTAGACCAACATAGCGCAATAACACAGAAATGAAAGTGTGATTAATTTGAAACCTCAGAAGAGAGCGAAAGTAGTTCAGAGGGCCTGTGAGTCCTCCGGGCTGGGACAGCCGGTATAGGTACCCCTCCAGCTGGGTCTCAGTCAGCCGTCTGGATTTGTTTCTGATGCCCAAACTCTTGCCACAAAATAGACTTCGGACTAACTACACGCACATGACAAATAAAAAGTTGCAGAGAATCAGCAGTTCAACTTCTGAACTGTCACCGTTATACTCAAATTCAAAGGACAGGAAGTCCTCAGTGTTTCCTGTTACAGTAATAGCAGTGTCAGAACAGAAACCATAGTTTCAGACATTTGGGAGGCTTAATGTGTTAATGGTTAAAAGTATTCACGCTACCTTAAAATCCTCAAGAGACAAAACTATTTCGGGCAACACTGGTAACTGGAAGAAGCAGGCGTGTCCTGAACGCAACAGCTGAGAGGGTCTCCTCAGAACTGCGTCTGGGTTTTACAGAAATGAGTATCAATTGTCTGTGTCCACATATGTTTCGGTTCAGAGTAAGAGTTGTGTTGAAAAACAAATGAAATGATGCGCCGTCTGGAAATTCTTAGTATACACTTACCCAGCCATGAGGCAGGATGAGGGGCGTTCATGACAATGAGATGTTGCACCATGTCTGGTCTCTCCAGTGCATAATGCCACGCCAGCATCCCACCCCAGTCATGGCCCACCAATATGCAACTTGTGTGACCTGTAATTAAATACATTCATTCCAGTGGTTGACTGACTGAGGCAAAACTGGTTCACATTCAGCCGTGGAACTTCTGTATGGGGAGGAGGGGGGTTGTTAAAAACAACTAATAAAAAGATAATCAAATAGTTTGTCTGTGTGTGTTTAGTATATAACCCAGTGCTTATGGTTACTTCTAATTGTAAGAATTGACGTGGCTTTGTTTTACTCTCCTGAATTTTTCCACAACTTGTAAAATTCTAAATCAATATTCAAGCACAATAAATACATTAAAAGAATAGGTCACGCAAAAATGAAAATTTCTCATTTATCAGTATCAGTTAGTTTCTTCAGTTAGAGTTCAGTTAAAGAAAAACTTTTGAAGAATTTTGGTAACCAAACAGTTGACGGTAGCCATTGACTTCCATAGAATTTTTAACCAAAAAACAATAAATAAAATATTTTGAAGAATTTTGGCAACCAGTTGATGGTAGCCATTGACTTCCATAGAATTTTTAACCAAAAAACAATAAATAAAATATTTTGAAGAATTTTGGCAACCAGTTGATGGTAGCCATTGACTTCCATAGTATTTTTTCCATAAGTGCAACAGAAAATATTTTGAACATTTTGGTAACCAAACAGTTGACGGTAGCCGTTGACTTCCATAGTATTTTTTCCATAAGTGCAACAGAAAATATTTTGAAAATTTTGGTAACCAAACAGTTGACGGTAGCCGTTGACTTCCATAGTATTTTTTCCATAAGTGCAATAGAAAATATTTTGAAAATTTTGGTAACCAAACAGTTGACGGTAGCCGTTGACTTCCATAGTATTTTTTCCATAAGTGCAATAGAAAATATTTTGAAAATTTTGGTAACCAAACAGTTGACGGTAGCCGTTGACTTCCATAGTATTTTTTCCATAAGTGCAACAGAAAATATTTTGAACATTTTGGTAACCAAAGGGTTGACGGTAGCCATTGACTTCCATAGTATTTTTTCCATAAGTGCAATAGAGAATATTTTGAACATTTTGGTAACCAAACAGTTGACGGTAGCCGTTGACTTCCATAGTATTTTTTCCATAAGTGCAACAGAAAATATTTTGAACATTTTGGTGACCAAACAGTTGACGGTAGCCATTGACTTCCATAGTATTTTTTCCATAAGCACAATAGAAAATATTTAGAAGAATTTTGGTAACCAAAGAGTTGACGGTAGTCATTGACTTCCATAGTATTTTACCGTCAACTGTTTGGCTACCAAAATTCTTGAAAACATCTTCTTTTGTGCTTAACAGAAGAAACTCATACAGGTTTGGAACAACTTAAAAGTGAGCAAATGATGACAGAATGTTCATTTTTGCCTAAACTATCCATTTAACTATCCAAGATTCTATGTAAGCATTATGTATGTAGAGGATGCTAATCACTATTAAAGCGCCACACTCAGGCTGAATTACGCAAAGACACTAGACCTCTGCCAAAAGTGTCCTGCATGTGTTTAGTCATTTAAATGTAGAACTGCTATTAGCAGTTAATCATGGTTAATCATAAAACCTGCGATATGACCCAGAACGTGCCCAACATAAATTTATGGTCAAGAGCCGCTATTATTCATATGTGATATAGTCATAAGTACCCAGTTCATCGATGGTGTCTCTGATGTCATATAAAAGCGTCTCCAGTGAATATTCCTCCAGCTGGTCGGGCGCGTCAGAATCTCCACAGCCACGCAGATCTAGCGCCACCGTGTGGTAATGACTACTGAATTCCTGTAATTGATAACGCCAGGAGTACCTGCAGGTCATACATAGACCATTATTTAGTCATATAAAATTATATTATACATTTTATATAAACCTAAAGCTGTACACTATAATATATCAACATCACAACAACATTCTGATATAATAAAGGAATAATCACTAACATGATCTGAAATGTCTGTATAGAAAACAACATGCAGAAACGCACTTTACAAAACTTACTGCATCACATCTACAACATAAAAAAATCAGAAAATTTAAAAAAATGAAGGAGGAAGTAACCAGTTCTCTGGGAAACCATGAAGAAACAACATTAGGGGCTTTCTGTGGTCTCCTTTGGATACATAATGAAACCTCAAGCCTGAGCTCTATGGGGGGACAAAACGAAGTCAAATTATTGGAGGTTATGACTTGACTAAATACACACATAATTCTCTATTCGATTACTATTCCAGCAATCTTAAATCAATATTTTAGAAAGATTCGAAATAAATAAATGTCAAGTATGTCAAGCTGCAAAGCGTGATTTCATTAAAGACAAAGGAATGTGAAGGAAGACAAACGTCGTGTTCTATGTCTAAACACAGGTGGCGCAAGAACACAAGATATGGACGATCATTATTTAGCCCTTCATTCACCTTTCTAACTACAGAACGAATACTGAGAAAAATAATGATTTAGCCTACTTTCAATTTCACTCAAACATTGCTAATACATGTCATAGATAATTACAAAGAAACGGTAACAAATTGAAGTAAATTACATTTTGAATTTGAAAGACTGAAATAGTATTTTTCTTAGTCCAATAAAAGTTTCATGTGTATCTAATGACCTCGTAAATATTACTTTTGACAAAGACATCAAATAAACAACTGTTTGTGTTTTTCATTATGAATGCTCTCACCCTGCCCTTCAGATACGCGTGGTCACCAAGTGCAGGGTCTTTAAGGCAGTCTGGCGGTTTCTTTCGGACGTTCCATTGAAAAGTTCCATATGGATCCCTAAATCCAGTCAAGGCGATTCGGATCAAAACCAAACAAGCAGTGATTCCAGCTGTGCCGTACACGAGAATGTAATATACTAAAGAGAGAATCCATAAGCTTAGTCGTGTTGGTAATAAAAGTAAGTGCATCAAAGAGTTGCTCATAACTGTGGTAATTTGAATAACCAGAGAGATATACAGACACAGGCTCTGTGTAACTAATGTCCCTTGTCTCTGAAGAAGTTCACCTTTCAAAATAAACCCCATGTGACTGTGTGGAAACAACTGTCACTGAGCTATTTTTATACCACAAATAAATCATCTGATAGCCTTTTTAATTGTGTATTTATATTCCTATTTTTATTATTTTATTATTTATTTTAGTTACCAAAAGTGGTAAAATCTTAATTACGTCCATTCCCTGCTGGAAAAAAGTAGACACTATCACAAAATGTGTAATGGTTTTACTGGTTATAATGGGACTTGTATTGGTTTTAATGGAAACTGTACTGCACCCTGTGGCTTTCTACTGTAATTGGTCGCCTTCTATTGGTGGCTTGTTAAAACCACTAATTCCTAATAGAATAGGTGCCAAAACATACTATGGAAAACCATTTTTAATGGTTTAAAGTTGATGGTTTGTTATGGTATTTGTAGTGGAAACCATCTGTATTTCTGTGATGGTTTCTATTATTATTATTATTGTTATTTTTCCAGCAGGGTTGTTTCTGTCCAAATACTACGGATGTTTGATCAGTAGCCTACTTCTTGGCAAAATTGGACTTAAAGGTGACAAGTATTAATGCGAACCTGCAGAAAAGAGTGTATTTTATACATATCATGTAAGGCTTCCATGTTTCTCAAATCTTTCATCTGTTGTGGCAATGATACATATCTTGTAATTATACAATAAAATGTATTATTTTGAGATTAGGCCCCACTTTACCTTATATAAATTATCATGGGTGTTAAAATGTTCATTTAACCTTAAAATATCATGCCCAACAAATCTAAACAAACTGTTCTTTTACACCAAGTAGTAAAATCCACCCTATTTGTTCTCTTTCCATGGTTCATGGTGCATTCTCTTGCAAATGAAATCTCTTCTTTCACTTCCATTGCAGACATTTACACAATGATTTTGCCCCATGCAATAAATTCAGGTCCTTAAATAAGCTTGATTTTCTATATATTTACTTCAACTGCTCAGGAAGGCCTAATGTTTATGTTATGACACATTGCAGGGGCAGCCAAAATTACAATTTAAAATCAGTCAGAGCTTTCAAATGTAATCTTCATAAATGCACGTTATGCTTTAAAGTAAAGTTTTTTTATGACCCCTTACTTGTTTTGATGCCTTAAGTGGGATCAACTCCTGTTTACTATCTAAAATAGCTGCTTTCTATTTGAAAATATTTTGAAATGTAATTTATTCCTTTGATCAAAGCTTGATTTTCAGCATCATTACTTCAGTCTTCAGTGTCACATGATCCATCATAAATCATTCTAATATGCTGATTTGCTGTTCAAGAAACATTTATTATTATTACTATTATTACTACCAATAAACTAATTAAAATTAAGCACATTTTTCAGGATTCTTTGATGAACTGAAAGATCCAAAGGTCAGCATTTATCTGAGATAAAAGTTTTGTATCATTATACATTATACCAGCCAGTACAATTATTATTATTATTATTATTTCATTTCATTTTATTTCGAACAAAACATAATTTAAAACAAACTAATACACATATATACATGTGTTGCCGCGCCAACAAAAAACATTCCAAAAACTTCATACATTACAAAAAAAATTATGAATTATAGAAAGTATTATGAATTTATTATTATAGAAATTAATACTTTTATTTATCAAGGATGCTTTAAATTGATCAAAAAGACATTTATAATGTTACAAAATATTTCTATTTCAGATAAATGCTGTTCTGAACTTTTTATTCATGAAAGAAACCTGAAAAAACTATTTAGCTGTTTTTATAACAATAATAATAATAATAATAATAATAATAATAATAAATGTTTTTTGAGCAGCAAATGATTTCTGAAGAATCATGTGACTGGGGTGAAGATGCTAAAAATTCAGCTTTGAAATCACAGAAACAAAATTACATTTTAAAATATATTCAAATAGAAAACAGTTGTTCTAAATAGCTGAAATATTTCAAAAAATGTACTGTTTTTGCTGTACTTTGGATCAAATAAATGCTGACTTGGTGGGCAGAAGAAACTTCTTAAAAAAAAAAAAAACATTAGGCGTAGTGTAGATAGATATTTTTAAAGTACTTTTTTAAAAACAGTAGACTTGAAATTCACGAAAATGAGAAAACATAAAGATTTCTTATGTTCTTTTTTAAAAATCGTACTATTTCACCACGTACTTTTATTGCAGTTATTTTTAGCCAGCGTCGTTTAAATAACACCGATCAAACGGCAAACGGAAGAGATCAGAGCTGAGCGGTTTTAAGTGATCTTTCACACGTGTGACAGCAGCGCTCGCTGTCCTCACGTCCTGTGCGTCCTCCGCGCGCATGACGTCATCGACGTCTCGAGCTGTTTGTTCTGGATTGTGGGAGAGAAAGAGCCCGCGCGCCCTCACAACAAAATAAAGAAGGTAAATAAACAAGCAGCCTTTACACTCATGCAAAGCGTTTTTTTCGTATTAAAGCTCCCAGCATGTGTTGCGTCGTTTCGTGCAACGGTCAAGCGCGCTAATCAGCGCTGAAACGATTGTCTGGTGTGCGCGGTGAAAGCGGCCTGTGTGTCGCCGAGTGCTAACGCTAGCAGCTAGGAAAGACAAACTCATTCATGATAACGGGTCAGTTTGGATATTATTTCGCTCTTGGGCTGGCTGCCTTGGTGTTTTAGCGCCGAATTACCCCTTCTACAACGCGTGTGCGTCAAAGAAAGCGGGTAATGTACGGCTCTGGGGTTGTTTATTAGCATTAGGCCGTTTGCTGTCCAGTGCTAGCACAGCATCGCATCCCAGCTCTGCGCAGCTTGACGGCCGCGCTGCGCGAAAATCTCACGTTTCCCTGTGCGGGAATGCTGGAGGATTTGACGTAGAATTGTATGAGAATGCGCGTACACTTTACGCACGGTCAGATTAATTAAGTCGGGTTCATGAGATCTGCGCTCGTTTCAAGCGTTTGACATTGACAGATGTGTATTAATCGCGGGCCGTGGTTGTTTCACGCTTTGGGGTGAGAGTGTGTGTGTTTTGATTGCACGCATACACACACTGTGATACGTACACGACGCCGGACGAGTCCGTGTCATACACCGTTAGCACTGATAGCGGGTATGAGGAAATGTGCAGCTCGTTCTCCCGCTTTTAATGCCTGTTACTGTATCTCAACCGCATTGGGGTTTCTAAACAAATGTTTTGAGTGTATATGAACCCGTTGAACGGGACTATAACGGTGTGGCCCTCGGTGTTTTAGCGACTTTGAGCATAAGGACTCGTCTGAGCTGCCCGCAGTCGCCATTTTGTGGTGCTCCTCCGTGTAACGGAGAAACGCACAACCTTTATATTATATTTTAAAAATGTGCGAGAGTCACTAGTGATATTTGAAATGCATCTTTTTGTTTTTATTAACGCTACAGTTTTTGAAACTAAAGTGTATTTTGTTTTAAAAGGCATCAGTTTGGACCTTATGTCAGCGGTGTTATTAGCCTCGTAGCGCTTTCGGTTTGCGCTCAGATTTCCTTCGTGTGAATCCTCCGCTTTGTAGCAGAAATATTAGATATGTCTACTTAAGCACAGGTTTAGATAATACATGTACATTAAGTAAACACTCTTTGTTGTTTACCTAAACTTGTGTGCGAAGCAAATCTTCGCGGTCTGTGTGTTATCTGACATCATCATAGCTATGTGATTGACAGCTGTTGAATGACTGACAGGTTTCCTGGTATTAAGTCATTTGTTTGTCACTGGTGATTTTAGTCGCCTACCAAAGTACATATATCGTTATGTTGGTCTTCGAGTTGAATCAGTGTCAGGTACACTTGCGTTCAGCTTGTGACTGAAAATTGTATTAAGGAAGGCAAATGGGGTTTGTTGTGTTGCAGACAACTTTGTGATTGACAGCTTTCCCTGTGCGTTTTTGTTAGAGGGTTGCTATTAGAGAATTGAAATGTTACAATGGCTTTTAAAACCGAGCCAGGTGAGTACACTAAGTTGTTTCCCATTTTGCTCTTTGTGTAGATTTTCAGAATTTTTCTTTTGTGTTTTTTCCGATTAAAACTGACTGTCTTATAGCAGTAATTTCCAGTATTTTGTGGAAAATATACTTGCATTGATGCTACATTTACTTTATGTAACCCTAGACCACAAAACCAGTATTAAGGGTAAATATTTTGAAATTGAGATTTATACATAATTTGAAAGCTGAATAAATAAGCCTTCTATTGATTTATGGTTTGTTGGGATATGACAACATTTGGCAGGGATTTGAAAATCTGGAATCTTAGGGTGCAAAAAAAATTCAAAATATTGAGAAAACTGCCTTTAACGTTGTCCAAATTAAGTACTTGGTAATGCATATTACTAAACAAAAATTAAGTTTTAATATATTTACAGTGGGGAAATTTACAAAATATCTTCATGGAACATGATCTTTACTTAATATCCTAATGATTTTTGGCGTAAAGAAAAAACAATGTTTTTGACCCGTACAATGTATTGTTGGCTATTACTACAAATATACCGGTGCTGCTTAAGACTGGTTTTATGGTCCAGGTTCATTATGTGCATTTTTTTTTTTTTTAAATGCATTTTTTATTGCATTTTTAAATTTTAACACAACTTGTACTCATGATTTTATTAGTTATTTTTGAGCTTTTGTTTTTATTAAAAATGAAAACATGAGCAATTTATGAACAATAGGACAAAATAGGGCTGGGCGATATGGCCAAAAATATTGTCAACAAACGTTTTCTTTCCGTATCGTACTATATTGATATTTTACCGTGATATTCATGTACCATTAATGGAAGGCAAATGCTTTCTGCATGTGTATCAGCCTTTGAGAATATATGTAAACATAACTACAAGGAGTCAGTTACTTTTTAATTTAGAGTCACAGGAAATGCATTTCATTTTTTCCCTGAGTTGTTTTATTTATTTATTTTGGATAATAATAATTCATCAAAAATTTACAACAAAACAATATATTTTTATTTTTTGTCCTAAGATGCTGCACAGCAGAACTATATAAAACAGCTGAAAATGTTTTAGTTGTATGATATTCCTTATTAGTAGTAGTATTACATTTAGCAGTGTATTTTAGTGTTCAATAGTAATATTTCTGTATTATACAGTAGTGTTTCTCAAATGAAACTACTCTCAGAGAAGCTTTGGAGATGAAGTTCATGTGATCAGTCTTTTATTGAAACGCGGATGCTGAGACGCTGTGAGCATCACATGTTTTAGTTTGTGTATCAGACGAAACCAAACCATTCATTCACACAGAGACACGCAGATCATGCTGACTTGTTAGCCATATGTTTGTACAGTAGCCACGTGTGTACAGTGTGATCGGCTCGCCCAGCCTTACGACAAAGATACAAATGAAATTTGGAATGCTAGTTAAGTCAAGAGCAGTGAGTGGATTTAACCTTGTCTTTTGTTGTTTGATTAAAGTTGGAATGAATTTGGAATTGTGGTAAAACGGCAGGGCCTGATTAAGTAACGTCATCGACTTTTCTTCTTTATCTAGTTTTGATGAGATCAACATACTTAAAAAGTAGTTTGAAAATGTACTCACTTCTGATCTGGATGGTACTCTCATGCCATCCAAGATCAGAATGGAACAGATTTCATCAGACCTGATTTGGAGCAATTTAGCATTACGTCACTTGCTCACCAATGGATTCTTCACAGTGAATGGGTGCCGTTAGAATGAGAGTCCAAACAGCTGATAAAAACAATAATCCACAAGTAGTCCACATGATTCCAATCCATCAGTAAGAAACAAATCCATAATTTTAAATGTCAAATCCATGCTTTTAGCCAAAATAGGCATAATGCATAATATTGCTTTTTTTCAAAAAAATAAAAAACTGATTCAGGAGAGAAATATGTTCAGATCAAACACAGTTTAAGTCAACACAGTTGTAAACAAATATGAATTAAAGCTAAATTTTAGAATGTTTTAGTCAGAAGTAATGGTTTAAAGTTAAAATGCCTTAATGATGGATTTGTTTCTTACAAACACACAGCTAATTGATGGACTGGAGTCATGTGGATTACTTGTTCATTATTGTGTTGTTTTTATCAGCTGTTTGGACACTTGTTCTGATGGCACCCATTCACTGCAGAGGAAATCTGTTCCCATGAAGAAACAAATGCATCTGCATCTTGGAGGGTGAGGATTTTTTTTTTTGCTCAGTCAACTGTGTCACCACCTGCAAACGAATAGAAGTGTCTTAACCAGCCCCCTGAAGAAACACCCCAATTAAAGACTCACTTCTGCATGGCAGCCACTGTGAATGTGTGTCATCTTTATAGAGGACAGAGAACATCTCATTCCTTAGCAGAGTTTAATGATGAAATGGGCTTAATACAGTGCAACAGTCAGGCTCCGGAAGTGTAAAATATAGGGAAATCGATTTTTAACGATAACTAATAATGATAACTATATAATGATAGCCTTTAAAGACAGACCTTTTGTTAGAGCCATCAGGTCACAGCAGAGCCCCTGTTAAAAAAAAAAAACTACATTACCGATGATTCCACCGATCACAGAGCAAATCACGCCAAACGTGCACTAAGCTCCACCTACTTTCATGAAGCACTGCAAATGATGCAACTTTGTTGATTTTCAAAGCACTTACATATTTAAATGTGCTTATATTTTGAAAGCATTGTTTCTAAATATATAAGCAACTAGGGGTCAACCGTTATGTGACCCTGGACACCAAAACCACAAAACCTGTCTTAAGTAGCATGGGAATATTTGTAGCAATAGCCAAAAATACATTGTATGTGTCAAAATGATTTTTCTTTTATGCCAAAAATCATTAGGTTATTAAGTAAAGATCATGTTCCATGAAGATGTTTTGTAAATTGTCTACCACAAATATATCTCAACTTAAATTTTTTTATTAGTAATATGCATTGCTAAGAACTTAATTTGGACAATTTTTAAGATTATAACAAATCAAGTAGACAGACAACCGATATTGTGAACTGTTTTATATGTTTGGTATAAAAATGAAAATAATGTCAAAATTAAGGTTAACAAGGGCTCTGACAAAAACTTTCCTCAAATGCATTTAAATTATTTTATAACCATAAAAATGCTTAATATCGTGTTGATAATTGGCTGGGAGCAATAATTGGTCAACCCCTATAATTAACAACTTTAAATCTAGTTTTTCCATCAATTAATTCCTATGTCATGGACAATGGTTCATGGGATTGTAGAACT
Organism: Labeo rohita; assembly: GCF_022985175.1. Lineage (NCBI taxonomy): Eukaryota > Metazoa > Chordata > Actinopteri > Cypriniformes > Cyprinidae > Labeo > Labeo rohita. The sequence goes on from NC_066871.1 coordinate 6,801,784, forward strand.
TTTTAAGTAGACAGTCTTGTGCCTTTGTTTTTTTTGTGTTTTACAACTACTTTATGCTTTAAATAAAAGTTTTAAAGCTGAAAACTTTAAAATCCCTGTGAGAAATGAATGGAAAAAATATATATGGAACCTGCAACACTGAAAAGTGGGCGGGCAGTATTGCACTCAATTAAGTAACTTGTTTCATGTTAGTGTTGCTAATACACAGGGACTGTAACCTCTGTACCTTTCATGCTATGTGTACACAGTCCTCAGGCAGCGTAAAGTGCACAGAGATAGCAGGGCAGAGGTCAGGCCAGATGCTGGAGGTTACACACAAACAGTGTTAGATATGTACGCATGTCTCTAGGTCAGAGTCTTCAGACCACTTGTTTGCTGTTTGCTCGTAACTTTACAGGATCTTGCGGAGTATAATTGAGCTGTTGATGGGTGGAACGCCTCTGTGTGCATGTCTGGTTGTTTTCCCCTCCTCACAGTTTTTGTTGCCATAGCAACTCCATCACTGGCCTCATTTAGGATGTGACCTCTGAATGGGGGAGCAGGAGTGAATGGATAGCAGACAAGATAAGCACATTTTCTTGTATCTGTGCTTCATTCCAGTATGTGTATAGTATCTGGAGTACTGTTCTTTGCACTGTAAGTCAGATGCCAAATTCTCCTGTATTTGGTTACGGTTACAAGTAAGGGTGGGCGATAAACCGGTAGACACGATTAATCAGTAGAAATTTGTCAATGTTAGTGATTTTGGACTATCGTCTGTATCGTGGTTACACTCACATGTGACGTTGCTATGCTACGTGGTCAAGAAAACGCATCGTTTGCAAGCATTTTTAAGTATTGCAGTTTGAAAACAAGTGACGTAATCAGCATTGAAAGAGAACTCGTTTCTTTATATGTGTGTGCTGTCTAAGAGGTGCGTGCACGTGAATATTGAATTATTTTATAATAACGATAAAGTCTAGTTGCTAACATATTTCTGTGTGTGACAGTACGGAGTGACATGCTGAAGGCGGACGTAAAACTAGTATATCGCTAAATGGGGAGCTGCAATCTGAAACTGGTTTGGTCAAAACTGTGCAGTGTGACAAAAATCGGTCAGAGCCTTAAATAACATTAACTGTTACTAGTAGCAAGTGTGCAATGCAGATTTGAGTCTGTTTACAAACCTATTGTCCGACAAAGATATCATTTATTGACATGCTTTTTCTCCAAATTAACTTAATAACATAGTGAAGTGTTTGAAATAACCTTTTGCGATCAGACGTGGCTTCGTATCACAGAATGAGGCAGAAATCATAGTATAGTTTTATAGTATTATAAAGGCTATGTCGATTAGCATTGCATTATAAATATACTTTATCCTTATAAAAATACCTAAAATTGCTTGAAGAACACATACGATTGCTACAATATATGGTTCGTCTGTTTATTGTCTTCAAGTTTCCTCAGTTAAAATTCCTCTATCTGCGTTTTATTCAGCTGCAGCGATAACTGGATTAGAGATTCCTGAAGTGTTGTCAGTACTACTACTTCTACTATAAATCATATGTGGAGTTTCAGCGCAAGGGCGCCCTCCGGCTTCCGAATGTGAAAGAGCTTTATTGCCAAGTGTGTTTCACACACGAGGAATTCGTCTTAATGTTAGGAGCTTCCAGTACAGAAAGTACAAATAGTTTGATTAACATTCCAGTGAATTAAACAGTCCTTACATTACTTGTGTACTCGTAATGCCTACAACACCCTATTTTGGGTAAAAATAGTAAAGATAATACTTTTCTCTAAAGAAAGAGATTTCCATGAATTATCGTCATTGATATCATTATCCCAATAAATACCAGAAATTATCGTGGTAAATTTTTAAGCCCATATCGCCCATCCCTAGTAAACAGTCATTTCGGTGTGAAAAGAAAACTCATGTAACAGTATATTGGATCTGGGCAGCTCTTAAAGTGACAGCAGTCTAATATTCTTGCTGTCTGTCATTCATCAGTGTTTCCCCTGCCATTATATTAAGGGGGTGCCCTGCCCCCCTTTGAAGGTCAAGTTTATTTTATTTAATTTTATTTTCTATATAGCACCAGAGTCATTTTAAAGTTACCTTTCCTATAGAACAGGTCTATACCTTGTTCTTTCATTAAACAAACTAAATGGTCTTATGTTATTTATCTTATTTACACAACGACATTTCATTTTAGTCTCTACATGGATGCGCGTCTACAATTTCTCCTAAATTCCGTTTTTATGAATGGTTTTCGCAGACTCTGTTCATAAACATGAAATTTACACTATAGCGCAGAATGCCACAGAATTTGTACATTTTTGGATGAATAAATCAAAATTGGGTCTGTCACTCAGTTTGAATCGTGATATGGACTAGTGTTTGTGGATATTAATATGGTTTAGGCTCTGTATGTATGAATGGCGGGAACATTGTTTTGTTTACTACACAAATACTGAAGCACACGTGAGGCTCGCAGTGATCTGCGTCTCATTATATGACGACATGAACACATGAACTTCATTTCCAGAGCTGCTGTGAGAGTCATTTCATGTGAATTTTACTGTTTCATTTAAAAAAAACTAGCATCATATTATACTGCATACACACAGAAACTTAACAGCAACCTGTCAAAATAAAAGTATGGTTTAACGTGTAACAGAAATATATTACTCTTGTATAGTAAAATATACTTTATATATTTCTATTTCTGGCCAATTTAAATAAAACAATTAAATGATAAAAATAAATATTACCACCAGATGACTTTTCTTTTGATTATCAGATGAATAATCCCCCACCCCCCAAAGCTGTGAACCTAGGGGAAACACTGCAATATGTACAAGAAGCTGCAAAAGTCACAGGTGCAAGTGGAGTGCAAAAAACATGGTGGCATTAATTTTTATGTAAATATAATGGCCGATATGTTGCGTCACCAAAAATTGAGGTCATGTACATATGGGTCATTCTATAATTGTGGGTACATCTAATGTCAGTGAGGTATATTTTTAATATATTATTATCAATATAATGCCCTGATGCTTAATTTTCTAGTACACAATTATTTATTATTTTTTCCGATCACACTACTATATGTTGAAAAAGACATATCTTTTGTTCAAAAATGTTCATATCACATACAACCCTAGTATTCAGCTGCACGATTTTGTAAAGTTGCTCATTCTACTTTGCATTTAAGCATTTAAATTACCTCAAATATAAATTGATTTCATAGTTTTGCCTTCAGTTAGATTAGGTTATCAAGACATTTGGGTGTGCGCTTCAAAAATAAGTCTTTATTGTGATGTAACTTGTTATTTGTGTCCATTTTCAACTAAGGTACCCACTAGAAAACTCCCCTCAAAAAGGCATGGTTTGTCCCATTCTATGCATAATTTGCACAGTATGATGATATTTCCTCTAAAAGCACGTGGATGAAACATTAGAAGTTATATTATAGATTATAGTTATATTATAGATTACTAATTATAGAATGACCCATATATTGTGCGATAAGTCGATATATTGATTATTGTGACAGGCCTAATGGGAAGTACTGGTTGTAACTGTTATGTTAGGATCACAGAGATACTTTTTTGTTTTTTTAATATTTCGGATTATTTTTTTAAAAGTATGTGTGTTCCGTTTTTCATTTTCATTGTTTTAGTAATTTTATTGCATACATGTTTTTATCATTTTTTTTTATTTATTAGTTTATAGGTTAATAGGTTTCATTCAGTTTCAGTAATGTTTGTTAGTACTTAAAGTTAAACTAAATGAAAATAATGGAAAATAAGGAAAAACAAGGTTTTTATACTTTATTTCAGTTAGCATTTATTTAATGGCTTCAGTTAACTGCAGTAGCCCTGGGTTGATAAACGTACAGCTTGGTTCTTGTAACTTTATTTGCAATGTTAATTGCGTTTTGATTAAAGATTAAAAAAGACAGACTTTTTGCTTTTATGAATAGAATGCTGTAATTAAATGCGTGTTATATACGGTAAGTTTTTTTTTTTTTTTTATTTGACTTTATGGTTTAATTGAACGTGTCCACACTGATTGTTCTGTTATGGCAATCCTGTTTGTGTGTTTGCAGTTGTCTTAGTATAAAGTTTGATTAGTTTCCATGATTTATTACAGCTTGTAGCGATGATAGTTTGAGAGATATGGTGTGCGACGCTTTCTAATAAAAACCCATAAGGGTTGTATTTAAAAGATGTGTCAAGTGTAAAATAGTCCAGGTTTAAAAATTACTTCTGACAGTTATTTGAATGCAAGAACATGGTGTGAGAACATCCCGTAAGAAGTGCATGGGGTTAGGCCAACCCAAAACCAGCCTAATAATACAGAGCTAAAATTAAAGTTGTGGTCATTTAATCCACTTCATGATTCTTTGTCATGTTGGTTTTTAAGATTATTTTGCAAGTTACTGAACAGTACAGCAAAACTATTTTTAAAAATATTGCCCTGAAATAAAACCGAACGTAAAAGAATGATAGACTATTAAAGCCGTAGTGGGGGTGGGTAATATGACCAAAATATTTCACTTTATTTTATATTTCTTATTAAATTAGAACAAAAATGCTAAATGCAAACAGGGACAAAGTAATTGACGGAATTTTATTTATAAAAGACATCAAGCTACAGTCAATTAAATCATGTGCAGTTTAAATGATTGAAGAGACTTCAAACAAGTCACTCATGTGTGTGTCTCTCTCCGTCTGTCTACAGTAGCGTGATTGGCGTAGCCTGCATTTGAGCTGGTGACTTCTCTCTGGACGGCGTGAAAGCAGCTCTTCTGCTGAGTGCTCCTGGAGAAGATGTGTGCGCTCAGATAAGAGACTCTTCACACGAGAGACAAAAATGTGAGTCAATTCCCTGACAGCGCCTTCCATTCAGACCTGTCATAATTCCTGAGGGGTAATAAAAGCTTAATGCCTAAATAATGTCTGCCAAATAGGCTAATAGCTTCAATGAAAAGTGGCAGAATGGGTTGGGTTTGTCAGATCATGTCCTTGTCATCTGAACATTTCACAGCAAAAATATTAGGTACTTCAAAATGTGTTGATTTTCCCAAATGTGTGTTTTTCCCAAAGTTGTCACTTAACCACAACAAAAACTAATATGCTAATGAAGGCTCATTTTTTATTTATTAATTTATTAACTTAAATATTAAGACAATTGCATTAATGTGCTTTTTTTTAAATTTACAATGTTTATTAATTTAAAAAACATTATTATTAATTTTTTTGTTGTTATGCATTTATTTGGCTGTCATCACATCAAACCTAAAGATCTTTACAATGTTAATTTTGTTTACTAAATTAGAGACCACAACAAAAATGAGGATGCTAATGAGGCTTGAATATATTGTAATAAGTTAAATATGTTAAAACAATGACAGTTATGTAACATGAAAAATGTGCACGTAATGATGATAAAACATTAATTATTAAAGTAGCTTTATTATTTTTGTGCATGCATTTATTTGGCTGTTATCGCATGTAAAATTTTCAAAATGTTAATGTTTCCCATGTTTGTCATTATACCACAAAAAATGCTAATGAGGCTTATTAATTAGTTAAATATATTAAAACAATTGCTGTAATGTAAAAATGCACAAACAGTAATAAAAAACAAAACAGTATTTATTAAAGTAATAACTACTTAAATGTATTTGTTTATTGTTTGTTGTTGTGCATGAATTTCTTTGGCTGTTATCACAGCCTAAAGTTCTCATTTGTTTGTGACTGTCACTTAAACTACTGTTTACATACTGGTGACTAAAACATGTGGCGAATGCAGAAAGTGATTATGGCTTGTCTATAGCTGATAGACTACAAGCCTGGCCAACACAAAGAAAAACAATCTGATAGTGGGAATGCAGTAATGAATGTACACTGACCAAAATTATAAATGCAACACTTTTGTTTTTTCCCCCATTTTTCATGAGCTGAACTCAAAGATCTAAGACTTTTTCTATGTACACAAAAGGCCTATTTCCGAAAACCAGTCAGTATCTGGTGTGACCACCATTTGCCTCACGCACTTTTGCATAGAGTTGATCAGGTTGTTGATTGTGGCCTGTGAAATGTTCATCCACCCCTCTTCAATGGCTGTGCGAAGTTGCTGGATCTTGGCAGGAACTGGAACACGCTGTCGTGTACGCCGATCCAGAGCATCCCAAACATACTCACTGGGTGACATGTCTGGTGAGTAATGCAGGACTATGAGCATGCAGATGAGCTTCCCTGAGACTGTTTCTGACCATTTGTGCAGAATTTCTTTGGTTATGCAAACCGATTGTTGCAGCCACTGGCTGGTCTCAGACAATCTTGGAGGTGGAGATGCCGGAGGTGGATGTCCTGGGCTGGTGTGGTTACACGTGGTCTGCGGTTGTAAGGCCAGTTGGATGTACTTCCAAACTCTCTTAAACGCTTATGGTAGATAAATGAACATTCAATTCACGGGCAACAGCTCTGGTGGACATTCCTACAGTCAGCATGCCAATTGTACACTCCCTCAAAACTTGCGACATCTGTGGCATTGTGCTGTGTGATAAAACTGCACATTTTAGAGTGGCCTTTTAATGTGGCCAGCCTAAGGCACACCTGTGCAATAATCATGCTGTCTAATTAGCATCTTGATATGCCACACCTGTGAGGTGGATGGATTATCTCTGCAAAGAAGTAGTGCTCAGTAACACAGATTTAGACAGATTTGTGAACAATATTTGAGAGAAATAGGCCTTTTGTGTACATAAAAAAAAAAGTCTTAGATCTTTGAGTTCAGCTCATGAAAAATGGGGACAAAAACAAAAAGTGTTGCGTTTATAATTTTGGTCAGTGTAGTAGGCCACTAGCCTGCTACTAATACTGTAGAAAAACTGGTATGGGTAAATTACGTGGTACCAAATTACAGGTAATTCTGACATCATTGCTGTATTTTATATAGAACAATAGATTTCTGTGCAGAATAGCCAACTATTTAATATCAGGGAACTTTTCAAAAACCCTCAGGTGTTTCCGGCCTTGTCGCTCACGGCCCACTGCGCATCTTTCTTTATTCTTAGCTTTAGAAATGAGTTGCAGAAGTTTATTTTTAACACTGTCCTTGATCTTTTCAGTCTGATCTTAATGTTTGTTTTTTGCGTTTTAGTGTGGATTTTTTTTTTTTTTTTTTTTTTTTTGATGAATTTCTCGCAGTGACAGAGGTTCTTTTAGAAGTAAAAGTCTATTTATAATTGACAGTAAATTTGCAGGTTGGTGTGTGACCAGATTTGGAAAAAGCTCTGTGACAGTTTAAAGGGGTGCAAAATAGTTAAAGTCTAAAATCTCCCTCAGCAACTTGCCAATAGTAGACTAATAGTGGGGAAAAACTAGATGAACTAAAAAGCTACAGCGTGAGAGGACCGACACTTAAACCTCAAACTTCAAAACCTCAGACTTTTTTTCATTTAGGATAGTGAAAAAGATCATTTGCCAATAAAATTGTTCATCAGTTTCATAGGCTACGTTTAAACTAGTGCGTTTTTGTTTTAAAACGCATAACTTTTGCTATGGTTAAGCCTGTTCTTGCACTACTGCAGACCCCTTTTTTTTTTTTTTAGTTTTGTTGTGTTTCTGTGTAAATGGACCAAAACGGAGAGTTGTAAATGGTATGGATGCCCACACTCGCTCTGCATATCCTTGGTGATCGTGTAAACAATAACATCATGCTCATTATGAATGGTCATGTGACATGCGTTTTTGCTTGTGTAGTGCGAACGGAGATCATTTCTGAAATGCAGTGAAAATGCCAATGTGGACGAGCACTGTGTAAACAGGATTTTAGTGTATATGTGGATCAGTGGTATGTTTGCAGTGTTTGTTTCATGCACGGCATTTCTTCAGTTTTCTTCATTGCTAAAATCCTTTGATCCCCTTCTTGTTTTGGAGGTTTTAATCTGTTTGCTTAATGTGTCCTCAGTTAACTAAAGTGTACTTTAAGTATGTGTGGCAAATAAAAACAGCGCAGTTACAGTACAAAATAGTCATGCTTTTTTTGCGGACTTCTCCTTTAAGCTCAAATCATGCTAAAACAGTCTCTTTTTTTTTATGCTGCTAATGTACGTAAGTGCTTTTGAGTAAACAGACAAAGAGAATTGGCTCTTACCAATAAGGCGTGAGTTTCATATTGAGCGTTTTGGTTTCTCTTGTTCGTAAATGTACGAGGGACAATTCAATTCTGAATTCTTAAGTCTGCCATACTGAAGGTGCACCAGGCACCGCACGCATTTTCGGCTGTGCTTGAGGGCAGTGTTTGTTTGTATCTGCGTCAAAAATAGTTGACTTGTTTCTGCTTGTGCCCTTTTAAAGATGATCTGTATCCTCCAGAGGACACGTCTACTGCTGTGAGCGTGTTCGAGTTACGTCGAGTGCGTGCAGCGCAGCGGCTGTATGACAGGAGACAGAGAGGGGTCAAGGTGTCTGTTGGCGTTCGTGTGTGCCAGCGTATGGCTACTGTGTCATCGCGGGGCACGTCGCCCCAAACGACAGATGGGAGGGGTTCTGTCCCGTGTGCCACAGGAGGCTTACGTTAGTAGCAGATGGGGAGAGAGGAGAGCTCTTTTTGTGTGTGTCCTCTTCATTTCACTCAGTGGGTCACATGAAAGCCTTTCATTGTTCTGTTTTTTTTGTCTATCCTGTACTTCCCTCTTTTCTTCATGGCTTACTCTCACCTGCTCTAGCCTTTGTACTCTTCCCCGATGCAGACGCACATACACACACGCAGAGAAGATTACTTGTCCCTGTTCTCTCCAGCCAGGTCCCTGTTGGCTCGGGCTTCTCAAACGTTCAGATGATTAATGGGCTCAGAAGTCTGAAGGCGCTCGCCGCCGCCTCCTCATCCATTCCTCCCATCCCCCTCATTCTCTTCCTTCTCCCCCAAACCCATCTATGTTTGAATGCAGGAACACAAACACACACACACATAGAATCAGCCACCAAATGCTGATGAGGGTCGTCCCAGCCTCTCAGAGTTGTGCTTTGTCACTCGGGCAGCTGCTGTATTGTCTCGGGCTGTGTTGGGGAAGGCACGTGCTCTTCGGGTGGAGGGGTTGCCGCTGTTTGGCCGGGCTCTGGCGGGCTAGTGCGGCAGAGGGCTTCCTGATAGAATGTGAAATTGGAGGATGTCTCTTCCTCCCCCCAGCAATATACACAGCCTGAAGACACAGAAAACACAGATCTCACATACACACACCCCCACACACTTAAAGGAGTGGTGGAGTCTTGTGATGGGGCAGTAAAAGTGAGTGCAGATGGTCAGGGCTGGATAGAGGTTTACCTGGAATGTGAGGGGTTGAGGTCAAAGGTTAGGGTTCCTGTCCCCTCTGGCAGAGAGGAAGCACTATGTGTACAAGTTTTGGTTTGCTTGTAAGGGCCGAACGTCCTCAATATAGTGAAATATCTTGAAAACTGAGTTTTATATTTATAATTTCCACGAAATTGTATTTAACACTGATAAGAAATGTTTCTTGAGCAGCAATGTGGGAAAACAGACAGAATCGCAGAATGCAATGGTTAAAAAAATTGAATTTACTGTATAACATGGAATGTCATGGAATTTTGGATGAATAAATCAAAAGTAGGTCAGAGGAACTGAGGAAATAAATAAACAACATCTACAGAACTGTTCTCAGAGTACTTTGTGAGCATTTTACAGTTTCTTTTGAGGAAAAACTATACAAACAAACAGAGACGACAAAGTAAAAGTTTGGTCTGAACTTGAAGAAACTGTGACAGAAATATATTACTTTAAGTAGTGACATTACTACTACTACTACTACTACTACTACTACTACTGCTAATAAAATTATTAGTGCAGCATAATTTAAGGAATATTTAATGGTGGAATTATTTATCAGAATTTATTTACCAGAAAAATGTAAATACACAACACAGTATTTCTTAAATAAATAAATAATAAAAAACAATTTAGAGATGCTTTTGATTATTACAGTTTCTTAAAACCATTAAAATGGAATCAAGAAAATTAATGGAAAACACAAGATTTGTTAAAACAACAACAACAAAAAAAAAAAAAACGAGTAACTGTTTTTCATAGGGCTGTAAAAAATGTAATTTTTCTTAAACTTTTAATAAATTGCTGTTAAATTGTGTACGTTCTGTGATTTAATTTTTATTTAACATTCTAGAGTCTAGAAATTTTAAAACAGGAAAAAAAGGAATCCAGGGCAAATAAAGCGGAAAAAAAACTAAATTTGGTAAAAAATAAAACTGAATTTGAGACTGTATACTGGCTGCTTTTTGATGAATTTTAAATATAACAATTAAAATGGAGTCTACAACATTTAAAAAAAAAAAAAAAAAATTAATTGCTAAAAAAAAAAAACTGATTTTATGGAAAAATTTGTTTCATACGGCCTTAAAATGTGATTTTGGTTAAACTTTTATAAATTGCTACTCAACTGTGTAATTTTTGTGATTTCAATTAATTTTTTTAACAGAGTCTAGAAAAAATTAAAGTGGGAAAAAAACGAATCCACAAAAATTAAAATGGGAAAAAATTGAATTTGGGGGAAAACAATTATACAGAATTTAGGAAAAATAAAACCATAATATTAGAATGATTTCTGAAGGATCATGTGGCACTGAAGACTGGAGTAATGATGCTGAAATGAAACTTTGCATCACAGGAAGAAAATAGATTTTAAAATATATTCAAATAAACAGTTATTAAATGTGATGGCATTTCTTAATATTGCTGTACTTCTGATTAAATGAAAAAATGCATGACAGTGAATAGTGTTGTTACACAGGTGAAAATTGTGAGTTAAGGGCTCTTTAATATCACACACCTTCCCTCAATGCATGCAATTTGAAATGCTCTTCCTGTCTGTTGTATAAAGAGCACAGGTTATGTGCCAGTTTTAATACGCAGGGATTCAAATTTGAACCCCTTAACCGTAAGTATGAGTAATGATGTTTGCTTTAGCAAGCACCGGTAATTAGCGCTTAAAGACTTGAGGTAGTCGGAACTGTGGCACAGTGGTTAATTGCAAAGTATAATATTGAGCTGTGTTCTTCACCGACAAATAAAAGTAGCAAATGGCACAAAAGACAGAGGTAACAGTGTTTTGTCTCTGTGTCTGAACAGTGAAGGTTTGGGTTTATAAAGAGGTGGATGAGCTTACACCGGATTCCCCCCCCATCACATCTGTTCATCGACATTGTATCTGCTGTTGTGACCTCATCTCTATAGAGAACTGTCACTCTCACATGGCCCAGCACGACGCCCCGCTTTTATTCTCACTGGCACTCAATACGTGATAATTGCTCGTTAGCTTCTAATGTAAATCCCTCTCCCTTTTGGGTTGGAATGATTGTTTACAAGTGTCCTTTAATGAGACAGAATCAAATCTACATGGGCCTTAGAGGAGACACCGTATTTAATTTTAACGCCAATGAAAACGAGGCTTTGAGGGATGGACGTGCAGCCTGTTATTGAGGTCCTAGGCAACCAATTTTTTTTTTAATATGTTGGAGTGTAATTTTGATGCATAAGTTCTAAAGTCCCTGCAAGGCATTTTAAACATTGAAATATGAAGGTAAATATTAAATAAAATATGAAGGTAAATAATGAAATATGAAAAATATGAGGTTAATTTAAAGATTTTCAATGTTTATCTTCATCATTTTCATTTTTCAATATATGAATGCAAATATGCCTCAATGTAAGAATACATAATGAGCAAGTTGTGTATTCTTATATTAGGGGCATACAAATAAAAATACATTATTTTCCTTTATTAAAAAAGCATTGAATTTTATGTATTGATTTTACTTTAAACATTTTTCATCTTGGGTGTCAGGTTTGAAATATTAGTTCCTTTGATGGACAGAAATTGTCTTTTAAATTCCAGAGCAAATACGTAAATATTTAAGTGTACATTTATCAAAAGATAAATATTGAGATTTAACTCTTAATCTGTAAACCCTAGATGTAAATGACTCAACCGCTGAATCTCAGTTCAGTGTTTTTTTTTTTTTTTTTTTTTTTTTCCCCACTTCATGCCCTTCTGCCAGTTACAGTAGCTCACAAACCATTGCTCTTCTGTTCTTCTCTTTCCCTTCCAATGTTTTCCCTTCCATTGTATATTGGCTGTCTGCGTTTGTGACCACTGTGTAACTGGGTGGTCCTAAACCGAAAGTAAAAGAGAGTGATGTAAAAGTGGCAGGGAAGGCAGGAAGATGGGAGGAAATTAGCCTGAGTCATGATGATGATGATGAGGTGTGTGTGTGGACAGATGGTGGGCTGATGCCATCGGGGGAGGAGACAGTCGATGTAGACAGCAGGTCTTTAGGGGAATGAGAGGTCATCCTACTCTGTCACACAAACATTGATGTGTAATTCTGTGCTTAAAGGGATGGTTCACCCATAAATAAAAATTGTCGCCATTTACTCATTACGTCGTTCCAAACTCCCAATTTTCCATATGTTGTAAGCCTACCAGTGACTGTCAAAATCCCACCATATGGTAGTCATGTATAGATATATTCCATGTCTTTAGGACTTATACAGTAGGGTAATACTTTGCAATAAGGTCTCATTTGTTAACATTATTTGTTAATGCATTATCTAAAATAAACTGTCAATTAACTATGTTTTATTAATCTGTTAATGTTGCTTAATGCTGGCCCACACTCAATTTTATTTTATTTTTATTTTTTTTAAATGTCATCAGATTAGCAAAATTAGAGACCACAAACATAACAATAAAAAATAAATAAATAAAATCATAGATTTAAAATTTTTGTTCCTATTCATGTTTTACATGAGTAACCAACGAGCGGCACCATGAAGGATTCTAACTTCCGTTTGGATGCTGTCGTGTTCCGGTCTCCATAGAAATCCATATTAAAATGGGGTAAAAAAAGATAGATTAAATTAAAGCTTTTTCAATATAACTAAATATAAAACAGGAAAATGTTCATTTGACTAGAAACACCAGAGACCAGAAATGTAAAGCACTGCTCCAGTCAGGCGAGACTTCAGAAAAAGGTGGATAGCGATTCTCTCATCCCACGATGCAATGTGATTCATGATATTGATTTTCATGATACAAATTTATTTTTTTTTTTTTTAAACAAAATGAGACATAAGACATATTATAAATGAAAATGGTTCCTTTTATTATTGCTTGAACAAAATGCTGCATATTTCTTTGTAAAACTGAAATATCAAATAAAACTAAACTGAAATTTTAAAACCAACCCCAAACAAAAATGTCTTTTAAACCAACTTAGGTTTTGTCTATACCCTTTCCGTTTAAAATTACAGACAACCACTGTGTTTTAATCACAATTCAAACAGAGATTCTATATACGTGCAGCATGAGCAGTTTTTAATCTAAATTAGACTGTATAATTTTGAAATGTGAAGCTAAAACATAATGGTCTGACTTTTTAATTTTGTGAAACTATACTACATAAAACACATCTGCACGCAACAAAAACAGCAGACAAACTGAATGAAACCACAAATTCATTCTCCGCCAGTAGGTGGCGCTTATGGAACAGCAGCAATACGGCGTTTCCTCAGTTACAGCTGTTAACAAAGCAGCTGCTTATGAACACTATTTTATTATGCATTATAGACCACTTCGGAGTAGACATCACAGTTACATCCACTGCAGCTGGGCGTACATTGTGGTGGCAGAAAAACACTGGTAACAAGTGAAGAGCAAAAGGTAAAATCCATGGAATAAGAGAAAAAAATGAATTGCGTCTTTGGATGTTAAAATCATTGCATATCGTTTTTATGGAATGTTGTCAAAGACGCCATTTAAAGCTAAACACAAACGTTTAAACAGACAGACTATTGATGAAACCTGCTATGATTACTCTACTTTTAAAGCATAAATTTGATTTAAACAATAGGTCTACATAATGTTTACATATGCAGTTTATACAGGAACATGTTATATTAGCCCAACAGCTATAGCCTGAATTACTATTTAATCCTATAACATAATATTTACCTATTTTATCTCACAATTCTGACTACTTTTCTCTCAAATAAAAGTTTATATCTTTTAGTTTGGACTTATAAACTCAATTTAACTCATTAAAAAGTCAGTAGTGTGGATATGAATTCGGAATCTTGGAATTGCAAGAATAAAGCCACAATTTTGAAATATAAACTCAAATATACTTTCTTTTTTTTTTTTTTTTTTTTTTTTTAAAGATCTTTTATTCCATGGTTTCCGTAGACTGCTACTTGAAAACTGTCATTTCCTGCCACTAGATAGGCTCCGCCCACAAAAAAGTCATGACTGTTTCCATACACTGACATTGGTCTATACGGAGGCAAGATGAAAAGAAAATACTGTCTAAATTTTTATGATATTCAATTCCCCTCAGTGATGCATTGATATAAACTTCCACTCCAAATTGTATCATGATTCGTTTAACATCTCAACCGATTTGTATCTTTGTGGTTTGGATGAAGTCTTGTGAATGTGTGCTTGCATGTTGCAGCATGAGCTGAAGATGACTAATGCTTCCGTCATCCGTCAGGTCAATTTCGAATTGGAATGGTTTTTTTTCACTTGACTGTATACAGAGTGCATACATTTGTTTTCGGGGTTCACAGCATGATTTCTGATTGTAAATATTTAACATGTTAGATATTTACAACTGGAGTTCGGTGGGGCCCCGATGCTCTTTAGAGCAAATTCAGTCATCCTTAACGCAACCCACATCACAGGAATATCAGATAAGAATCTGTAGAACTGTCAAGTTAATTTACCTGGAATAGTCAGGAGAAGAGATTTTGGCCCAAAATCGCCCCGATTCTCTTGTACAATTGTTAGTTGATGTAGTTAACTAAAGTTAACAAATAGGTTTGTGTGATTAAACATGTTGAAAATGAAGTCAGAACTCTTTCTCAAATATCTTTCACGCTTCTAGACTTCAGTGAGATCAGCCGCCATTGGTTCTCATGTGTCTCTCTTTTGAATATGCGAACGAGTGCAAATGAGAGCTGTGGAAGAAAGATTTTTAGTGAGTAATGGCTTGTCTTTAGTCACACAAATCTTCTGTTTAGCCATAGGCGACTTGTAATATAACACAAGAGTCATGTGGACTACTTTTATGGTTGCTTTTCCGTGCTTCATGGAAGAAGTCATCATTTAGACATGTTTGGAAAGGCATGAGGATGAGCGATGACACAGTTTGCATTTTGGGTGAACTAACCCTTTAATAAAGCCATGGCGGGCTGAAACCGCTCTGCTTTAGACTCAACACGAAGAACCCCGATGCAAAACAAAATGCTTAAATGGTGTATCAAAGTTTGTTGGAGAACGCATGGAAAAATCCTTCCCACAGATAACACTATCAAGAGGTTAGCTAAGCAGTGTCCGAGGAGTATTTGTGTCAATCTTTCATGTTTTTCATGGAGGTGTATTTCTGTGTTGTCCTCTAATTCACCCTCCCGTGAGTCCACTCGCTCACTGTTTCCATCCCTCCCCGTCCAAACAGCGTCTCGAGCGTCCGTGTAGTTTGGCACGGAGGGCAGTTCCTGCGCTCTGGTTGGGCAGCCCCACTGTGGCTTGCTTTTTTTTTTGTGTGTGTGTGTGTGTGTGTGTGTGCCAGTGCAGTCTAGACATGTGTGAATGTGTGCGGCGTGTGGAGAGGCAGCAGATAAGGCGGCCCTCGGTGTAGTGGGGGAGGCACGCAGGAGATCGCTCTGAAAAGAATGAGTGGGGGAAGGCAAAACGGAGGGAGGAAGGGGGTGGGGAGATGGAGGTGTGTGTATGCGTGTATGCTGAGAAGAGAGAAAGAGCCAGGCAGGAAGAGAGAGAGAGAGGGAGGGTGGAGAGTGCTCAAGCTATTGATGGGGAAAGAGAAGGGAGGGGTTAGAGAAACGAGCAAGCGCCGGAGAGGCGAGGGAGGGGTGTGTGGGTAGAGCCTCTTCTCAATGAGGAAGCGCCAGAGCCATTTTCACTGTTGAGTAAGAGCACGCTGCTCTCGGCGAACGAGCGAGAGAAAGAAAGTGCGCGTTCTGGGTTTTCACCGAGCCGTCTTCGCTCGTCCGTCCTCTCCCCCGCTTCTCTAGAAGCGGTTTGCGCGAGCGAGGCCTCGGGGTGGACACACAATGGGGCGAAGTGCCTGTGGCAACTGGGCCGTTGTGCTGCCGACGGGGGGAGGGGGTAGAGAGCCGACCGGTGCACAGAGCTAACAGATCCAGCCGGCCCCAGGCCTCTGCGCCTCTCTCTCACTCGCGAGCGAGACTCCGATTAGAGGCTTCTCAGGAACCGCGAAACCCTTCTCTCAGGACTATGGTGGACTAACTATGGATTAACATGTATTTGGCGCAGTGGATTTTAGGACACATACGTCAGAACTGGAGATTTGAGAGCGAGAAGTCGCCGTGTTTTGGGAACGAGTGACGAACTTTTCTTGCCTTTTAGTTCCCTTTCTGTTTTGCTTTTGTGCCGAGAGGAACTCATAAATGGATTACAAAATGCATTCCAAGTCCAATGATTTGCTGGATTTTCAGACACTGGATGCCCTTTTGGAAAAAATCGCACACTGCTCCGTCCCTGTTAAGAGGTAAAAGTGATAAGTTTCTGTGAAGTTGCTTTTCAGGACGTTATACAACTAATCGCCGGTGCCGTCTGCTTGTGTAGTAGCCTGTTAGCTTGAGCTTGATTGAACTTAGTACATTTTCAGACTTAGTCTGAGAGCTTTTTGGGTTGATTTACTAAATTATTTTACATTTTCACTTTAGGTTAGCAATATTTCTTCTTCACTGAGAGTTCTCCCTCAAAATAGTGTTTTAAAAGGTGGCATTGTTGGTAAGAAGGCTAAAAGCCCCGAATAGGCAGCCTCCCGGTGGGAGAGAGGGGGTGTGTGAGTAAGCAGGGGGAGGGTGTGGGTTTTTTCAGAGGAAGAAGGGGGTGGTGTATTTGTTGTGGCAGAAGGAGAGGGTTCAGCCGGCTATGATTTTGCAACTTTTACTGAATGGTGATCTCAGACTTGCTGTAAATACGCAAATCTAAATGATATGACCTTGCTTTTAAACCTTATTGAGCACTGAAAGAAGTTTCCTGTGGCTGAAAATATCAGTTTTTAGTGGATTCTGCATTTATAATAGGCCTCTTTACTCTTAAAAAGTTTGTCCTTGTTTATTTACTCTCTTAGAATAGACTTCCTGCTGTCCTTCACATGTTTAACCAGACAAAGTCCTTCAGGTGTACCTAGAAAAGCAATTCAGGCAAATTGAATGCACGAGTTTTAGTGAATGACAGACTGAAATGCTCCCGTGTACCATCTGAATTTTCATCTGCTAAACCTCTTAGCATAACAAATGGCCTCAAGGCTTGTGAATGTACGCTATATTGCCAAACGTATTGGGACACCCCTACTAATGAACAGGTTTGACTACTTTAGTAATCTTAATGTTGAAGCATACAATGATATTCTAGGGAATTGTGTGCTTTGAATTTTATAGCAACAGTTTGGACAGTACATTTTCTATTCTAACATGACAATGCATCTGTGTATAAGGCAAGGTTAAAAAAGAAATGATTGATTCAGTCGGTGTGGAAGCACCTCCACACTGCATAAAGGCCTAATCCCAGCTGAACACCTCTGGTATGACTTTAAATGCAGACCTTGAGACAAAAAATCAACACCAAACACCAATGACTTGTTCATATGTGCACAGTCATTCTAGACGCTACCCAGACTTTTGCATCAGAGATGGAAATACAATTTTTAAATCCATGAATTATTATTTATTACATTTTGGAAGTGCCTTTTTCTGTTCTAAAGAAGGGGGTGTCCCAATACTTTTCTCCATGTAGCGTATGTACAAGTCATTGGTGTTTGGCGGTGAGTTTTTGGCTCAAGGTCTGCATTTAGGCTATGTTCGCACTTGTCGTGTTTGGTTCGATTAAAACGAACTCTAGTGTGAACACTGCCATCCGAACCCTGGTGCGCACCAAACAAGAGGACAGAGACTGTTAAAAGATAGGTCTAGGTCTGCTTCCTAACGAACTCTGGTGCAGTTTGAATGAAATATGAACGCAACATGGACCAGGTACTTTTAAACGAACCAAAAACAGGAAGCAATGACAAGATGCGACCGTTAATGGAACAAGCAGTGTATCCAAAACAAGATGAGCAGAGGGCAAACCTGGAGAAACTAGGAGGTAAAGTGACCGATCACTTTAAGTCGAACGCACCTTTTCGTTTTGTAGCGTTCGGTGAGTTCTGTCATAAAATATGTGGCATTCAACCTGACCAATCAGGTTGTGAATGTATCACTATGCTTTAGGTACAGTATTTTTAGGTTTGCTGTCAAAAATGCCAGTGGGAACGCTAAGAGGACCGGGAACAAATGAATCGTTTTGCTTTTTGGCCGGACCAAATGAACCAAACAAACCGAACTACAAGTGTCAATACGTGCTTAAAGTCACACCAGAGGTGTTCAGCTGGGACTAGGACTTTGTTAGCTCTTTCACACTGGCTGAATCAATCATTTCTTTTTGAATCTTGCCTAATACTAGATGCATTGTCAAGTTAGAATAGAACAGGCTTTTGTCCAAACTGTTTCTATAAAATTAGAAGCACACAATTCCCTAGAATATCATTATATGCCTCAACATTTAGATTTATACTCATGGAAATAACTAAAGTAGTCAAACCTGTTCATTACAAGGGGGTGTCCCAATACTTTTGGCTATATACTGTATGTCAAATGTGAACTGGATGTTCCCACCCCAGAGTCGTGTGAGGCATGTGGAACAGTTGCGTTCGGAGAGCTGCTGCAGTGGAAAAAAGTTCTCCAGTCACATTGCGCACATGCCTACCGTGTGCCAGTGCGCTCCTGGCTCCGTTCTCCAATAGACATTTGTTAGACCACGTTCGGAGTCCTTTTAGGTCACCGATCAAAGCGCCGGAACAAACAACACGGTGCAAGCAAATGTTCAAAACACCTCTGTTTTGTTTGGCGAGAGGTGCCCGTGGAATCCCCGCTGATGTTTGCGCAGATTAGTTCCCCCCTCTTCGGGAGCCATTTGTAGCGTGCAAACACAACTGTGAAGTTTGACGGTTTTACTACTTTTTGCTGGCTATGAGATGTAGAAAAGAACAGCTCCCAGGAGGAGTGCTGGCGAGACGGGAGTGTGAAAGAGGAGAGGGGAGATGGATGAGGGAGGTGGGACTCTTGGCCTGGGCAACTGACTCTGTACAGTTTCATTTATTATTCATGCATATGCTTTCAAGCAAATAAACCTGCTGCCCCGGTCCTGTACCTAGACCTCCGCTGGGAGCCCGGAGCGAAATTTCTGTCCTGAGAAACTCCCAGTAAGCATAAATGATTAATTGTTTACTTTCGTTAGGGACGCAGCCATTTTGTTCACCGGCGGTTTTGAACACCCTCCCTTTTCGTGTGTCACGGTTGGGCTTGGTCTGCTTGTAGAACCAGATTTCCTGGTGTGCGTGTATGCGCTCATGTTCGCGGTAACCAGAGCTGCTTCCTCCCTCACGCACATTCCATAGTGGTACGTAATGATCTCTGTCCAGTTCAGAGGTCAGTTTTTGTTCCGCTGGGTGATTGGGGCAGGAAGTTTATGGAGCCCCGGGTCAGACGCCGATGCAGTTATTATCACTCCTTGGCGGCCATGGGAGTTTGGTAGGGGAGGTTCATAAAGTTCACGCTCTTGTTAGTAGTTCAACCTGTTTTCTGTGCTATTTCTAGTCTGTAAAGCACCAGAACACCTGTTGCGCTCATGTAATTATTACAGTTTGGCAGAAACGTGAGTTGTCTTCAGTCGTTCTTTTCACAAATAGAAATGTTGAACTGAGCCTTGGAGCAGTGAAGAGTTTTACAACCCAGTACACCCTTACAAACTGACAGTTTTAACGTCACAAGTTGTCCAAAGGTAAAGCATCGGCAGGCTATATTAGCACATTTATTGCTTATAGTAGGTGGTGTGGATTTTGACCAGGCTTGTGCTGGAAATAGCAGAAAAAATAGGCTTTTGATAGTGGTGGATGTTACTGACTAGGCACTGCTTTGTGGAGTTTGGTAATCGGTGTCTACAGTAGTCAACATTTGAAGTGGGTAAAAACCTTTCATCATTTGTCCTAAAACCAAAACAATACCCATTCTTGTCTTAGAACAACGTTCATGAACTTTTTGATCCACTTCAAATGTTGACTACTGTATACAATTTACTATGCTGTTTGTCAGTTTCAAAAAGCCATTAAACAATTCACAAAAACATTGTTAAATAGCTTGATGCTTCTCAGATCAACTAGTGTTTGAGTGGTCATGGATGTGTAGGTTAACAAAATAAACAAAATCGAATGAATTTATCGTACAGAACTAAAGTGTACAGTATAAACGTTTTCATGAACAAATCATGGTTTATCATAACTTTCGTACTAAAATCTTTTCTAAAGTTACAAGGAAATTTAGGAACAACTGAAACCAGACATACACAGTCACTCTGTAAACATGTTGAAGATTATTAAACAAAAATTAGATTTGATGTTGAATACATTTCGTGATAGAGTAAGAAAAGGTGCGTTATTTCTCAAGCTGTGAGGTTGTTTATGTGCACTACCAGTCAAAAGTTTTTGAACTGTAAGATTTGTAATGTTTAAGTCTTTTCTGCCCACCAAATCTGCATTTATTTGATCCAAAGTACAGCAAAAACAATTTTTTTAAAAAATATTTTTACTATTTAAAATAACCCGTTTTCTATTGTAATGTATTGTAAAATGTAGTTTATTCCTGTGATCAAAACTAAATTTTCAGCATCATTACTCCAGTCTTCAGTGTCACATGATCCTTCACGTATCATTTTAATATGCTGATTTGCTGTTCAAGAAACATTTTTTTTTATCAATATTTGAAACGGTTAACTACCCTTTTTTTAGGGTTTGATGAATAGAAAGATTCAAATATCAGCATTTATCTGAAATAAAATATTTTTGTTCATTATACACTATACCATTTAAAAGCTTGAAGTCAATTTTTTTGTTGGGTGGGGGGAGAAATTATAGAAATGAATACTTTTATTTAGCAAGGATAGTTTGAATTGATACAAGTGATGATAAAGACATTTATAATGTTACAAAATATTTTATTTCAGATAAATGCTGTTCTTCTGAACTTTGTTCATCAAAGAAACCTGAACAAAATTCTTCTCACCTGTTTTCAACAACATAAATGTTTTTTGAGCAGCAATTCAGAATATTAGAATGATGTGTGAAGGATCATTTGACTGGAGTAACGATGCTAAAAAATCAGGAATAAATTGCATTTTAAAATATATTCAAATAAACCATTATTTTAAATAGTAAAAATATTTCAAAATTGTACTGTTTTTGCTGTACTTTGGATCAAATAAATACAGGCTTGGTAAGCAGAAGAGACTTCTTTAAAAACATTAAAAAACTTTTGACTGGTAGTTTAATTAAATTAGATTTCATCTTCAGTACATTTCATCACATAAAAGAGTAGGAAAAGGTGCATTATATCTAGATGTGAGGTTATGCTTATGTACAGCTGTCTAAAGGTTGTTGTAAAGGTCATGGGGGGATTATTTGGATGCTTTTTATGCAAATTACTAACCTCAGGCACTCCGTTGCTTTATGATACTCAAAATTCATTAACATTAGAACGAGGTTAAGAACAAATTTATGTGCGTATGCACGTGTTGTGAATTACATGCAAGTATTTTCGTGATATGCTCTCTTTTGTGTACAAGTATGCATAATCCACGTAATTATTAGTGAATGAGACCCAGGGCCTTTTGATCTCATGTCATGCGTTATCGTGCTCTGTTGTTAGTGTGTGAGAGAAATTCATTATTTTTAATAATGTAATTTATTCACTTTCATGTGACATTGCAAAAACATTTAGCATTCCCAATGCGTTTTATATGGGAACGCAGACATGAAACAACATTTTATAACATTTATTCAATTAGTTGTGCAGCCATAATGAAATTTGTTTATCTGGTAAATGATATGAAAGGCATTCGTAAGACTTGCAATTCCCTTTGCACATCCTTCAACCTCCTTGTCTCAAAAAGGTCAACCATATCATGGAAAAATCAAGCTTTTAGCAAAGTAACAGAACCTTTTTTTAAATTAAGTCTATTTCACTGTGTTGAGGTGCTATAATGGATTTAGCTACATTGTGTTTTTTAATCACCATATATTATGTGTGCACCAGATATAGCAGCCATATTTCTTGATCACTACGTTTTAGCGCTCTGTCACGTCTTTACTACCCTGCTGATAAGATGTCATTTCCGTCCCAGTCGGTGGTGTGGGCTCTTGTGGCTTTGACCAATGTTCTAGATTGACATTTTCTCCAGATGTACGTGCAGGGGTTTTTGATATACTTGTAACAAGTCCTTTTTTTAAAATTTCACTGCAGATGTGACCTCTGTAGCACTTAAGTTGTTCAGTTGTACTCATTATGCCATCAAAGAATATGACTTTACAATTGTGTAATGGTTCATTCACATCTAGAGGTGACCAGATGACTCTTACGTGGTCAGAAGAGCTTGACTATTTAATACCGATCAAAATTTGCCTTACATTTTCCACACACTGTATTGTTCACTGCAGGTTACGATCAAGATTTGTACCTTATTTTAGTTCTGAGAATCTGGCTCATGGTCACTATGTCTATTGTGATTGTGCCTGTTTTCCTGGGTTAGGTAAATCTGTTTCATAGATATGCTTTATGATGTTTAATCCTGTTTTTATTGTACAACCTGTGTATAATTGCAAAGTCCGTCTTATACCATCCAGATAGCAATTAGCCTTTGATTGAGGGGTAGGTGGGTGATCTCCTTAAAATGTTATAACGGTCTTACAACACAGTTACGATCCAGTCTAAATCGCAATCTTCCCAATTTTGAGATGTACTATCGAGAATAACCAAGCCTAAAACACAGTACTGCCTTAACAATCTCTTATCTTAGAGTTAAACTCTGCGTAGCCTTCAGTGTATGAATGAAATGTACGTAGATTCTTATTAAAGCTTCTCAAGTTATTTAACCAATAGCGTAAATAATTTTATCCTTGCAGAGTACTTAAAACTAAATTCCTTGACAACCAATGACAATAATTTTGTAATTTTGGAAATGTAACATTTGCTGTTTTAATATTAAGTTTTTACAAATGAATTAAACATACTAGTATTTTCCTCAGCTGTGTCCATTCATTTGGTTTCTATTACTTGTTGCTCCTTATTTATATTAACTAACATGACTGAAGAGAGACTGATTGTGTAAGTGCTGAGTCTGATGTTTTTTGACAAATCGCCTCAAGCTACTGTACCATTAAAAGAAAAAAAAAAAACATGTCTCAAGGTATGTGGTTTACACTGTGCAGCGCGTTGCGAGAGCGTGTGCAAACAGTGCACTAGTGCACACAGTGTTCTGATTGGCTATACTACTACCATGTTCAGTGTTCAGGAATCCTGTTGTGTCCGGCCTGGTTAGGGCGCTCTGTAATGATTATAATTAAGGCTGCAGCAGTTACTTGTACTCACGTTGGGTCAAAAGTTTGTGTTCGTGTCACAGTTCAACAGTGTAGCCAATTTACACATGTCTGGGTGTGACCTGGTCTGTGTAAACCGGTTTTAAGTATGGGAAATGAGTAACAGTTTTCCCCATGTAGTTTAGTTCTTTAGTTTCACAGTGTAATCTGTTAAAAGTATTTTGAAATACTTCGTGGGATTTTTATTGATTGATTTATTTATTTATTTATTTTGGAAAGTCCAGTGATTTTTGTCTTCTTTGATTGCCAACTACAAATGTGTACTATTGTTTGTGATGTTTGTTGTTCGAAGTGCTATGTACAGGGTTTTTGAAAAACTTTTCTCAATCAGAGTTTTGGAAACAGTATGGATGGGCGTAAGCCAGGATGTGGACATATCAAAACTCATGGTGCAATACTTAAATCATTTCTTTTTAAAGTGTGATTCAGTGTCATTTACAGATAGTTGTTTGCTTGATAAAGGTTTATCTGTCTTAATGTAACACCAAAATAGTTCTGCAGTAGTTATAAGTAGTACTTTTGTCTCATTCTTTTGACCTCGTGTAATATTGGCAAATAGTCGAATCTGTGCTTGTTCAAAATAGCTCTTTAAAAACCTGTTTAATTTTTTACTTGAGTAATTTTCTCAGACTTTTAACTGTTTTGTGACATGTTTCTGAGACTCGTAAGTTTTTTTTTTTTTTTTTTTTTTTTGTTTGAGGAAAGTTGAGGACTGCCAAGGATTTCAAAAGTTGTAATTTAAGAAGATCGATTCCAGCATAAATTCCTGATAATTTACTCACCCCTGTGTCATCCAAGATGTGCATGTCTTTCTTCAGTCGTGTAGAAATTAAGGTTTTTGAGGAAAACATTCCAGGATTTTTCTCCATATAGTGGACTTCAGTGGTTTCCAATGGTTTACAAATTTCAGTTTTAGTTTCAAAGCAGCTTCAAAGGGCTGTACACTATCCCAGCTGAGGAACGAGGGTCTTATCTAGTGAAACTATTGGTCATTTTCTGAAAACAATAAGAAAGTATTTACTTTTTAACCACAAATGCTTGTCTTGCACCAGCCCAACTTTGTGCATTACATAGGCTGAAGTACCGGCCCAGTGTTTACAAAGTGAACATCCAAAGAAAGCCGAACACCCTTTACAAGAAAGGTAAAACAACAATGTTGGACGATTTTGAAGTTGGAGGAGAAAATGAGACCGTTTTTCACCCTATCCAACCTTTTTTTCCAACATGATTACGTAATGCGCAAAGACGTGCATAACAGAGCTAGTGCAAGACGAGCGTTTGTGGTTTAAAAGTATATTGATTTAAATTTTTGTTCGACAATAGCCGATAGTTTCATTAGATAAGACCCTTATTCCTTGACTGGGATTGTATAGAGGCGTTTGAAGCTGCATTGAAACTGCAATTTGGACCTTCAACCCATTGGGTCCCATTGAAGTCCACTAAGTCCTGGAATGTTTTCCTCAAAAACCTTCATTTCTTTTCTACTGAAGAAAGACATTTATCAGGACATTTATCAAGAGTCAATTATCAGGACATTATGTTGGAAGTGAACTTCTCTTTTAAGGACTAGAGCAGAGAAACTGTGTAATAAAGAGAGATCTCATTTGCTCATATAGAGTAACGGATGCAATAAATTACACCGAAACTAGCACTGCTGAGGGGATTTTACAGTAGAGGAAGTTTTCTTTTGTTAATTGAAATGGGAAAATTCTGAGCATGACTTGCATCGGTCTAACTAACTGAAGTAGTTTGTTCATGTTTCTTCTTCGACACACTACACATGCAGAGTTTTCAATTGACAATAATAAGCTAATAGTCTGTTGACTGTTATTGTAAACCTCTGCAGAGCGAGTTAAAGTAAAACCTGCGCTGAACAGCTGGATAACAACTGTTGAGTTGTTAATGAAGCGGTTTGTTTGTTATGGAAAAATTCCCCACTGTGTTTGAATGAATGATTTGGCTGTTGATCTTTATAAGCGTATTGAATGAAAGTTACTGCGCCACACAGATTTGGCGGTTATTGGCCATCTGTGTGCATGTGTGCGTGCCGCACCAGCTGGAGTGAACTCATGGTGGGGTCGTGTAGTGCTCCCAGCTCCAGTCTGTCACTTAAGTGCGAGCTCTTCCTGGTTTTCTCATGTGTTTTCCACACAGCCTGATCGTGTGTGTGATCACTCCACTTTCACTTCAGTCACAACAGCTCATTTGCGTTTTGCTGGTACAAGACAGTTGGCGTGTGTTTTGTCTCGCATCGACGTGTGATTTCCTGATGTGTTTGTTCGTTTTGGGAGCTCTTCTGTATCAAACCCTTAAGCGCTGTGGTTTATAACTAGGTGAATTCAAGAGACCTCTTGGGGTTTAGAGGAAAGTTTTGGGTAAATTCTAGTTGAGCTGTATCAACGGCATTCGTGATGTCAGTTTAAAAGCATTGGTTGTTTAGTTGCAGTACAGATTACAGGAGTCCCTCCCAAAACCCAGTCTTTGACATGTGATATCTATAGTCTCTGTACTGTAAACAAACAGTTGCCAACAGTCTGTGCTATTTGATGAAAGAAGTATTAGCAACTGGAGGCACATTAACTGTCAGGAGATATTAGTAGACTGCTGTTGACGGTTATGTGCATTAAAATTCACATTCACAGTGAAGCTAGATAAAGTTGTCACTCCTCTTTTGACTTGTCACTGTTTATACTCATTCATACTCAAACATTCCAGAATTAAATTATTTCCTTATTATTTACTTACCTCCATGTCATCCAAGATATTTGTATCTTTCTTCAGTTGAAAAAAAAAATTAAGGTTTTTGTGGAAAACATTCCTGTTTGTTCACCAGTGGGGACCAATGCAGTTTCAAGGCAGCTTCAAAATGCTCTACACAATCCCAGCTGAGGAATAAGGGTCTTATCTAGTGAAACAATTGGTCATTATCTTAAAAAAAAATTATGGGCAAATCCAGCATTATGGATGTGACACATAAATGCTTAGAGAATGTATGTGTTACCAATATACCAAACCATCTGTTTATATTTTAATAAACCCTTGTTGATAGTCTAAGCATCAGACAAAAATCAGTCTATGCACAAGTTTTCAATGTTTAAAAAGGGAAATAATCATGCGTTATGATGTGACAAAAAAGGACACAGTTTTTGAGAGACTACATTCTTTGTAGCATTTCTGCGAATTAAAATGCACAAACCAGACACAATAATACCCATCAAATATAAAAGTGATGGCTCTACACAGAACATATAATTGTTGCTTTATTTTAATTTTGATGTCTATTTATGAACTGTTATGGATGTGACAAGCCTGAAAATCTTTGAGAGACCTCACATGGGTATATGAACCACCAAATGTTGATGTATCTGCTGTCAGTAAAGTAAAAAAAAAAACTTTGGTAAAAACCTTATTTTTTTTCATGGTGAGGTTGACATTTGCATGGAATTACCCTTATATAGTTTAAGCACAAATGCTCATCTTGTGCAAGCTTTATGTCCATGAAAAGGGAAAAAACGATGTTGGACAAGTTTTTCGCTCTACCCTACCTTTTCGAACCGAAGTGCACAAACAAGGTGCAAACCATGCATGACCTTTGCAGCGTGATTACGTAATGCACAAAGTCCTGAATATGCATTGTAGAGCTAGTGCAAGATGAGTGTTTGTGGTTAAAGTATTATTATTATTATTATTATTATTATTATTATTATTATTATTATTATTATTATAATTGTTATTGTTATTGTTATTATTATTATTGTTATTGTTATTTAGTTTTTTTTTTTTTTTTTTTTTTTTTTATTAGGAAAATTACAGGTTCGCTAGATTAAACCCTTACTGACACTAAAACAAATTCCTAGTATGCGCAAGCATACTTAGCAATAAAAAAAGATTCTGATTCTGATTATTTCTCGGCTGGGATCGTTTGAAGCTGCTTTGAAACTGCAATTTGGACCTTCAACCTGCTGATCTCCATTGAAGTCCACTATATGGAGAAAATTGCTAGAATGTTTTCCTCAAAATACCTTAATTTCTTTATGACTGAAGAAAGAAAGACATAAACATCTTGGATGCGTAAATTATCAGGACAGTATCATGATGTGGTAATGAACGGCATGCTATAGAATGTGATTGTAGCATTGGAGCTATTGAACCAGAAACCTAAAAGTATACGCTACTGTTCAGAAGTTAGGGGTTGACAACTTATTTTTTGTCTAAGTTTGTCTCTGATTCTCACCAATGCATTTATTTGATCCGGACAAATACAGTGAAACAGTAATATTGTGAAATAGCATTACAAAAAACCTGTTTTTCTGTTTGAATATATGTGACATTGGACCACAAAAGCAGTCACAAGGGTCAATTTTTTTGAAATCTGTGATATCATCTAAAGCTGAATAAATAAGCTTTCCGCTGATTTATGGTGGGCATACAACTATTTGAATATCTGGAATCTGAGGGTGCAAAAAAATATAAATGCTAAGAAAGTCACCTTTAAAATTGTCTGAATGATGTTCCTAGCAAGAAATGTATAAAATGTCTTCATCAAACATGATCTTTACTTAATTTAAATTTTTGGCATAAAAGTAAAATTTATCATTTTGACCCATACAGTGTATTGTTGCATGTTGCTACACTTGTGACTGGTTTTGTGGTCCAGGGTCACATATTGTAAAATGTAATTTATTCCTGTGATGCGAAGCTGATTTTTCAGCATCGTTATTCCAGTTTTCAGAGTCGCATGATCTTTCAGAAACCATTCTAATATGCTGATTTCCTGCTTGACATTTTTGAAAAAAGGTGATACATTTTCTTCAAAAGAAGTTCAAAACAGGACACTTAAAATAATTGTATAAGTGTAGTGTAATTAGGTCAGCTTTGTGTGACGTGCATCAGTCTATATGAGTTTGAACTTGACTTTTAGGTAGGCCCTGCATGTTTCCCTGGAGCGGTGTATGAGTGAGCATTTACTGGTAACAGACAGTTTGGCATTCTTTCCTGACTAGTCACGCTGGCAGATCATCACTTCCCTCTTTCTGAGTCTGAGCTCTAGGGTTGATACAGTCGTCATGTGATCAGTGTTTCTCTCGTCACTAGGTGAGTCATCAGGAATGCTGTTAGTCAGACATAAACAACTGCTTTGTGTGTGTACAGATACTTTTAAGTTTGGAAAAGAAGTGAAATGTGTCGTGTCAGAGGACCTGCGGGGTAATTCATCTGCCCCCGGCCCTGGTTGCAGTTCCTCCGTAGTTGGGGGTATTTTTAACTCGGCACTGTTGTGTGTGTGTGCTCGCGGCCTTGGACTGAAGATTATTCTTGTGGACCGACTTGGACGTGATGTCCCCCATTACAGAGCTGATGGGAACAGTGAAGTTAACTCTAAACTGAACTCCCACATCCTGAGCTCTCCAGAGATTCACAGCATAAAGAAAGGAGGATGCTGGTTAGACCCGCAGACCCTCACAGTGGCTACAGGCTCTGCCAGATGCGAAAGAAATATTTACCCTCGAGCACACTTTGAAGAGCACTCGCTCACACACATCCTGTTCTGGAGTTACACAGTCACAGTTCCAGGGAACTAGATGGGACAATTAGCATGTTGGATTGCTTCTGAACACTGAGTGTCCTGAGCTTTGACAGGTCTGCATTGGAGAATAGAAACCCCCTAGTATACCAAAAGTACAAAGCTTTTATTTATATTCAGTTTGTTCTATGCTCAATTTGTGTTTTTATTTCATTCCATAGTTGAAATGTGCTATTAATGTGATTTCATGCAAATTTGAGAAGTTTCACTTTTGGGGTTTTGTTGCTTTTTGTCACTTCTGTAGCATACATGTAATCATTTATTAGGCTGAAATGTGAGGCTCATCTTTTTTTTGTCAAAACTTGTTTGTTTGTTTGTTTGTTTGTTTTTTAAATTGAAAATTCTTTTAGCATAGACGTTGTTTCAAAAGAATGCTGCTACCAAAACAACATGTAGTTCTATTCTAACATTGGAATTTTCCAAAAATATTTGAACTGCTGTTTCGAACTGATTTTTAAAAGGAAAAATTCCCCATTTTGCCCAACCACACATAGAATTCCCCTTTGAAGTCCACTTTTCCCCCCTCAAATTCAATTTTATTTTTTTCCAAATTCAGTTTTTTTTTCTGTTTTAATTTTTCTGGCTTCTTTTTTTTTTTTTGTTTTTTTTTTTTTCTTTTCCCAGTTTTAATTTTTATAGTCTCTGTTTTAATGGTTCAGTTAAAAATACTAATCAAGCATGTCTAATTAATTGAAATTATAAAACTGTTTTAAAAATGTTTAATTGTGTATACGCTAAGGCAAAAGTTATATCTATCTAAACTGATGTTATCATTACACTGTTAAAAGGACATTATGTAATGCTAGAGTAAAACACTACCGTTCACTTTCAGAAATTGTTGTAGGGGTGCTTTCATTTTACAAAAAGTGAAACGTATGCTAGTTATATTAGAATCAGAATGAGCTTTATTCATCAAGTGTGTGCAAATGCAAATTTGTTGTGATTTTATTTATATAAAAAAATATATGTATATATGTTATGTATGTATATGTGAAACAAGATGTTCAGAAATGACTCAGTAACAGCTAAATAAAACTGTTTCATCTGAGAATGTGGACCTTTAAGCGAGTTATTGCATATCGCACAGCCTTAGTATACGCAGTATACTGGTAAATTTTTCTAGTAAATATTTTCAAAAACTTGTAAATTTTATTAGTAGTAGTAGTAGTGGTATCATTAGGCTCGACATTAAGCAACATATTTTGTCACAGTTTCAAGTTAAAATGAACTTATTTTGATGGGTTGCTATGAAGACCTTTACATTTCTGTTAGTATATATGACAGTAGTCTTTCTGACAAGAAACTGTAAAATGCTCATGAAGTGACTCTCAGAGCAGTTCTGGAGATTGTCTGTTCATGTACTCCTATATTGAGGTGGCAGAGGCTGAAAACACTGCAAGTGCCATGTGCGCTACAGTATGCGTGTACACGAAACAGTGTGTCTGCGTCATTTATTCTCTCACAGACATGCAGAATATGCAGGATTCTTATTTAAATAGTATTTTTGCGTCTTAAGATTCACAGACACCAGTCTATATTGTGTTTTGATTTGTGTACTGACCTACTTTTGATTTATTCATCCATAATTTGGTGAATTCAGTGACGTAAATTCCATTTTTATGACTGGTTTCTGCATTGCGGAATTCATAGAGCCCCAATTTTACATTTTAGGATGTTAGCATAGACTTTGGTGTTGTTTCAAAGAACATGTCGTTCTATTCTAACATTGGAATTTTCCGAAACAATTTGAACTGTTGATTCCAAAAGATTTTTAGAAAAAAATTCCCCCTTTTCCCCTCAACCACACACTATGGATTTCTTTTCTAGCCTTTGGTGAATATTTGTAATAATAGCTGTACAAGTAGCTCTCAAGTATGACATAAAGACAAGGATGTTTCTGTTAATACAATTTATTGTATTTCTTTCCATTAATATCATTCACAAAACATTTCTATGAATTCATTTTAGTTCATTGTTTCAAAACGGCAGTTCAGTAATTCATATGTTCATCAGTGAACCGTCTTCATTTTCCTGTTTGACAGGCGTTTAGGTTTCACTGTGTAAAAAATAGCTTATGCTTTGCTTGTGAGCTGCTGCATTTCATTGTAGACGTATTTTTATTCATTTGGCAGATGCTTTTATCCCAGACATCATTCATTCTTTTTCATTAGCTTGTTTTCCGTGGGAATTGAACCCCTGATCTTGTTTCTCTTCCGTCAAAGAGCATTTGTCATGAAACAAGCTTGACAAATTTGTATAAATAGTTTTTGAAACCATTCTTGTGTACTGTTGCATGGAGATTTATTAACAACTTTGAGTTTGTTCCGTTCTGGTTTCATGATTGAAACCCAACGAATAGCCTAATATCGTTATTTAATGTTGTAACAAGAAGCTAAAAGAGAAGTGAAATGAAGTGTGTCAGTAAGAGATGCGCCTGGCTTTGCTGTGGGCATGGTGCAGGACACTTGGCAGCTGCTGTGCTGTAAAATCATTATGACACTGTTGTTTTCATTACAGCCAAAGCCTGCGTACATTAAATGACAGAACACAAGTTCACTTCCCTTTTATTGTCTGACCTGCAGTGGTAAATACCCCTAATTTGCCTGCAGAAAAGCACACTGGAGGGTGCTTTGACGGAGGCTGGATTCATATCGCTGTAGCAAATTCAGATTATTTTTGCTAGGTGAATTTTTGTGTTGGTCCACCCCCCTATCTCGGTCATTCTGAATAATTCAGGAATGTCAGTCACTGTGGGCTCATCCCGACTGAATGCATTCTGGTGTATCGTGTTTTATGAAGCCTTGACAGGAGACAGGGGGACTGTGCCAATGAGTCACTACAGCACTTGTGAGACTGTGAGATACACGCTGCCGGGGAATAGCAGTCTGTCCGTACACTTCATCAGATGTCATAACACGTTCCTCTGATCCTGTTTTCTCATTTCTTTAAGCCCAGAGAGATCCAGTACACTCTGAATGTTCCCATTCTGATTATTTACTACTGTCTCAACTTGAAGTGTTTTTTTTTTAGTTGGCTCATCCAAGTGATACTTTCAGTGCTGCATTACTGTTGTTTACAGGTTTCTCGCTTGTGGAGAGATTAAATGTAAGGCTCTAGACAGCAGTATGAGGTGACATGAGGTTTCATTAGCAGGAAGTGTGGCTGTGGGGATTGCCAGATTACCCAGGCAGTGGTAGTAGTGGTGGGGGTGTGATTACTAGAGAGACGAAAACATTTGGGCCCTCCTTTGGTATCAATTACCAGGCTGACCTTTAACATGCTTCAATCGAAAAAACAACTGGGTGAGGAGTAAGAATCGATTGTGGAGTTGAATGCGTTTCATCTGAGCTCCACGCCGGCTGTACTCTCCTGCATTACTCTGATGGAGCTTTATGTGGTGGTGAGGTCACCTGGTCACGTCGTGGTGATGAGCTGACACTGCTGTGTGCTCGCTCTCTGTCTTCTCTTCTTCCTCCCTTTCTGTTTTTCCTTTACTCAAGCACCATTATCTGATCATCTTACCAAAGCAAACTACTAGTCATTGGGCAGTCCAGTAAGCCTTGGGGCTTGTTTTTAATAGGATGCTTTTCTGTCATGGAAATCACCTTATGCAAATTTGAAAGCTGTATGGCTTTAAGTTCTAAAGCAAAAGGTTGTTTTCTTTTGTTGTCAATTGTTTCCTGTTTGCTGTTTTTCAAATCAAAAATTTTGTTGATAATGTAACCTTTAAGTATTCTTCAGTGAAGCATACAGTTTTTCATGGAATTTAAGTAACCGGTTGCTAATAGTAGGGCTGTCACTAACGATATTTAGGAAATGGAGTAATCTGTTGATTATTCTGACGATTAAGTAAGTATTCGGGCAATTATAATGAATTTTTTTTGTTTTGTTTTTTTTTTTGTAGTAATAAAAATAGACGTAAGTGAACAACAGGTTTTAAAGTGACTTAAATAATAATTAGTTTAAATGTGACCCTGGACCACAAAACCAGTGTTAAGTCGCTGGGGTTTATTTGTAGCAATAGCCAAAAATACATTGTATGGGTCAAAATTATTGATTTTTCTTTTATGCCAAAAATCATTAGGAAATTAAGTAAAGATCATGTTCCATGAAGATATTTTGTTCCTACTGTAAATGTATGAAAACTTAACTTAATTTTTGATTGGTCATATACATTAAGAACATTATTTGAAAGACTTTAAAGGCAGTTTTCTCAATATTTAGATTTTTTTTTTTTTTTTTTTTTTTTTTTTTGCACCCTCAGATTCCTGATTTTTAAATAGTTATCTCGACCAAATATTGTCCTATCCTAACAAACCATACATCAATGGAAAGCTTATTTATTCAGCTTTGTTCATATGAAAAAATGACCCTTATGACTGGTTTTGTGATCCAGGGTCACAAATAAAGTATCAAAAGCAAGTAATCATACAATTTTGTTGAACAAAACTGTTAAAATACATAATGTATTATAAACAATAGAACTAATGTACATTACACATTAACAAATGACTGCATAGGGCGCCAACAGCCTGACGATTGTTTTTTGTTTGTTGACTTTACTGTGCAATCTAATCATTGTTTAATATCGACTTTTAGTTCAAATGTCCACTTAATCTTTAACATCTGGCCATTTCTTTGTGATAGAAAAGCTGCAGCAACTGTAATTTCTTGAATATTTGTAATCCAAAACGTGCTTAAATTTATTTTGAAATCACGAGTTAGCATATTAAGAAAGATAATGTATTCACCTGTGTTTGCATAGGATTATAAATGATTTGCCTTACAAATCTGATGAAATGGCATACGTTGCGTTCCCAGATGAATGTTATAATAAACCCAAACTCACAGCAACATGCAGAGATGGAGTTTGACATGCTCTAGCAGCATTTACTGGAGCCGCTCTGAGATGCACATATGTAACCTACATGCGTGTAAATAAAGCGCATATACTAAACCTGCATTGCATATATTTATTTAATTCAATCATAGCATTTGTGAGCTCACAGTAGCATTATGATTTATGCTTTTTAAATGAGTTTAATGTGTGGAACACACCACTTGGGCTATTTTGCAGATTACTCAACACAGACAAAATTCCTTTAAAAAAAAATTAAAGAAACAAAGGACAAGTGATGGAAGAATAGTAGTTTTATGTATCAGCAGAATCAGCATTCAGGTTTCAATGTTAAAGTCAGCATGAAATAATAAATTCACCCTATTGAGTCTGTGAATGCATGTTGTTGTTGTTAAATTTATCTATGCGTTTTTTTTTTTTGTTTGTTTGTTTTTTTTACCTCATAATTTGAAGCAATAACTCAAACTTCCAGTTAAACCACAGTCTTCTCTCTGATGACATATTTATCAGTGATATATATCGTCTACAATAATATCATAATTGTTGTTTAAAAGACATGTGATTTGACATTATCGCAAAAAACAAGCCAAAACATACCCAGAGAGTGCATGCATGCACTGAGATGTAGGTTATACTACTACATGAGCACATTTAGAGTTCACACTTTTACTGTGTGATTTAGTTTATTAAAATTAATTTATAATTCCCCCAAAATTCATTTCAGTGTGTATTACATTTATATCATCTGACATAACTAATATCACATTAATATTGGTGTTTTTTTTTCCTAATATCAGCATGATTGCAAATGTGATATTAGTTTGATGAAAGTTCATGAAGCAAGAAGTTAATAATAAGTGACGGATATTTTAGATACAATAATTTTTTGGTTGTACTTTGACAACGAAAATAGTTCCAAACATAGCCACAGCAGAACTGTTTTGTATCCTTGAGCAACACGTGATGGAGTGTCGTAACTGAATCAGTCAGCTGATTGAACGAATTGGTTGAATGAATGACTCAATGACTCACTCATGCAGTGATTTGCTGCCACCTACTGCTGTTTTTTTTTTTTAGGTTTATGTTCAAAGTATATTTTATTATAAGTTATTTTAAGTATTCAACATTTTGTTTTTACAACATCAAAACATTGTTTATGCATTTGTAACTGCAGGTTAACTGCATTGAACTGTTTGTGTGAATGAATCTAAATGCCACTTCAGATGCAGATTCTGTTTAACAGACTGAACGCATAACAGCCTTATAGTCTTACTATTTGAATATATTGATTAAATTTAAGAATTTGAAAGATGATGCATACATTTAATTAGGTTAGAACAAAACAAGTCAAAACTTATGAAGGTAAAGATGCCCAATAAAGGTAAAAATCAGTTTAAACTTATTGGAAAAGTCAATTTCTGTTACTGCACAGAATATGAAGAATTTCAAAAGCTTTGGGAGTCAGCTGTCCATGGCAGTCCTAAACCTGCCAAAATACCAGCACAATAATACACTCAGCAAAATGTAGTTTAATTTTTATCGATAACATTCTAGAAAATATTGAGATCTTTTTTGGTTATTATCGCACACCCCTAGACTGAAATGGAAATTTCTTACTTCAGTAATCTTTTACTTCAAGAAGTCTTTTTTATGCAGTGTACACACAGTACAAAGAAAGCAGAACTGAAAACATGAAATTGACATGTGCATGTCTTCAGTATGGCTATTAAAAAACATGGCGATGAAGTTTGTATTAGACTTGTTCCAACCAACTCAGAAAAAAAGGTGACAGTTTTCTGTTACTTCTGCGGATTGCGTTTATTTTTATAATAAATATACAGCGACGTTTGTCTCACAGCTGGCTAGACAGCACCTACTTGGATGTGTTACAGAGTAATAACAGCAGTCCAAAACTCAGTATGAGTCTTGCGGAAGATGTCAATGATTCAGACCACATCGGGGGATAATTAGAGAATCCATGGGCAATTACTTAAGCAAACACGAACCATTTGAATAATGCTGTTTTGGGGGCAGAGAGGATGTGTGCTGGTAGTTTAAGTATAATTGAGATGATAGTGATGATTACAGTGATGGATCTGATGCAGATGGCATGGATGTAAATTAAAGAGCTAATGACTGTGATTTGCTTCCTTCACAGAGAGACCAGCGAGGAGTGCAATGGAATTAGCGGTGCTCTCCCTGTGGAGCCCGCGCCCGGCTCGAGACTGAACGAGTGGTGTTCTGCCCCACCCCCTCCCGCCCCGCTGCCCGCGATCCACCCCACCGGTATGGGGGACGGCCTGGACGCAGTGCAGATGTCGGGGAGCAGCAGCAGCCAGGGGCAGCCCTCGTCCCAGGCCCCTAGCCTCTTTAACCCCTCCCCCCCAGAAACCACTAACCCCGCCCGGCCCAAGCGCCAGACCAACCAGCTGCAGTACCTGCTGAAGGTGGTGCTGAAGACTCTTTGGAAGCACCAGTTCGCTTGGCCTTTCCACTCTCCTGTCGACGCCGTTAAGCTGAATCTGCCTGTGAGTGAACTAACGGTCCTTTTACAGTCATGTCATGTCTGTGATGAGATTTAAGTGATGCATGTACAGTAGTCAAGTCAACATGATGTTCATGTCTTTCTTTCTTCAGTCGTAAAGAAATTGTTTTTTTTTTTTTTGAGGAAAACATTTTAGGATTTTTCTCCATATAATGGGCTGATATGGTGCCCTGAGTTTAGACTTTCAAAATGTAAAAATCATCCTACATTGCTGCAGAAGTACCAACCCAGTCTTTGCAAAGCGAACATGCAAAGAAGATCAAACGCCCTTAACAAAAAAGGTAAAACAGCGATATAGGACTATTTTGAAGTTGAGGGAGAAAATATGATCAGAGTTTTTCGACATACCCTAATTGTCTTGAGCTAGAATACGCAGAGTTCAGGGAAAGTAAGACAAGACGAGCATTTGACATTAAAAAGTATATAAATTGTATTATTTTTATGAAAATAACAGATCGTTTGGCTAGATAAGACCCTTCTTCCTCGGCTGTGATCGTTTACAACTGCATTTGGGATCGTTTAAAGCCGCATTTAAACTGCATTTTGAAAGTTCAAAATCGGGGCACCATATCAGTCCATTATATGGAGAAAAATGCTGGAATATTTTCCTCAAAAAACATAATTTCTTTATGACTGATAAAAAAAGAAAGACATGAACATCTTGGATGACAAGGGGGTGAGTACATCATAGGTAAATTGTTGTTCTGGAAGTGGACTTCTACTTTAAGTTCACTTCATGAAAATTGCTGTACCACTGTCTGAAGGTGGACATTTTTAGGCCTTTTACTTGCTAAAAATGTGGTAGAGTAAGCTTTACTGGATTAATCTGTCCACAAGTCCGCATGACACAATATGTAATTGAATGATTGATATGTACTGGTGCGATACAATAGTTGTTAGCATTGTCCAAACTGCAAGTGTGGTAATATTTAGTATAATTTAAAAAAAACATATGTATCTTTCACGGATCGATTGAAGATTACACTTTTAGAGCATGTGCACAACCCTGAGGCCAAGTGTAGTCTGATTAATGTGTATAGATGCTGTATGAAATTGAGCCACAGCTGCATTGACCAATATTGTGACAAATAAAAATTGTCCATTTGAAATCAAACTTGTAAAGTGCATGTCCACACTGCTTCACACTGCAACTAAAACGGTCGCATTTGCGACCAAAAATATTAATCTGCTAGTAAAGTTTTTCCTGAGGTCTCTGGTCCTTAGAAATTTGCCTTTTTCCTGATTGTTTTGTTGTTGACGTAATAAACGGAGACGCATCAAAGTTAAAGTGGAAAAAACGG
Organism: Labeo rohita; assembly: GCF_022985175.1. Lineage (NCBI taxonomy): Eukaryota > Metazoa > Chordata > Actinopteri > Cypriniformes > Cyprinidae > Labeo > Labeo rohita. The sequence continues at coordinate 6,839,667 of NC_066871.1, forward strand.
AGACACATCAAAGTTAAAGTGGAAAAAAGACTTTCAAACAATCCTCTGCCGAACAGCAGCACTGATGCACACCTGCTAAACGCAGCTCCAGTTGTGAAGCATGAGAGAGATCGAAATGACGAAGACGTGCAAAGTAAAAGTGCACAAACAGCAGTGTCTGTTTTGTGCACAGTCCAGCTTAACGCTGTCATTGCAAGCTACTTTTGGTACAGTTGTATAACAATTATATAAGATTTGTATAATTTACATTTGACATTTATGCGTTCAGTAGATGATTTTATCCACAGTGACTTCATATAGAAGAGCATAAGCAACTTGTCACAAAGCCAACTATATTACTATGCAGTGACTTGTTAGTTAGAAAGCTAGAGTAGGGTAGAAGTGCAGAGAAGAGTTCACACCTAAGCTATTTCTGAATCCAAATTAAGTTTTAATTATAGACAGATGGAGGGAATATGCATTGCGATCAGACATGATCACAGTGCCCAGCAAATGTGAATCATGTGGTGTCGTGTAATCTAGTTTTGTGTGCCATTAGTCTTGCCAGAATGAGTGTCTGTGTTTTGAAAACTTAGTGAAGTCGTCATCCTGCCCGCGGCCTCTGACATTAGCAGTCTGTAGTTCAAGACCAGCAGGTTGTTGTGGTTGTTGCAGAGCCTGTTTCTCTGGCTCACAGCTGACTTTCCTGTGGTAGGAATGGTGGAACAGTTGTAGATTGGGAATGGTCAATTTATTGGTGGAAGAGGGGGTTTTTGAATACTCTTGGGGGACATTCACAAAAAACATTTTTCCATTTCAGTGCACTATTTTTCCATGTGAACACACTAGGCGGTCATGTATGGTCGTTACACTCTTTTGCGGCGTCTCACACGAGAGCCAGGTTTTTAAGAATTTTAGAGTTTACACACATTGACCGCTCACCAATGTCTTTTCCAAAACAGTGAACCAATCAGAAGACCCCGGAGGCGGGGCAGTCATTGGATTGCTTTTGTTTACAGTAGCAAGTTGGCGTTATTTGCCTGCAACATGGCGTAGGAGGCATGTTTTTAGACGCTGAGATGTGTTCTGTGTGAACAGCCCCTTTAGGTGTCAAAGTTTCTTTGAGATCAAAAATATTCTCTATAGAAATTCTCAAAGTTGCTTGCTGTTATCATAACGCAAAAATGTCATTATGCTGATGAATGTTAAGGATTTTGATGTTATGCTGACTTCTGTAATCTCTCCCTATAGGACTATTACAAGATAATCAAAAATCCTATGGACATGGGAACAATCAAGAAACGCTTAGAGAACAGTTACTACATCAATGCCCAAGAATGTATTCAAGACTTCAACACCATGTTTACTAACTGCTACATTTACAATAAGGTACTTCACATTTCTGCTCCCATCATTCACAGTGGATCAAAGCGGTGTGTTTGGGTGTGTGGTTAATGGTATGTGTCGCCCCCTACAGCCTGGGGATGACATAGTCTTAATGGCAGAAGCACTGGAGAAGGTGTTCCTCACCAAGATTTCAGAAATGCCCCAGCAGGAGGTCGAGTTAACGACCACAGCCGGCAAGGGTCGTGGCCGGGGCAGGAGGGATCCAGGTATAAATCTCTACTCTTATGTACTTGCACTGCTGCCCTTTTAGTGGTCTTAAACCCTCCATGGCCAGGTCACATTGGCTTCTTAGTCTGTCCTGTTGTCACTGCATATGTGACCCAGGATCATAATGGCAAAAATCACTAGGATATTAAATAAAGATCATGTTCCATGAAGATAAGTACATTTTCTACTGTAGATATATAAAAACTTAATATTTCAACCAAATTGTCCTATCCTAATAAGGCATACATCAATGGAAAGCTTATTTATTCTGCTTTCAAATGTATAAATCTCAGTTTCAACAAAATATGACTGATTTTGTGGTCCAGGGTCACATATTTGCACTAAAATTGCATCTATGACTTTGTCGATCTCTTTAAAGCTAAAACTCAAATTAAAAATGAATGACACCTCTCGCTGTGACTCATTAGTTTCTCTTTATCCTGAATTTTGTAGCATCACATGATGAATTGCTTGTTTTTGAGAGCTCAACTGATCAAATTTCTCTGTATTTTCTGTTATTAGACATGAATATAAAGATTGCGCCTGGCCTGGAGTCATCCACAATCCCTCAAACACGTGGCCTTTCCAGTCTTCCCCCTGGGCCACAAACAAGAGGACCACCACAGGGTCCTCCTACTTTACCTCCCCAGCCTACCATGCAAGCCTTGCCCCCTCGAGTACCCCCTTCGCTCCCTTCGCTTCCTTCGCTCCCTTCGCTTCCTTCACTCCCTTCGCTCCCTTCGCTCCCTCCACATCCTCCACATCCTCCGCATCCTCCGCATCCTCCGCATCCTCCACACCCTCCACACCCTCCACACCCTCCCCTTGCGCCTCAATTAGGGCCACCTTTTTCTATGGGCCCCACTGACTGCAACCCACAGGTCCCCATCATGACGGCTGTGCCTCCTCCGAACCAAACCGCCCTGCCGCCTGTGCACATACAGCCGTGTGCTCCTCCTATTCTACAAAGCCCAATCCCAATGCCTCACAAAGTAAGTTGGCCTGTAACATTCAAACACATTTTAAGTCACTCTTAAGTCTTCAGTCTTTTCAGTCTTGCTTTTTCATCAGCAGCAGAGAAAAAGTCAAAAAAGGAAAGCAGACACCACGACACCTACGGCAAACGACCCGCTGAACGAGTCCTCGCCTGCCGAGTCGAAGTCAGGAAAGACTCTGCCACGCCGGGATAGTACACGACCAAGCAAACTATCCAAAAAGGAGGCACCAGACTCCCAGCACCATTGGACACCCGCCACTGGGACCCACAGCCCCAAGCAACAAGAGCAGCTACGCTACTGCTCCGGCATCGTAAAGGACATGTTTGCTAAGAAGCATGCAGCATACGCTTGGCCCTTCTACAAGCCAGTGGATGTGGATGCTTTAGGGCTTCACGATTATCATGACATCATCAAACATCCCATGGACCTCAGCACTATTAAGGTGAAAATACAGCTGCTAGTTCTCAAATCAGAGGATGAGCCGCTTCATGCTTATTCAGTCAGTTTTCTCTTTGGTTGTGCAGGACAAGTTGGAAAACAGACAGTACAGAGATGCTCAGGAGTTTGCGGCAGATGTGCGGTTAATGTTCTCTAACTGCTACAAGTACAACCCTCCAGACCATGAAGTGGTGGCTATGGCACGCAAATTGCAGGTACGTGCATACCTGCCAAAGTCTGTGTACATTAGGGGTTGCATAACAAGTGTTTTTTACTAGTCAGGCGTCTAGTTGACTAGTCAGTGTTTACTTTATGCAAGTGACTCGCAGTAGACCATGCTGCGTTACCAGTCTTTGTTGCATCACTAACAGCAGAGTCAGAAATTTTTTTTTTTTTTTTTTTGGAAGTATAAAAATTATATTAAAAACAGCATTACAGGACAATAATATGACAAAATAACTGTTGATCTTTGTGCTTTTATTATTAATATAATGCTGATTTAGTGTTGATCAGTAGACTACATAAAATATTAGGGATGTAACTGTATTATCAATATCTTGGTAGTTTTTAAAATATACTTAAACTTCTTATTCTAACATAAAAGGTCTTTTAAGTTGTGTTTTGGGCCATTATGCTTTGGCACAGTACCTGTTAAACAAACTAAAACCGAAAGCACAATATGGCTTAACCCCTTCTTAACCCCCCCCTTAACCCCTGTTTTCCGCGTCCTCGAAAAAGGCTCAGTTCACAGTGAATGCAGTGAAATTGTTTATTGCATGTGCTGTGAGTTTATGGTCAGCAGTTATGCTTTATTTTTGCGGCAGATGATTACAGCATTTCACTAGATTTGTATTAATTGTAAGCCTGTTTTCACTGAAGCTGGAGTTTTCCTTTAAAATAAAAGCTCTACTGCCGTTCCTTCAAAATAAAAGTTTAAAAGTGAAGTATGAATTGCTGACAGCTAGCGGTTTAAATGGGTAACGATACTGCAGTCAAATTCAAAAAATCTCTTTCAAGTGTAGAAATTAGGAAAGAAGTTTTGTAATTTCCCTGCTGTAGTGTAAAGCAAAAATGATATACCTATGAAATAATTTTCATTTATTTCATTTTATTCAAGCAAGCGTGTAAAAACTTCTGCAAAAAAAAATTTCTTGAAATTTGCCATTTCTATCCCTTAAGTCTAGTGTGTAATGCTCAGTGCTGCAAAAAAATCCCTTCACACCACAGCTGTAATAGATTTAGTTTAATTGTGAAGAGGCATTTTTTGGCTCCTTAACTTGATTTTTGGGTGGTATTTTTGGCCTTAAGCCCCTGTTAATTTCCAACCCTAATTAACAGAAAAATGTGAAAGTGTTTGAGAAATCAACACATTCATGTTTCCAATGCCAAATCTGTAAAGGTTACAAGAAAAATAACCAGTCATCTTCTACTTGCTTATACTTTCTGTAATGGACACATGAACTTTCCTGTGTTGTCAGAATGTATCCAAGTGTACATAGCTGAATGCTGAATTGAAGATAAGAAGTGTTATACTAGATAATCAAAAGCTTTTCTCTTTTCATAGGATGTGTTTGAAATGCGTTTTGCTAAAATGCCCGATGAGCCAGAGGAAATGCTGGCACCCGCTCCTGCGCCAGTGCTCCACCCGGCTCCTGTCAAGACACAGCCACCCATGGGCACGGCCTCGTCCTCGGACAGCTCCAGCGATTCCTCATCTGAATCGGACTCCTCCACGGATGACTCTGAAGAGGAGAGAGCCCAGAGGCTAGCAGAGCTTCAGGAGCAGGTGAGCAGATCGACGCTTAATTTTTGCAAGCACGTCCTTAAGGAAGAGGTCATTTCAAGGACAAGCTGACTGAGAGATCTCATAAATACTGGAAGTGTAAAACTTTTAATGTCCACTGAGAAGACTTTAATCTCCCTATTTGTTTCTTCTCTTTCGTTGCTCAGCTGAAAGCGGTTCATGAGCAGCTGGCTGCCTTGTCCCAGCCTCAGGCCAGCAAACCAAAGAAAAAGGAGAAGGAAAAGAAGGAGAAGAAGAAAGACAAGCACAAAAAGAAAGCAGGAGTCATGCCTGCACTGGAAGAGATCCTGGAGCCGCCTCCTACCCTCAAGCCTCAAGGAAAGCCTAAGAACAAGGATCCTCTGCCTAAGAAGCCCAAGAAAATAAGGTAAGCTAATTTTGATTATGCAAGTACACCTAATATGCAGAATTGCATGGTTTAATACCCTTTAAATTATATAGCATTGAAAATGAGAAGATCTTGTTGTCTTACGCCCTATAGCAAAAAGGAGGGAGGTAAGGGCAGTCGCTCCATGGCTCCCCCAGGTGCCGCTCCACCGACCCTGCAGCCTGTGCCGGGCCTGGATCCTGAGGAGGATCTGGGTCTGAGCGGAGCCACAATGGCAGGCATGCCTGCTGGAGAGAAGTGTAAGCCTATGTCCTATGAAGAAAAGAGACAGCTGAGTCTGGACATTAACAAGCTGCCTGGAGACAAGCTGGGCCGTGTGGTCCATATCATCCAGTCCCGTGAGCCCTCGCTTAAGAACTCCAACCCGGACGAGATTGAGATCGACTTTGAGACGTTGAAGCCTTCTACGCTGCGGGAGCTGGAGAGATACGTGTCGTCCTGTCTTCGTAAGAAGAAGAAGCCTGCCAGTGAGTGACTTTACAAACTTCCTTTAACACGCTGGGTTTAGATTTCTGACTCTGGTGGTCCATCTATAAGCTCTCAGAGGATTGGCTGTATATACACTTGTTTTAATACAATTCTGTAGGCAATCCTAGAAAAAGGGTGTCAAATGGATACGCTTTAACAGAGTTTAGCTCCAAAGTACCTACCTGGAAGTTTCTAGTGAAACCTTGATTTAGGTTTGGTTTAGGTGTGTTAAATTGGGAATGGAGCTTAACTCTGCTAGAAAGTGGCCCTCCAGGAGCAAAATTGGACGTATCTGTTCCAAAATGTTGTCTTGGATGCATTAGCATTGACTTTCCAAATTTGATATGTGCGTACGAAGTGCTGACCACTGCAGAATGTAGTTTTAAGTAATTGCAACACAAGCTCCTGAAATAATACAATCATCTGGAGAAAATTTGACCATGTAAATGCATAATCCAACTGCCGTCTCATTCAGTTTAAAAACACCTTGTGCACATGCGAAGTGCCATGATGTGTATATTTACATATCTTACAATTTAAAAAAAAAAAAAATAATAAAATGGTCAGAGGAACACTGCACTGAAATTTTGAGGAATACATAATTCTGTTTATAAAGTTTATGGTTCATATTCGTTGAACGTAATGTTAAATATAATTGGGTTTATTCCAAACATAGGGCCCTATGAAATCTTTTATTTTTGTAGCAAATTTTTTTTTTTTTTTCCCCCAATTTTTTTTTTTTTTTTTTTTTTTTTTTTTTTTGCTGGATTCCATTTTTTTCTGTTTTATTTTCTAGACTCTAAAAAATATGAATGAAAATCATATCATTAAAGTTACATAATTTAACAGGGCCCTATAAAATGTTTAATTTTTTTATCCTTTATCCTTTTTTTTTTTTTTTCCCTGGATTCCACTTTTTTCCCACCCGTTTAAATTTTTCTATACTCTGTTTTATTTTCTAGACTCTGTTTTAGTATAAAAAATATTTATAAAAAGCCTGTCTAATTAATCAAAATCATGAAACTTACATAATTTAACAGCAAATTATTAAAAGTTTAACAAAAATTACATTAAGGCCCTATGAAATAAGTTTTATTTTTTGTCAAATTCCATTTTAGTTTTACCAAATTCTGTTTTCCATAAATTTTCTGGATTCCATTTAAATGGTTTCATTAAATTGTAATAATCAGAAGCATCTCTAATTAAAGGAATCGAAAATATATACTACTTAATGTAAATAGTACTACCACTACTAATCAATTTATTATTAAAATTACTTTTAAGGGTATGTATGCATGTGTATATATATATATATATATATACACATGCATACATACCCTTAAAAGTAATTTTAATAATAAATTGATTAGTAGTGGTAGTACTATTTACATTAAGTAGTATATATTTCGATCACAGTTTCTTCAAGTTAAACTGAACTTTTATTTTGACTGGTTGCTGTGAAGACCTGTACGTTTATGTTTGTATATGATGATATGATAGTTTTCTCAAAAGGAATGGTAAAATGTGCATGAAGTGACTCATGGCAGTTATGTTTGTGTTCATATTTTGAGGTGGGAGAGGCTAAAAAAAACAGCTTCACGCGTGCTTGATTATGTGTGTACTAAACGAAACCATGCGTCTGCGCCATTGATTTACACAGATACGCAGGATTCATATTTAAATAGTAGTTTTGTAGCTTAATATTTACAGACACTAGTTCATATTGCATTTTGATTTAAGTGTACTGACCTACTTCTGATATATTCATCCAAATCTGGCAAATTCGTGGCAATCCGCGTTATACAGTAAATGACATTTTTATAACTGGATTCTGCGATTCCATGTTTTCCCGCATTGCGGCACTACAAAAAGTCAGTGCATGTAAACATACCTAGTGTGGCTCTAAAACACATTAGAATCTTTTTTTACACTTGTATTTAATGTTGTCTGTTACATTGCATCACCCAGTGTTTTGACAAATATCAAGCATACACAAATTCTTATGGGTCATTGATCAATGTATCTCGCCCTTCAGTTCCAGAGAAGTCTATGGAGGCAATGAGTGCTGCAAAGACAAAAGGCTCATCATCCGAGTCGGGCAGCAGCAGTGAGTCCAGCTCCTCAGAAAGTGAAGACTCAGAGACAGGTAAGCGCTGCTTTCCTAATGCTTTTGAAATGTTAAATGATTCAAGAAGCTGCATTGCATCAAAAAATCTCCTCTTCATCAACTCAGGGATGGTTTCTAAGCCGAAGAAGAGGGGGAGAGGTGACGGAAAGAAGGCTCATCACCAGGCAGTGCCTCCAGGCATGCCTCAGCCGCAAGTCCCCCATCAACCCCAGACCCCTGTGCTGCAGCCCAGCGCTCAGCTGAAGCCACAGCCGCAGCATCCCTCTCCCGCCACTTACATGCCTCCTACCGTCACAGCTCTGGAGCCCTCGCAGCTCCTGGAAAACCCCTTTGACCCTTTGGCCCACTTCGTCCAGCCCCTCATGCACCTTCCCCACCATGCCAATGACTCACCCTCGCCTGCGCCACCTCACCTCAACGCTCACCCTCCAGGAGGCCCAGTGTCTCCTGAGACGCACCCGTTCCTGAACCAGCACCCCATCCTTCCATCCCCAGGTGAGTGGAAATGTGAAACGTAACTGCTGCTTGCTACTGTTTTTTTTTTTACACCTCATTGGTCCAAAATGGCGTAGATATGCTCTGTTTTGGCTGTATCTCGCGCTTTTGTTTAGAAAAATTATTTAACAATAACAAGTGATCTGTATTGACCATTTACTTAATCATATTTTTGTGGTGTTCCTCTCTCTTCTAGCCCTGCACAACGCAATGCCCCAGCAGCCTTCAAGGCCCAGTAATAGGGCAGCCCCGCTACCTCCGAAACCACCGCAGCAAAGCACGCCCCAGCAGCAGCAGCAGCAACCCCAGCAGACCCTGCCGCAGCAGCTCCAGTCCCAGCAACCCCCTCAGCCCCAGCACCACCTGCCTCCTCACCTGCTGCATCCTCCCCAGCAAATCCGCCAGAGGCCCCTCTCCCCACCCACGCTCACTCCCCAGGGCCTGCTCTCCTCGCAGCCCCCACAGATGCTGCTAGAGGACGACGAGGAGCCCGTGCCCTCCATGCCCCTGCCTATTTACCTGCAGCACCTGCAGCCGAACCGCCTGCAGCAGCAGCCACCGACGTCACTAATGCAGTCTCTGCAGAGCAGGCCGCAGCAGCCGGGCCAGCAGTCTCTGCTGCAGTCAGTGCAGGTTCAGTCTCAGATGAGCCAGCAGAGCTCCCTGCCCCCACCGCAGATTCCCGTTCAGACTCAAGCCCAACCGGCAGCGGCGCACCAGCCCTCCCCACAGCTCTCGCAGCATCAGGCCAGACACATGCAGCACTCGCAGCAGCTGAGCTTCTCGCAAGGCCCGGTGCAGACCACGCAAACGCAGCCTAGTCAACACAAAGTCTCTATGCCCTCCACGAAAGCACAGCAGATTATCCAGCAGCCAACGCAGCATCACTCTCCACGTCAACATAAGTCTGACTCCTATAACTCAGGTAACAACAGTTTTATAATATAGTAGCTGTTCATTTAAAAGGATAGTTCACCCAAAAATGAAGATTCTTGTCGTTCCAAACCTGTAAGACCTTCATTCATCTTCAGAATACAAATTATGATATTTTTTATGAAATCCAAGAGCTTTCTGACCCTGCTTAGACAGTAACACAGGTGACATGTTCAAAGCCCAGAAAGGTAGTAAGGACATTGTTAAAATAGTCGATGTGACATCAGTGCTTCAACCGTAATGTTACAACAGTGTTCATACAAGGTGCTTGAAGTACTTGAATTTCACTTTTTGAAATGTAAGGCCTGGAAAATCCTTAAAAATGGCAGTTTTCCTGAAGAGGTACTTAAAAGTGCTTGAACTATTGAAAGAAAAGGGGTCTATGAAATAAGTGTTTAATTATTTTTAATAAACACACGTTTTCATGCAAAATTCACACAATTAAAAAAAAAAAAACCTATTTCAGTTCATGTCATAAAACTATCAAGCTAAACCAGTAGTAGTACTGACAGTGTCGTGTAAACATTGCTGAAGACTCAAGAAGAGGAACAGATGAACCAAATCAATTGAGTCATTTAAGCTGGAACCGCTCCAATTGTGTGACTTTTCATTTCAGGCGATTCACTAGCAAGTACCAGATCAAATTAAAAGAACCATTCATTTTCGAATTTTGACACTGCTTGTAATGATTTTAAAAACCATTGCATCGCAACATGATTCACTGTTTCAAAGCGCTCTATCGGATTGCTTATTGAAGATCATTTGATTCAGATTGGGCCTTCAAATCACGTATTGTGAATCATTTGATTCAGATTGGGACTTCAGAGTGGGTTCTTGAATCATTCAATTCGCGCACTGCGCTCCGAGTCCTGATCTGAAATAATGGTTCGCGAATCATTTGATTCAGATTAGGACTTCAGAGAGGTTTCGCAAATCTTTTTTTTTTTTTTTTTTTTTTCTTAAACAATAGTAAACATCAAACTGTAAGTGATATCTCTGACTGAAGTCCTTGAAAACCAAAGAAGAGTTCTTGAAAGTCCTGGAATTTTATTTTACAGTATTTGTATGAACACTGTATAAAGCGACGAGAATACTTACTGTGCGCAAAGAAAGCAAAAATAACGCCTCTCTCTCAAAACTTTGACATGTTTATGAAGACTTATTTACAGCGTGCATCGTCTTATGCTTGTAAACAAGGCACAGCACATCCGGGTTGGTAGTGTCGTGAATGTGGCAGAGACTGACATGGAAGAGAAGAAATTGTTGAATAAAGTTGTTGCTTTTGTTTTCTTTGTGCACAAAGTATTCTCTTAGCATAATATCGTAGTTGAAGCACTGTCACATGGACTGTTTTAACAGTGTCCTTACTACCTTTTTGGGCCTTGAATATGGTAGTTGTGTTGTTGTCTATGCAGGGTCAGAAAGCTCTCGGACTTCATTTAAAAATATCTTAATTTGTGTTAAGATGATGAACCAAGGTCTTACTGGTTTGGAACGACATGAGGGTGAGTAATTCTCTCTTAAAAAAAATAAAATAAATCCCACCACTGTACTTAAAAGTAGTTCACCATTTTTTGTCAGTAACTTGTGTTGCTCTACATACAAGTTACAAACTTGTATGTAGCTCTGCTACTTTATATTGAGTACCTTGTAGCTGCAGTTTTAGCGCTTCCCTGAAATTTCATCACAGAAGTCCCACAGTTCAAACTGGATTTTGTTTGTATTGGACAGCACTGTAAATACTTGTATTTTAATTGTGTCTTTATTTCAACAGCACATATGCGAGATAACCCCTCCCCGCTCATGATGCATTCCCCTCAAATCTCTCAGTATGCTTTAGTCCACCAGTCCCCACCTCAGGCAAAAAAGGTTAGTACCATTTTCATCTCTATGCTTTGACACGAATTCTTTCCAGTGTCCACATGGATTTCTATGATGTATTGAATAGCTTTTGGTCTTATAGATGTTTGTTGCTTTGTTTGCTTCAGGAACAACAGCAAGGTCCTTCAGTTTTGGGTGGCATTAAAGAAGAGAAGCTGCCTCCTTCACCTGTGATGCGCGGTGAGCCCTTCAGTCCAGCCATGAGACAAGACCCTCATAAACACCCTGAGAGCAAACCCACAATGCCAGGCCACAGCCAGAGTGAGTCAGACTCCTGAGTTTCAAAGCATGCAATTGTATGCATGTTCACACTGATGTGCAAACATTCAAAATCACACCACTTTTACTCAAGTTATACTGCTTTTATATAATAAACAATTTAACATCAATATCAACTGTTGTGTAGTTTTTAGTTTTTGTTTACAAGCATTGCACAGATGTGAACCAGTGTTGTGCTATTAAAAAAAAAAAATGATCTGCGCCCCATGCAAAATCACACAACTTTCCTTCCACTAAACAACACTCACATACTCTGGCAGAATTTTACAAGCATCCATTGAAACATCTCATTGCAGTTATACCAAATATTGACCATCTCTGTTCTGCTCTGCCAGTCAAATTAAACGACCAGAACTAACTTTATCATCTTGTTTCAGAAGCAGATATGAAACCACTTGAAAGTTCCCGTCCTGTCATCCGCTCCTCTGAGCAGAGCGGTCCTCCACCATCCATGCAGGACAAAGAGAAATTCAAACAGGAGCCCAAAACTCCTGTGGCGCCTAAAAAGGTACAGGTGGGTGGACGGGACGACTTAATTTGTTTTACTTTTCAGTAAATACAACAGTTCTGAAATGCTTATGCTTTGCCTCATACTAATCCTCATTTGGTCCCCAGGATGTGAAACTGAAGAACATGGGTTCCTGGGCGAGCCTGGCACAGAAATCCACCTCCACTCCCTCGTCTGGTCTGAAGTCCTCCAGCGACAGCTTCGAACAGTTTCGACGTGCGGCCCGAGAGAAGGAAGAGCGAGAGAAAGCCTTGAAGGCCCAGGCCGAGCAAGCTGAGAAAGACCGTCTGCGCAGAGAACAAGAGAAACTAAGGTAAGAGAGCCGTTCAGAAACTTCTTACAGTGACCTGTCATTTTTAATGAAAGGACCATTTCACGACATTTTCTTTTTGTGTAAAGGGGACGAGATGAGGAGGACTCCATTGAGACGTCTCGAAGGCCTCAGGAGGAGCCCCGCAGGCGGCAGGAGCAACAGCAGGTCCAGCCACCGCAGCAGCAGCACCAAACTCAGCCCCAAGCCCAGAACCCGGCTCAGCCGCCCTCGGCCCCGCAGCCTTCCCAAGGCCCGCCCCAGTCCCCCGCCGCTTCCCAGAGTGCACTTGACCAGCAGAGGGAGCTTGCACGTCGCCGGGAACAGGAGAGGAGGAGGAGAGAGGCGGTGAGTTACAGCTGCGGTCACACACTAGCTTTCAAAAGTTTTGGGTTTGTACAGTTTTATTTTATTTATTTATTTATTTTTATTTTTTTTTTTTTTTTTTTTTTTTGAGAAATCGCTTATGCCCACCCAGGCTGAACTTATTTGCTCAAAAATGATATTATTAAATATTTTTACATTTTTAAAATACCTTTTAAAATATATTTTAAATTGTAATTTATTCCTGTGATGGCAAAGCTGAAGTATTACAATCTTTGTCACATGATCCTTCAGAAATCATTCTAATATGCTGATTTGCTGCTCAAAAAACATTTATCAATGCTGAAAACGGGTGTTGCTTATTATTTTTGAGGTTTCTTTGAATAGAACAGCATTTGAAGTAAAAATCAGTTTTTATGTTGTCTTCACTGTCACGTTTGATCAATTTAAAGAGACTGTTCACCCAAAAATGAAAATTGTCATAAATTACTCACCTGCATGTTGTTCCAAATGCACAAGACTTTCATTCATCATTTTGACAGATATTTTTATTGAAATCTTTCTGACCCTGCGTAGACAGCAACATAACTACCACGTTCAAGGCCTAGAAAGGTAGTAAGGAAATCGTTAAAATAGTCAGTGTGTAGGTGCGTTTCTATTACAGATTTGTGCAAAACTTCTGTGATATTTCATAAATGTCAATAAAATATTGGGAATGGTGACTTTTTCACTAACCAATGTTATGCGACTAAAATTTTATTTTTTCCTTCCACGATAAGTCATGGCAAAGGATGTTGGTAGGTGTACGTATATTGCAGCCACCACACTAGCCATTATTTTCAATCGAAGAGGACGTGTGTGTATCTGTAGTGAAACGGCGTGGTGAGTTGCTTCTGGGACGATTCTGAAATGTGCATATGTGTACATATGTGTTCTGAAATGTGTACATACTGTGCTATTGCTGATAATGTTGGACCTTATGTCACTGTTTACATTCCTGCGTATTCGCACTTTATAAAATTGCACTGTCGATTGATGCTCTAATGTAATCTTGCTGTTTTATAGCATTCATTCATTTATAAGTTTTGACATGGGTAACAGGGAAGACATTGAATAGGTTTGACCCTGTTTTTAAAGATTGTGTAAAATTCAAACATTTTAAAGGTCACCCTCGGTATATTATTGAGCTAATGCAGTGGCGTATGAGTTCTAATTAAACTATAATAGCTAGTAATGCTTGTGTTGGTAATAGGGTTGACCAAAATACCAAAACATGAGGTAGAAAAATAAAATAATAAATAACAGCCTGAGATTGCACAATACAATATCTTATTTTAAGGTGTCTTCAATTCATGGATATTTAAAAAATATTGATTTAAACTTATTTTATTTTTCAGTTTTTTCCAAGTGAAAAAGACACCGATTTCGTGGAATGACCCTCATGCAAGCATAAAAACTTTTTTGCGATTTATGAGTTTTGGCAAAATTGACGAGTTTCATTAGGCATATTTTCAATTCGCAATTTTAGTTTGCGCTGTTTGAAGGGTAATGGAAGCGTAGCTAGCGTTTCGACCAATCAATGAAGCTACGAGAGCTTTTTGTGCGCAAAGAAAATAAAAATAACATTGAACCACTGAATGTCACATGGACTATTTTAACAATGTCCTTACTACCTTTCTGGGCCTTGAAAGTGGCAGTTGCGTTGCCGTCTATGCAGGGTCAGAAAGCTCTCGGATATCATCAAAAATATCTTAATTTGCATTGTGAAGATGAAAAAAGGTCTCATGGGTTTGGAACGACATGAGGTTTAATGTATACTTGCAGTGTTAATTCCATAAAAATGTTAATATAATTGGAGATCAGTGTTGTAAATTCAGAAATCTTAATGTGTTCTCTTCCCCTCTACAGATGGCAGCTACTATCGACATGAATTTCCAAAGCGACTTGATGGCTATCTTTGAGGAGAACTTGTTCTGAAGCGCGAGGGGAAGCGAGAAACTGCGAAAACTGCTCACGGATTCCTCTGCACGGACAGAATGAACTGAAAAAGCAGTAAGGGAAAAAGACCCCATCTGACCACAAGAAACACTGAAGAGGCTGAACTAGCGATGCATAAGCTGAGGCCCTGAGAGAGGGAGGCTGTAGCTCTCCTTTTGCCTTAGCAGAAAGAGGGACCCTCACACTGGGACGGCACCGCCTCTCCGGCATTCCTCCTGGATTTGCCATTGTGACCACGGCGGGAAAGAGAGGACTTTGCGTTGTGACTCTTTACTTCAGAATACGGGAGCAATGGACAATGCGACGCGCCGGAGGAATACCGACGGAACGACAACAAAATGAAATGTACTGATTCTCTGTACTACGGCATCCGTCGTCTGCCAGATGTCTGTGGGGGGATTGGAAAACGTCTTTGTTTCCTTGTTTGATTTGGTTTCCCTCCCATCGTTTCGTTTTCGCTGTATCCTTATCCCTACCCCTTCTTTTTCGCGAGGCAAATGGCAGGATGGGATCGGGGGCACTTAAGATGATCTTCCTCGGGAGAGGAAGTCCAGCTCGCCTTACACCTCTGACTCGTAAACCATGACAAAAACAAAAAAACAATATTCACCAGGGGCTGTGACAAATGACTAAACATATGGTGTGTTTCACACTGTTATCATGTGCAGATTTTTCATTATGTAGGATCTACTGTAAAAAGGTATTTTCTTAATTACTGTTTTGGTTGATTGGTTGCTTGTACTTTTGTTTCTCTCTCTTTTTCGTTGTCGTTTTTTCTTTTTTAAGATCTTTTTAACTCTCTTACCAACACCTTACCCTCTGATGTCTATGCCAAACACCCATATCCTTTTGCGCTGATAGCCGAGACCCGAAACGCTTCACTCTTAACATGTCTTTCTAAATATATAAATATATTTTCTTGTTCTCCCCACTCGTCATTAAAAGTTTAGGTAGCCTTGTAGAAAATAAACCCTAATATATGCATTATTCTGACAAGTGTTAATCGAGGACAGAATCATGGAGATACGCTTTCATCGCTCATCGTTTTCATGTAAACCCGGCGGGGCGATCTCGCCACGGGCCGGAGCGTTGACCTGGGCGGGCGGTTTCTGAGCATCCTTTCGTTCGAATATAATTTAAAGAATACGAGAACTATTTTAAGTGTATTATACGTATAGAAGGATAAACGACTGGTACACGCGTTCGATCGAGAGCGTCATGCGAACCCCGGGCCCAAGCGACGGAGCTCTCAGCTGGTTTCTGCATGACTCCTCCTCTTTTTCTTTTCACAGATCGTTTTATTACACCTGCACAGAGAGGACTCTGTTATGCTGTGCTAGATATAATGACAAATAATTTCGAAAGAAACAAAAAAGCTAAAAAAAAAAAAAAAAACAACAAAAAAAATCAAACCGTTCTGATTTATCATTGTTCTTGTTCGATTATAGTGGATGTGTTCTAATTCTGTTATTTGACTCGGCGAGGGGGGCCGGGGGCACAATTCGAGACCTTGGCAGGTCCTCTGACTTTTCTCTTATAGTGTTTTCTCCAGTGCCTGTATTGTATTGCGATTCTAGTTGGCATATATTATGTTCTGGGAGGGGCGAGGGAGGGCCACGGTCGGACGGGGAGGGGAAAATTGGGGCTTTGGGGGCGGAGCTTGTGTTTAAGAGACAAAAAAAGGAAAGTGAACATTTTATATTTTACCCATTTACAATATTCAGGTTTAAATCTAGTTTTAGCTGGACTTCTTAATTATACACCGAACAACTAGTTTTTCGTTTTCTCGAAACTGCTAAGAGGACATGTCCGATCATCATCATCATCATCACCCATCATCGTGTGTGTGTGTCTGGATGTTTGGATGTGTACGTCATGTCAGTACGGTTGTCGGTGTGTGGCTGGGGAGGGTGTTCTTACCCGGAGGTTTAAATCGCAACAACACCATTTAAAACGATGCTTTGCGAATTTTTATTTTGGTTCTTGTTTTTCCTCATGAAGTCCACTTATTATAAATATCTATTTTTTTTCTTTTGCTTTTCGTTAATTTGGTCTGTAAAAGTTCAAATAAGAGAAACACCTTCATTCCTTCAAGCCTTTACATGTATTTTCTTTTCCATGGTAACAGTTGGACATTATGTGCCATAGATTTCGGATTCTCCGGAGAATGTGCTGACCTGCAGCTCAGCAGAGAGTTTGCTTTATTCAGGTATTTTGTTATTTTCTTTTGTTGTTTTTTTTTCTTTTGGGTTTGTTTAACATTTTCCTCGATTACTGTTTGGTATGTGCGTGGGTTATCGAGGTCAATGGTTCAATCTGTTATGATCATGAAATAAACTCATCTCTTTTATAGAAAATTAAAATGAAACAAAAAAATGAGCCTGACGTCTCTTTTATAATTCAGCAGCTCCACACACAGTCCACCTGCTATGGTACATTGTCCATTGTGTTGCTGCATATCAGTTTTCACTCCTCACGTAGGTTGAGGTTGAAATGGTGCAGAGAAACTGAGGCCTTCATATGGAAGAAATTCAAACTTAAGGGGAAAATGGTGAATCTCAAGTGCATGTATGGTCATACTTGTGACCCTGGACCAAAAAAACAGTCTTAAAGGAACACTCATTTTCCAGTTCCCCTAGAGTTAAACAGTTGAGTTTTACCGTTTTTGAATCCATTTCAGACGATCTCCAGGTCTGGCGGTAGCACTTTTAGCATAGCTTGGTATAGATCGGGGTCACCAAACTTGTTCCTGGAGGGCCGGTGTCCTGCAGAGTTTACCTCCAACTTTCCTCAACACACCTGCCTGGAAGTTTCAAGTATATCTAGTAAGACCTTGATTAGCTGGTTTAGGTGTGTTTGATTTGGGTTGGAGCTAAACTCTGCAGGGACACTGGCCCTCCAGGACCAGATCTGGTGACCCCTGACATATATCATTGAATCCGATTAGACCGTTAGCCTTTCGATATTTTTCCTTTAACTCTAGGGGAGTTGGAAAATGAGCCTATTTTCAAAAAAAGTGGAGTGTTCCTTTAAGTCGCGCAGATATATTTGTAGCAGTAGCCAACAATACACTGTCAAAATGATCAATTTTTCTCTTATGCCAGAAATCATTAGGATATTAAGTAAAGATCATGTTCCATAAAGATATTTTGTAAATTTCCTACTGTAAATATATCAAAACTTAATTTTTTGATTAGTAACATGCATTGCTGAGAATGTCTTATGGACTATTTTAAAGGCGATTTTCTCAGTATTTTGATTGTTTGTTTTTTGTTGTTTTTTTTTTTTTTGCACCCTCAGATTCCAGGTTTTTAAATAGTTATATTTCAGCTAAATATCGACATATCCTAACAAACCATACATCAGTGCTTTCAGATGACATTTTTAAAAAATTACTTTTATGACTGGTTTTGTGGGATCACAATTGTATTTTTACCTCTTTGAGTTTGGGGTGAAATGTGTCCAGGACATTTCTCAACCATTTCACTCAATGAAAACTTATTTTCTCACCTATACTTTTTCGAAAGGAAAATATCCACCCTTTTCTACCCCTTAATAGCACGGCCATTTGTAAATTTTATGGGTCTGGCTTCCGGGCTCATCCACGTCCAGCTATTTTTAGCTGTACAAAACAGCTAGTTTTACTGCTTGGTATTGCAAATTGGTGTGTTACCGTATTATTTTAATGTATTATCTTTTTTACGAACACACTGGTTTATAATGCAAACAGTTTTACCTGTTTAACAGTTTTGTTATTCTCGTTATTTTCCTTACAGTGAATAATGAACCGGAAGTCTCACCCATAAGCTTACTTCCACGTTAAAGAATAAGGTGGATAGCAGAATATTATTACCTCGCAGCCACAGTCAATATTTACTTTAAATGCGCTTTTTACCATTAAGTAAATAAACGATGACTGAAACATGAGTCATTCTGCCTAGTATGTACTTAACGGAAAAATTAAAAATACGTGAGAGTGAGTAATTTGACGATTTCTTTATGAGAATCTCTTTCAAATTTCATTTGACTTAGACAAGCAAAAACAAATGTGACCCTGAACCACAAAACCAGTCGTAAGTAGCACGGGTATATTTGTAGCAATAGCCAAAAATACTGGTCACAATTATCATTTTTTAAAATGGCAAAAATCATTAGGATATTAAGTAAAGATCATGTTCCATGAAAATAGTGTGTAAATTTCCTGCCGTAAATATATCAAAACTTTTTTGACTGATAATATGCAAAGCTAAGAACTTCATCTGGACAACTTTAAAGGTGATTTTCTCAATATTTTGATTTTGTTTTTTTTTTTTTTTTTTTTTTTTTTTTTTGTTTTTTTGCAGCCTCAGATTCCAGTTTTTTCAAATAGTTATATCTTGACCAAATATTGTCCTATCTTAACAAACCATACCATTTATTCAGCTTTCAGATGATATATAAATCTTCATTTTAAAAAAAAAAGTTCCCTTATGACTGATTTTGTGGTCCAGGGCCACATACTGCTCTTACAGTTTGAAAGAGCAACTACTGTACAGTGTATATCTGATGTAAAATTACTGCATGCTTACATCATGTTGCTGTACCTGCATCCGGTCAACGATTGCAAGCGCTTTCATAAGCCTGCAGCTCGCTTACGTAAGAGGAAAGAGTCTGCTGGAAGATGTTTTGTTACACGAAAGAAGTTTGAATCGCACATCTCACGATTTGCATTTAACTAGCATACATGTCTGCGAAAATACAAATAAAAAATACACACGCGTGTCCAGAGAAATATTTTTATTGTGAAAGAGTGAAAGAGTAGCTGTGACTGATCGTGTGTAGCGCGACTTTTAGTTTGACATCGTACAAAACAGGAAGTGCCTGAATGCGTGACTGTGAAGCTGTAGGACATGGGGTTAAAATAGAGGTTTTTAGGGTGAGTTTGATCACATTTAAACTTGTTAGCAGCTCGGTCTGTTTAAATAAACTATATATAAGTAGACTAATCCGTCTTTGTGGAAAAAAAGATGTAAAGAAGCTGTAAATGCCCCACGTTACTAAACCCTAAACACTATGCTTTGCTCTGTACTGTACGTCTGTGAATAACCGGTAAAATGCGAATATCTACACATTTGTAATGTTTATTATTTTAAACAGATGATGGTGTATCTGTCGTTTCCAGTGGCGATGTTTTGGATATCAAACCAAGCGGAATATTTTGAGGAGTACATCGTGAAGCGAAAGGTTCATAATTGCCATAATAGTAAAAGTCAATACTATTATGTATTTTTGCAGTTCTGTATGCAGTTGCTGTTGTATGTTCACATTATATTATCACATTTTTCAGAGGGAGATCTTCCCACCTGATGAGAAAATGCATGTAAGTATTTCCTCTTTAATGTGAAGCCTACTCAAACCGCTTTTACTTTGGTGGTCACAGTGGTTAGGTTAGGTTGGGTAAGTTAAACAGATAGCTAGTAAGATATTTTGCTATTCAGCAGCAGTGTCCCACAGAAATGGGAAATATTTGCTTAAAATATGTATAGATTACACAAGTGTGATCCAATGACACATTGGCCTGGTTTCACAGACAGGGCTTAGATTAAACCAGGATTAGGGCATAGTTCAATTAGGACATTTAAGTAGTTTTTATAAATGTGTCTTAGAAAAAAACATTACTGGTTTGCATCTTGAGACAAAACAAAGGCACGGATATATTTTAAGATAAGTCAGTGCAAGTTTTAGTTGAAACGGCTCAGATTTACATTTTAGGCTGGGACTAGTTTTAAGACTTGTCTGTGAAACCGGGGGATCATGTTTACATGTGCCGTTTCTCATTGAAACAGAGGCAAGAACTGGAGGATTTCAAGGAGCGCATGAGAAACCGAAGGGAGCAGAAGATGCTGAAACAGATGGGCATGCAGTCTGAGGAATGACTATAAAACAACAGCACTTGTTGTTGCATCATAATTCAACCTTGGGATCAAGCCTTCATGTTTAACATGGAAACACTACTCCCAAAGTGTCAAACCATATAGTGGAAAACATAATAACAATATTGTTTATGGACGTAATTTAAGAAATGGGTAGGGGAAATGTATATTTTTGTAAATATTGCCTTTGAACATTCACAGTCGAATGGTTTGACTTTATTGTGTTTGTAATGTTACTTTCTTAATAGCTATAAAAACGCTGCTTTTGTTGTTGCTGTTTTTGTTTCAAAATGAAAAAATAAAATGATAAATTTTATTATTCTAATGGTCATAATATATTTTAATGTAATATTTAATTTAAATAACATGTTTGCTTACAGGAACACTAAGGGTTCAATACAAACTCAATCAGCAGCATTTGTGGCACAATGTTGGTTGCCACAAACAATTTACACTCATCCTTTGTGTTTACAGTGAAGCACTTACAATGTAAGTAAAAGCGGACAACTTTTACAGCATTTGAAAAGCAATAAAGCAATCATATGAAGCTGATGTAGCTTAATTTTATAGAATTATTCATATTCCTGTGGAGAACTTGGAGTGTTGAGCTGTAAAATGATTCAAACCTATTTTTACAGTCTCTAGGATTTGTTATGGCAACGAAGTTGTAAAATTGGATACACATAAGTAATATCCAAGTGTTTTTTTCCCTACACTAAAAACATGTTATCACAATGGCGCGGCCATTTGTACATTTAATGTGCCTGGCTTCCGGTCTCATCTTTCCAGCATTTTTTAGCTGTACAAAACAGCTCGTTTTTTGCAAATGTGCAAATTTGTGTGTCATACCATATTATTTTAATGTGTTATCTTAATTATGACCACACTGGTTTGTAGTGCAAACCGTTTTACCGTTTACTGCACGTTGTTATTCTCCTTAGTGAACCGAGACTCTCGCACATTGACAGAAAACTGCTTACTTCCGCGTGTTGTTCCTTTCCATAGGTAGTAAATAGGGAGAATTAGAGACTAGGAAGATATACGTTTATGCTAACAAGCAACCAGTAAAGTAAATATAATCAGGCTTCGCTAATTCCCTGTTTGCAGGTTGTGGAAACGCTGTGCAGCACTGCCTCCTGCAGGAATATACTTACACTGAAACGATTTATAACACGACTCATTCAACTAGTTGTGTGAAACGGGGTCAGGAACGGTCCAGGACCGTCACACAGCAAGACAGTTTTACTCAGGAGAACGTTTCACTTTCAGGGTCATGCTTTATTAAAATGATTTTCTTTATATTATGCATTAGATTATATTTAACTATTAGGACACTCCACACCGATCAGCAGATTCATTTAATCTGCTGCATTTATTATGGACAGGCACAGTTTGCCGGAAATTAATCGTCTAGATAAGAAAACAAAATCTGGTTATAAAGCATGGATGTCCTCACTTCCTTAAATAGGCGGTTACTTTAATTGTAAACAAACTAGTTATTGACTTAATGCAATCAGATAGATTTTTATGTGATTATTATTATTATTTTCCAAGATCAAATATAAAAGCAAACAGGATTTTTTTTATAAAGTTTTAAAATCGAATTCTGCGCATCCCTGGAGTCACGTGATAATGCCGTCATTGGAATTTTAGAACGTTCAGAGTCTAACAAAAAGATTCTGTCATTCTATGAACTGCTTTTGATCGTTCCCTTTGCAGATACAGCAATTGCGATGCAGCAATTTATAGGCAGCATTTACAATTTGTACTCAGCCATTGTGAGTTCTACACAGTGGTTTGCTTTGTACAAAGCAGTTTTTGACCAAATCTTCTTTGCAAACAGCAAATGGCGTTCTATGGCTATTTGTTTGTGGGTGATTTGCACCACATGTAACTTAACAATGTTGCATAAAACATTTCGACCACTTGGACCCATCTGTTTCGTGCAGGTGTGCAGAGACAGCAAAACCAACCTTTCTCGTGAGTTTGCTTATGTTAATTTAAGATGCCGTCAACATGCCCAAAACGCCCTCAGTACTCTGATTTTCACGGAGCTCATGGGCAAAGCCATTCGTATGTGGGTCGAAACTAATTCCACCTTGGGAAAAAGTGGAAATGGTAATATAGTTATCAAGGGCCTAGCAAGGAACATCAACAACCTTGCTTTATACAGAATTTTTCTCTTGCCTCGGGGAAATCATGTCGAGCAGAATGGTGTGTGACAGTAACAGCCAACTGAAAGGCTATGGTTTTGTCCATTATGCCACACTTGAGGCCGCTGAATTAGCGATTAGGACGCTGAATGGCACACTGCTTAATGGCCATTTAGTGTCCGTATGCCATTGTAAGACATATGAGGAACGCCAGGCAGAACAAATGAGCAGCTCCAAACCTCCCCAAAAGAAAGACTTCAGTCTTTATGTCCAAAACATGCCATACAGCTTGGGCAGTGAGGAGCTGGGCTCTCTATTTTCTCCTTCTGGAGAAGTCACCAATTCAACGGTGATCATGAAGAACAGCTGCAGCATGGGTTATGGGTTTCCCTGTTGAGAAATCCAGTATATGCTGGTTAGGTATGTTTTGAAGCATGGCTGCTGGTTTGAGCTGGTTTAAGTTAGTCCTTAGCTGGTTTAAGTGGGTCCTTAGCTGGTCAAAAGCTGGTTTAAGCTGGTCCTAAACAACTAGCTCTGCTGAAGACCAGCACATGACCAGTTTAAACCAGCTCAAACCAGCAGCCATGCTTCACAACATACCCAACCAGCATATGCTGGATTTTTCAACAGGGTTGTGACATAATCATCGCCCGATGATGCTGTTATAGCCACATGTGTAATGAATGGCTATATTCTTGGTAACCGGCCATTGAGAGTTGCTTTCTACCATAGTATGGAGAAAACAAGAAAGATGAGCAGCCCATAACTGCTACTTCCTATTGCAGAAGGGCGGGATAATGAAAAAAAAAACAAGAGCAGATTGAACAATCAGAGCAATAAAAAATAAATAAATAATATAACAAATGTGTGTCTTAGTGTGTGCATCAGTTTATAATTATTTACTTTCTTTCTATTTAATTTAATTTTTTTTTTTTTTGTAAATACTTACAATTCTGATGTTGCATTCACATAAAAATACTGATATCAAATGTTTTTATAAAAAAATATTTCTTAAAATGAATGTCAAATAAACATAATGGGGAAAATTAACTGATAGCTGTCATTCAAACAGAGAGCTGATATTAACAGAAACATAACTATATTACTGTATGTCTTTGTCTTTTTTTAAACAATAATTACAAGATTGTGAAAATATTACAATATAAGAATCTAATTTATTACTATTAATTCGAGAAAAATGTGCGATTACATATTTTTGTTAGTTATGATTGACATGACTCATTTCAAGAAAACAGAAGTGTCACTTTATTAACTTTTTTTGTGTGTAGATGTATGATTATAGCAACATGAAAATTATGAATTATTTTAAGTAATCAGTGGAACAAAGCATCAACCATAAGAGGCTGAGTGTGTCTTCTGACAAGTAACATAGTTCATTATCAGAACTGTACAGAATTTTCAGCTGCTTTTAAACAGTAACTGTTAGTCCAGACAATACGGCTGGTCTGCTGAAATCAAGTTATATCACACTGAGATGTTAAATCTCATTACCTGATGACATCTTGTCATCAATTTGCTCTTTTCTTTTTACTTTTAACACTTTAAATTTGTGGGTATGACACTTATCCCAGGTTATACAAGGAAGATCTTTGAAAGACGTTTTCAAATCGCATTCTCTTACATTTGACCTTACAGAACCTGAGATGTAAACAAACATCATAAAACAATAATAAGAAGAAAATTGATACAATTTTCATTTCATTCTAAAAAAAAAAAAAAAAAAGATTGAAAACATACCTTTTGTTTGCCAGTTAAGACCAAAGTACATGTTGAGTTTTACCAGTTTTACCAGAATGTTTCTTCAACCTGTTTTCAGGCCATTGTAAGCAGTGTACTGCATCTGCAACCACATCTATGCTTATATTCAGAATAACGACAAATACAATTATAGTACATACCAATAAATGCACAGACTGACAACTGTTGTGATTTTCTCACTTGCATTAATCATAATAACTTTGCAGAATAAATATGCCTTGTAAGTTTTTATAAAACCAACATCTTCCATAGCAAAACAGTCAGTTGACTACACTGTGTATTTCATTGGAAATAATGTAGATTTAAAATAAATAACCATTATAGTAACATGAGGGAGTCTAGTTTATTTAAAAAAAAATTCAGTAATTTTTATCATAACCTTATTTTGACAGGGAAGTTTCTGTACAATACTGCCATGATAACAAGAAGCCATCGCGTCGAATACTTTTATTTTGAATGTCATCCTTCCGGGTCTTCTTGTCCGTCAGGGTGTGGAAAAGTTTCAGTCATTTCTGCCTTCACAGCCCTGCTTGAGGAGTCTGTCAACAGGGAAGTGTCAAGATGGCCCCGAGTGGACTAAAAGCGATCGTAAACGACAGTAAGTTTGATTTAACCTCGCAATACGCTCTTTTAAACGCATGCCCTTCATGTAGCGAATGTTTCAGAACTTCCATAATGACATACAGTCCGTGAAATGTCATCAGAGCAACAGGTGTACAGTGAGGGCTCGATACGTCATAATGGACAAAACTTCCGTATGAAGCGGCTGAAGTTTATACACAAACGTTAACTTTCTTGCACAACAACATGAACAAAATTTAACGACTTTACTTTACACTTTTACTACTTAGAAATGTCATTTGTGTAAATGGAGGGGATAATGTAGACATGTTTGCACTGCATTATTTAATATATGTTGTATAGTTGTGGTCTTGTGATCGCCCTCACGCCGGACATAATAAAAACACAGGAAATGTCACTTTTTTCCATTGAACTCTTGAGACAGTGCACAACACCCTACACACTGTTATTACAGTGTTAGCTATTATTACATTTCACCAGGCCTATATTGTATTCTCATTTATCTAAGCGTCCAGATATCTTTGTGAAATATCTGTCTTCTCTAAATAACCTTTATTAACCATGGACGTTTAACCTGCTTTAAAAAGCTAAAGCTCATCATCATAAGGCTTAGCATCATTGTAAATGCCATAAACATCCTGCTTTTTCATATTTTATTGTAGATGTTATCTTACTACATTGTTGATCTCATTTGTTTGCAGAAATCCTCACTGGTGTCATCAAGAGTGTGAAGAAAGATGGGGAATGGAAGGTAATATTGTTACAAAAGTGGGACGTTTTATTCTCTTCGTTCTGATTCACGAAAATATGGTGTATCTGGGTTTTTTTTTGTGTATAGGTGCTTATCGTGGATCACATCAGTATGCGGATTCTGTCCTCTTGCTGTAAAATGTCAGACATCATGGCAGAGGGCATTACAAGTGAGTGTATATATATTGTTTTCTTTCACAAGTCAGTTCGATATGCGATCGTGTGATTCTCACAAGGTTTGTGTGAAACGCTTTCCATTATAAAGATGGTGGTGTCAGATGTTGAGGTGTGGAAGGTGTTTTTTATTCTCACCGATAGCTGTTGCATATTTTCCATTGTGCTAAAGAGGTTTTCATTGCAAAATACGCTACCAGTCAGAAGATTTTGGACAGTAAGATTTTTAATGTCTCTTCTGCTCACCAAGCCTGCATTTATTTGATCCAAAATACAGCAAAAGCTGTAATATTGTGAAATGTTTTTACTATTTAAAATAACAGTTTTCTAACACAATATATCTTAAAATGTAATTTATTCCTATGATCAAAGCTGAATTTTCAGCATCATTACTCCAGTCTTCAGTGTTGCATGATATTTCAGAAATCATTCTAATATGCTGATTTGCTGCTTAAGGAACATTTATTATTATTATCAATATTTAAAACAGTTGAGTACTTTTTTTGGGGATTCTTTGATGAAAAGAAAGATCCAAAGATCAGCATTTATCTGAAATAAAAAGCTTTTGTAACATTATACCCTATACTATTCATAGGCTTGGAGTTAGTATAATTTGTATTTGTATTTTTTATTTTTTGGGGAGAAAGAAGTTATATAAATTAATACTTTTATTTAGGAAGGATGCTTTAAACTGATCAAAAATGATGATAAGGACATTTTAAATGTTACAAAAGAATTACTATTACAGATAAATGCTGTTCTTATGAACTTTCTATTCATAAAAGGAACCTGAAAAAAATTGTTATCAACATAATAATAATAATAAATGTTTTGAGCAGCAAATCAGAATATTAGAATGATTTTTGAAGGATCATGTGACTAAAATGATGCTAAAAATTCAGCTTTGAAATCACAGGAATAAATTGCATTTTAAAAAATATATATGCAAACAGAAAACACTTATTTTAAATAGTGAAAAATATTTCAAAATGTTACTGTTTTTGCTGCACTTTGGATCAAAAAAATGCAGGCTTGGTGAGCAGAAGAAACGTCTTTGTCCAAAAACGTTTGACTGCTAGTGAATGTCAGTGTAACACTTCATTGTTTGCCCCATGAAATGCTAGGAAAAATCTTGAATTAAGAAAACAAGATATGAGCTGTACTGTTTTCTTCACAGTTGTGGAGGACATTAACAAGCGGAGGGAGCCGATCCCTAGTCTGGAGGCCATATACCTCATCTCCCCTGTGCCAAAAGTGAGTGATCTATACTACGACACATCTCTCTTTAAATATATTTTGTTCGCGCTCATTGTTGCATATCTGTTTTTTCAGTCAATTCAGTCTCTAATTGGTGATTTCAAAGACGCAGCCTATACATACAAAGCAGCACACATCTTCTTTACAGACAGTAAGACGGTTAATTTTACTATTGACTTTGATGTTTTTGTTTTGAAGACAATCCATTGTGGTTGTCTACAGTGCGTGGTCTGGATTTGTGTGGTTGTTATATTGTACATTTCTGTTCATCCTGCATTCAGCTTGTCCTGATGGGCTTTTTGCTGAGCTTGGGAGGTCAAGGGTTGCCAAGGTCATCAAAACCCTAAAGGAAGTCAATGTGGCTTTCATACCATATGAGTCGCAGGTGCGTGGTAGCATTGCAAGCACATATAGTAACTGCTGTTCAAAGGTTTGGGGTTGGCAAGATTAAAAAAAGTCTCTTATTCTCACCAAGGCTGCATTTGCTCACATATACAGTAAAATTGTGAAATACTGTTGCAATATAAAATAACCATTTCCTAATGTAATATATTTTAAAATCTAATTTATTCCTGTGATGCAAAGCTGAATTTTCAGATTTTCAGCATTGTTACACTAGTCTTCAGTGTCACATGCTCCTTCAGAAATCATTTTTATATGCTGATTTGATTCTCAAGAAACATTTCTTATTATAATCAATGTTGAAAACAGTTCTGCTGTTATTTTTTGTTTATAAACATCTTTACTATCACTTTTTTTTATCAATTAATGCATCCTTTCTAAATAAAAGTATTCATTTCTTTTCAAAAAAAGAAAAAATATCTTACCGTCCCCAAATGTTTGAATTTGATGAGGTGAAAACTTATGTTTTCTTTAAAAAAAATCTAGTTGTTTCTGCACAAAGACACGGTTTGTTTTTGTTGCAGGTGTTTACTCTGGACAACCCCAGTTCCTTCCACACCTTCTACAGCCCAAGTCAGACTAATGTAGATGACAGGACCAGGATGATGGAGGCCATGGCCGAGCAGATCGCCACACTCTGTGACACACTGAAGGAATACCCAGCCATCCGCTACCGCCAGTACTGACGCTTCTTCATTCTCAGTTCTCACATGCACTTGCCAATACTTTGTTTCCTGCTGTAATATTGTTTGTTTGAAGTGTACAGGAAGTGTAACCCAACTATGTTTCTCTAAGGGGCCCAAAGGAAAATTTCACTCTGGCTGAGATGGTGATGGACCGTCTGAATGCACATAAAGCAGACAATCCCAGTATGGGAGAGGTGAGACATTGGGATATTTTTTTAAATAAACACCCTCTGTCTTGTCACACACACTTCACACTTTTTTAAGTGAGACTTCCTCTATGACTTCTTACTCTGTTTTCTGGACTGTTTTCTCTTCTCTTTTATTTTTTTCCTCTTCTCGTCTGTCAGCTGATGTTTTCCTGAGCTTCAGGTAGGTGTCAATGCAAACCTTCTTTTTGTTTTTTTTCTTTGTGCTTTGTTGCATCTATGTTCCTCTTACTTTTTTTCTTTTTTACTTCTAATCTTTCATCTGTTTTTCCTTGGATCCTTCCTTTCATTTGCTGAAATTTCAAAATATTGTTCAAATTTTCAGTTGCATCACCAGAGCTTGTTCCAATCAGCTTTAGAAAAAGTAGATAAATGGTAAATAGAAATAGTCCGTTAAAACCCCAGTGAACAGGCCTAAGGTGTCGGAAGAGAAAAAGAAGTACCTAGGATGTTAAAGTAGATGAAGAAGGAACCAAGGGAGGAAACAAGACTCATCTGGGGAATCCCTCCTCCCCTGACTGACACCAGACATTGCGTTAACCAAAAAATTCCAGTTTTAGAAAATATATAAAAGATCACCGGACAGCTGGACTTTTTTAAAGAACTGAAACATTATATAGTTTAAATCCAAATTTAACAACCTTGTCTGACTATTACCAACCCGTTTAGTCATAAAAAGGTGGTGACACCTGTCATTAAACCAAAAAAAAAAAACAAAAAAAAACACAATGGGTCTTTCTTGTCATAGGTGACATTTTATAAAGACACTGACAAATGAATTTAGTGATGATGATCTGTACTGTTTGCAACAAATGTACAAGAAAAAACAACTGTTTTAATTTTATTTTAGGAATAACAAAACATAAAAGCCTATATTTTAATTAAACAACATCTGTTTTGTGGCTGGTGTTAATTTTGAACCCTGACTATATGGTTTTATTTATTTATTTATTTATTTTGAAAGAAATTGATACTTTTATTTAGCAAGAATGCATTAAAGTGATTGGAAAGACATTTATAATGTTAAAAAAAGATTTTATGTGCAGTAAATGCTTCTACAAAAATATATTTAAACTGTTTACAACACAGATAATAATACAAATGGATTTTTGGGAGCAAATTAGCATATTAGAATGATTTCTGAAGGATCATGTGACATTGAAGACTTAAGTTATGATGCTGAAAATTCAGCTTTGCATCACAGGAATAAATTATATTTTAAAATATATTATATATATATATATAAACAGTTATTTTAAATGTTGATAATGTTTCAAAATATTGCTGTTTTTACTGTTTTTTAACATATGCATGTAGCCTTAATGACCATGAGAGATTTCTTACAAAAATGTTTTAAAAATCCTATCGACCCCAAACTTTTAAATGTTATTGTACATTAAAAATAAATAAAAAAAATATTACAAATAAAAATTAAAAAATATTTGTATAAGCTGTTGGCTCTATATATTAAAAGTGACAGGCATTGAAACCCG
Organism: Labeo rohita; assembly: GCF_022985175.1. Classification (NCBI taxonomy): domain Eukaryota; kingdom Metazoa; phylum Chordata; class Actinopteri; order Cypriniformes; family Cyprinidae; genus Labeo; species Labeo rohita. The sequence goes on from NC_066871.1 coordinate 6,869,606, forward strand.
GTCTAACATACTGATTTATTTCCCTGGTTTGTTTGTTTTTAAAAAATAATCCTCACTTTAAGGATCTGTAATTGTAATTTATCATCCTGGGCAGGGCACAGATAAAGCACGCTCGCAGCTGCTTATAGTGGACCGTGGATATGATCCCATCTCTCCAATCCTGCACGAGCTGACCTTTCAGGCTATGGCCTACGATCTGCTTGACATCGAACAAGACATTTATAGGTGCGTGCTTGTCTGCTTATTTAGAGATTCCTCCAGTTCCTATTATGATCAAACTGAACAAATTTACACTGGTTGTGACCAGTTATTCTAAACAGTGGTGTATGAAATCATTACCGTTACTCTACGAAATGTTGCATATTGTTGGCAGGTATCAGACGACAGGGATCGGAGAGGCTCGAGAGAAGGAAGTGCTGCTGGATGAGGACGATGAGCTGTGGGTGCAGCTGCGTCACATGCACATAGCAGACGTCACCAAGTAAGAGCAACTCAACCGTCACGTCTCCTGCCTGACATGCTGGCCTTTTGTGTGCTGACGTCTTCTGTTCTGTTTCAGGAAGGTGACGGAGTTGCTACGCACCTTCTGTGAGAGTAAGAGGATGAACACAGACAAGGTACACACACATTCTCTGTCCACTCCTGATGATGTAACGCTGAACACCATCAGATGTTTCACCGTCATACGGAAGTTCAGATTTGTTTGCGCTGACAATTAAAAACTGAGCTTCCTATGGTGGTTTATGGCTTAAAATAATTAAACAAGGCAACACTTCACATTAGGTGTTGCGACATACCGGTATTAGCGATAATCGTGATATTTAAATAATGAAATATCGTTATCATGTCAGTTAGGGATGTCGCAATATACCGTTATTCATAATAATCATGATATTTAAATAATGAAATATTGTTAACATGGCATTGGCGATAAACATGATATTTAAATAACAAAATATTGTTATCATAGGGATGTCACAATATACCATTATTTGCAATAATCGTGATATTTAAATAATGATGTTATGTTATAATTATAAAAATATCATTATCATGCCATTTAGGGGTGTCATGATATACAGGTATTGTCAATAATCATGAAATTTAAGTTAGTTAGGTGGTGTCGTCATATACCAGTATTGGCGGTAATCGTGATATTTAAATAATGAATTATCGTTATTGTGTAATAAGGGGCGTCATGATATACTGGTATTGCCGATAATGGTAAAATTTAAACAATAAAACATTGTTATCACATCAGTTAGGGGTGTTGCGATATACCAGTATTGGCAATAATGGTAAAATTTAAATAATAAAACATCGTTATCACATCAATTAGGTGTGTTGCGATATACCAGTATTGGTGTTAATCGTGATATTTAAAAAATGAAATATCGTTATCGCATCAAGTAGGGTTGTCACGATATACCGTTATTGACAATAACTGTGATATATAAATAATGAAATGTTGTTTTCACATCAATTAGGGGTGTCACGACAAACTGGTATTGCCGATAATGATCAAATTTGAATAATAACACATTGTTATTGTATCAGTTAGGGGTGTTGTAATATACCAGTATTGGCAATAATGGTAAAATTTAAATAATAAAACGTTATTGCATCAATTAGGGGTGTTGCGATATACCAGTATTGGTGTCAATCGTGATATTTAAAAAATGAAATATTGTTATTTCATCAGTTAGTCACGATATACCTTTATTGACAATAACTGTGATCTTTAAATAATGAAATATTGTTTTCACATCAATTTGGGGTGTCGTGACATACCGGTATTGACTATAATTGTGAGATTTAAATAATGAAATATTGCTATTGTGTAATTAGGGGCATCATGATATACTGGTATTGCAGATAATGGTAAAATTTAAATAATAAAACATCGTTATTGCATCGGTTAGGGGTGTTGTGATATACCAGTATTGTCAATAATGGTAAAATTTAAATAATAAAACACTGTTATTGCATCAATTAGGTGTGTTGCGATATACCAGTATTGGCGTTAATCGTGATATTTAAAAAATGGAATATCGTTATCGCATCAAGTAGGGGTGTCACGATATACCATTATTGACAATAACTGTGATATATAAATAATGAAATATTGTTATTGTGTAATTAGTGGCGTCATGATATACTGGTATTGCAATAATTGTGATATTTAAATAATTAAATATTTAAATAATTAAATGCTTTGTAAGATAAAACATGAAGAGAATCAGCACACCATTATAACAGTGGATGGTTTATCTGTGTTCTTAATTCCATCTCAGATATTTTCATGTGGATAATGTATGTTTATATTGCAATGACCTTTATCACTACATGGAATATTATACAATAAGAATCAGTTCATAGAAGGAAGTGATTTCAAATACTCGATCGATGCTATAATGCAAGTTTAAAGTAAAAAATATATTTACTCTCATAAGTTGTCTTACTTTGACACTGTGCAAAACTTAACATGATTAGCATTTTAGTCTCTTCTGTTAGTGTAATTGTTTCTTTTGTATACAATAGTGTAAGCACACTTTTAACAATCAACACTTCTAAAGGGCAAAATTATTGATTTTTTTTTATTATGATTTTATTTTATTTTTTTTTTAAAAAAAGTGCTGTATAAATAAACGTGATATTTAAATTTGATTAAAACCAACAAAAAATTACCTTACCGAAGTCTGTTTTGTACCTAATTCATACTACTTCATCCCTCAGGCCAACATCAAAGATCTGTCTCAGATGCTGAAGAAGATGCCACAGTACCAGAAAGAACTAAGCCTGGTATGACTTCTCACATAACATTCCTTTAAGGTTTTATATCAAGGTGACTTAAAGCATTTTTTTGACATTCTTGACAGTACTCCACCCATCTGAACCTTGCTGATGCCTGCATGAAGAAGTTCAGGAATTTAATAGACAAGCTTTGTGAGGTGGAGCAGGTCAGTGCTTCATTTTTTTGATCACTCCAGAAGCATTTTATTAAGCAATGTTATTTTATTTGATGTATTTAATACATGTTAGTGATATGTTCTGAAGATTGACAGCAGTTTATAATGTTCATGGGTTGATATTAGAGGGTCCGTAACCATCTTCCCTTATTTCTAAGCTTCTTATTGTAGATGTATGCAACAGCTTGTGTGCTGAACTTTGACCTGTTGAAGTAAAATAATGTACAGGAAGCTGTTGCATAATCTTTGAAAGTACCAACAACTGGCTGGACATTGTACAGCCATACCGCTGTTTTATGTATAGCAGATGGAGGGTTTTTACTAAGTGCATCGCTCTGTGTGGATGCATTATAACCAGCTGGTGATGACTGGACACGACTGCAGCGGATGCCGTTCTTTATGTGCCGTGTTTGTAACAGTTGGCGGTCTGCTGATGGATAATCTCAGCTAGCTCCTTTTTGTTGGACTCACATGCGTATGACTTAAACTTGAATTATTTTATAGAATTGTTATGTAAATATCTACCTCAACATCTGCCTCTGACTAATGGCTGTGAAGTTCCAGCTTTTTTTTTTTTTTTTTTTTTACATGAATAAATGAATAATAATAAATCAGTAAAACGATAAATACATTACAAAAAAAATCTATTAATGGGTATGTTTTGGAAACAAATGGGGCAAAATAAACAAATATTGGAATAGAGATTTAGTTTCAGGATTTTTGGTTTCTCATTGGACAATGTTCATCCCTAAATCACTTTTGATGCTGTTTGTGGTATTTTTAGAAATAATAAAGCAAGTTGTAACTATGCACTACCCTTAAAAAGAATTGGGGTAGTAAGTTTAAAAAAACTAACCAAAAAAAAAACCTAATATTTTTATTTAGCAAGGATGCATTAGTATTATGTATTATGTATTAATTGTATATGATATATATATATATATATATATATATATATGACAATATATATGATGGTTTCCACAAAAATATTATATTATATTATATTAAGCAGCATAAATGTTTCTTGAGCAGCAAATCAACATATTACAATGATTTCTTAATGATGATGAAAATTCATAGAGAGAAAGAGACAAATATAATCTGAAATAAAATTAAATAAACCGAAAACCAAATAAATATTACATTAAATAAAATGATCCTCAAATAAAAAATTACACTAAATACATTAAAAAGCAAAACAAAATTAAATGAAATAAAATGATAAATAAAATAAATACAATAAAATAATAAATAAATCTAAAATGAAAATATATAAAAGCCAAAACAATATATATAATAAAATAAAAATAAAAAAATAAATAAAAGCCAAAAAACAAAATTAAATAAAATATATATAATAAAAAAATAACAAAAAATAAAATGTGATCTGAAATAAAAATAAACTGAAAAACTAACAAATAAAATAAAATGATCCTCAAATCAAAAAGTAAATTAAAATACATTAAAAAACGAAATAAACTGAAGTGAAATGAAATACAAAAATAAAATGAAATATAAAATGAACCTATATATGAAATAAACCTTGGTGTACAGTGACGTTTAATTCATTTAAATAGTCAATACATTTTCTCTTTGTAGGACTTGGCCATGGGATCAGATGCTGAGGGGGAAGTGATCAAAGATGCTATGAAGAGTATCGTCCCTGTTCTGCTCAACACTGAGATCGAACCCTACGACAAAATCCGCATCATACTGCTCTACATTTTCCATAAGAAGAAGGGTAAGAACACTTGCATTAATGCATGACTTTATTTAAGACTGTTTAATGAATTAATCAGATGTGATTCATCCTTACACACAGGCATTGGTGAAGAAAACCTCATAAAACTCATCCAGCATGCAAACGTGCAGCAAGACAAGAACATCATCACCAACCTGCAGCACCTGGGCTGCCCCATCATTACTGGGGTAAGATGAGACTCTCTGATGTCTTTCCTCATTACCTTATGTCTTTTATTTCCTTATTTCAGTATTTCCATATTCATGAACATAGGAGCTGTGCTGGTTTTCTTCAAAGGAATCAACTGTCTAGGCTACATGTTTAGGTTAAAAAATCAATATGTTAGTTATTAAATTGCTAACATATTGTCTGTCTTGTCTTTCAGGGCGCTAATGCTGGTAACACTCTGCCTGACAGGAAAGAGCGCACAGAATCCACATATCAGCTCTCCCGGTGGACACCCACTCTTAAAGATGTGATGGAGGTTAGGAAACACTGTCTGTAATGTTTTTAGAATCAAGTTAGTATGTGATTATTCTTACTTGAATTCGTTTGGCTCTGCAGAACATCATCGATGACAAGTGTGACAGGAAGCAGTGGCCGTTCCTGTCTGATCCCGCCCCCATCACCACCACAAACACTCAAGTCAGGTACCAGCACTGCTCACAGCCACACAGATGATGGAGACGTTGGTGACTAAACAGATTCATTACACATCGAAATGCAGATTTGCTATTGTCAGTTTCCAAACTTTTAGACTCACCTGACCTGACAGTGTTGAGCCAAAAAAATAATTTATGGCTTTTGCTATTTGCTATTGTAAAATTGTGGAATATAGTTCAGTGCTTGTTGTAATTACTATTATCACCTTAAATTAATATCTAAGTAATTGAATATTTATAACTCGGTATTCATTCAGAGGATTTGTACCTCCTCCTTTTTTAACAGCTGAACTTTAATAAGTACACAACTGTACATAACTGAGTAAATACTTTATATAAGTATTTTATTTTACTTTTATTTTTTATTCTATTTCATTTCATTTTATATTTCATTTAATTTTTGAGTTTATTTATCATTTTTTGATTTATATGTATAATTTTGTTGTTTTATTTTATTTTATTTTTCATTTAATTTATGATTTTATTTTATTTCATTATATTTTTATTTTTTATATTTTTTCATTTTTGTAATTGTTCATTTTATTGTATTTTCTGTTTTTCTGGTTTGTTTTTTTAATTTGATTTATTTTATTCTAATTTAATTTAGATTTCATTTGATTTTTTTGTTTTATTTATCGTTTCATTTTGATTATCATTTTCATTTTGATTTTTATTATATATTTTTTCATTAATTTAATTTAATTTATATTTCATTTTATTTATCATTTGATTTTAATTTTTTTCCCAATATATTATTTTATTTTAGATTTTGATTTAATTTATTTTATTCTATTTTATTTTATATTTCATTTTTTGTTTTATTTTATTTATCATTTTATTTCAATTTATGTTTTATTTTATTTTTATTTTTTCCAATGTATTTTATTTTATTTTAATTTTGATTTGATTTTAATTCTTTCTGTTTTTATTTTATAATTCTTTTTTCTTTTATTTATCATGTTATTTTATTTCATTTTATTTTATATTTCATTTTATTTATCATTTTATTTCTTTATTCATTTTATTTTAATTTGATTTGATTTATTTTATTCAGAAATCCAACAAAGTTTGATTTTAAAGCACGCATTGTTAAAGGTCAGTGACAAACACTGAAAAACAAAGACCAAAAAAATAAAACTGTAAAGCATGATGATACTTCATTTTCATAGAAACAATATTCAGGTTGAATTAGATTTTTGGGGATTATTTTAGAATTTCTTTTGCATTACTCATTGAACAGACTCGAACAATGACGCTAATTTCATAATGCTTTTAAATTATATTAGTATTTGGTCATAGACACACATGGAGCACAAATTAAGAGTGAACCATAGACAGAAATGTTTTTTTTTTGCCAAATCATGGTTTACGCAAACCATGAGGTTTTGAAACTACAAATGACGCACACACGTGGTCTGACGGGTTACTGTCGAATCCTATTGCAGCAGCGCACGGTTTGGACACTGGCACAAGAACAAGGCTGCCACAGAGTACCGCAGCGGGCCGCGCCTCATCATCTTTGTGATCGGCGGCGTGACGCATTCCGAGATGCGCTCCGCTTATGAAGTGACCCGGGCCACCGAGGGCAAATGGGAGGTTCTGATTGGTGAGAGGAGACGATTTCTGCTACCATTACAGCACAATATGTAGCACAGCATTCAGTGTTTTCAGTGTCGTTTATAACATCAAATGTGTTTTCTTCGGCAGGATCGTCTCACATTCTTACTCCAACCAACTTTCTGAATGACCTGAAGAATTTGGACCAGCCTGTACCCGTTTAGCAGCAGTTTAGTCACTGAAGAGAATCATCCCACTGAACTCATGTGAAACCTGATACTCTGAAGTAATGATGCTCTCAAAAAGACACAATCCTGCCTACTGATTATTTGCTGTTTTTAAGTAGTAATTTTAATCATCCAAGTTAAGCTGGTGGTATATGTGTGTGTGTATATATATTAAAGTTGTTGAAGACTGATGTTTAATTTAAAAGAAAGATATATAAAGATATATAGATATATAAATGTATAACAATATATGTGACATTGAGAACTTGTTGCCAAAGCTTATAATTATGCAGATAAGTGGATTAAATCTTGCCTCGCATCATTTAAGTATATGAGTCCTGTCAAGTTGTGATGTGATTTGAAGACGTCTTTAAACCTGCAGACTGGATCAAATGATCACACTGGATTTCTGGTTTAATCGCACTGCTACTGTAAAACTGCACAATTTATACTATAGAGCAAGATAAGCCTGCTTATAGTACAGCTGTCTGTTTCTGATTTCCTGTCAGGTTTTGTTATATTTTCTCCTGATGTGTTGGTGAAGGCATGAGTTGTTTCATCTCAGTGTATATATAGTCTGTATATTCTTCATGCTCTGAACGTGTGCACTTTTTTCTTTTACTGTTACGTTATCACATATGTGGTTCACTGGGTGTTTTTGTTTGTTGGCTACATTAATGATTCCAAATAAATTTAGCTTGTACCTCATTCCAGAAAGAGATGCTTGAGTATAACAAGTTTTATCTTGCTTCGTTTAATGAACGATTGATACGGGTAGGTGACCGTTAAACTGGGTCCAGTATTTAGTTTTTAAAATAAATACTTTTATTTAGCAAGGATGCATTAAAGGGGTCATCGGATGCCCATTTTCCACAAGTTGATATGATTCTTTAGTGTCTTAATGAAAAGTCTCTAATATACTTTGGTTAAAAATTCTCAATCGTTGTGTAAAACAACAACCTTTTTACCTTGCCAAAATCAGCTCTGCAAAAATCATTTCATTCTGGTCGAGGCTGCTTTAAAATGCAAATGAGCTCTGCTCGCCCCGCCCCTCTCTTCTCTCTGTTGAGTGACGAGCCTGTTTACTTTATGCGCGTTTAACTGCTAAACTTGCCTGCGGTGGCCATTCAACCCCACCCACATCCAAGTGCGACGTCACAAGCCACGCCCGTGTCCAAATACGTCACATTCATTCAATAATTCGTTGTGAAACAGGAAGAAGCATCGATAAGAAGATAATTCGTATTGTTTGCTAACAGCTAAAAAGAAGAAGTTGTTTGCCGTGTGAGTAAGTGTTTGTGTTTTGGGGCACGTTCATGCAACATTCATTTTATAATCGGATGAAGCAAGAGATGTCTTTTTATTCATCTTTGAGTATCTGGAGGAGCTGGACACATTCATATCAAATTGTCTTGATGAACAAGGCCTCATGCCATGTCCTGTGAATAATCTTTCAGAGCAAGGAATCTCTCTGTATGTGTACTGCATAACAAACTGTTTGTCTGATCATTCAACTGTTCATTCAACTGCTCAGACTTATGATGTTTGGAACATATATTTTGTTAAACACAATCAGTCAAAAGTTCTTGAACTGTAAGATTTTTAATGTTTTTTTTTTTTTTAAAGAAGTCTCTTCTGCCCACCAGGCCTGGATTTATTTGATCCAAAGTACAGCAAAAACAGTAACATTTTAAAATATTTTTACGATTTAATATAGCTCTTTTTCTATTTGAAAGTATTTTCTATATTTCTATTAAAATGTAATTAATTCCACTGATTTCAAATATGACATTTAGCATTACTCCAGTCACATGATCCTTCAGAAATCATTCTATATTCTAATTTGCTGCTCGCTATTATTATTATTACTATTATTATTAAGTTGAAAACAGCTGAGTAGATTTTATTTTCAGGTTTCTTTGATGAATAGAAAGTTCAGAAGCATTTATCTGAAATAGAAATGTCTTTATCATCACTTTTGTTCAATCTAAAGCATCCTTGCTAAATAAAAGTATTAATTTCTATGATCTATTAATTCTATAATAATGTATATATACACGCACACTGACTCCAAGCTTTTGAATGGTATAGTGTATATGTTACAAAAGCCTTTTTATTTCAGATAAATGCTGATCTTTGGATCTTTCAATTTATCAAAGAATCCAGAAAAAATGTACTCAACTGCTTTAAATATTGATGATAATCAGAAATGTTTCTTGAGCAGCAAATCAGCATATTAGAATGATTTCTGAAGGATCAAGTGACACAGAAGACTGTAATGATGTAATGATGCTGAAAATTTAGCTTTGATCACAGAAATATATTACACTTTAAAATATATTCAAATAGAAGCTTAAATTTTGTGTTATTGTGCATCAAATAAATGCAGGCTTGGTGAGCAGAAGACTCTTTAAAAAAAAAAAAAAACTAAGAATCTTACTGTTCAAAAACTTTTGGCTGGTAGTGTATATTTTTGTAACATTTTAAATTGAATTATTTTTGTAAAATAATAAATATAAAATGCCCAAATGCCCTAAGTATGTGGAGGACCTGGACAAATTTCATATCAAGTTGTGATGAACAAGGCCTGAAGGTCAATGTCATGTTTAAACTATCAAAGCAATCAACCTCTATTTAGCCCATGTATGTGTAGCCTACTGCATATGGAGAACTGTTGATTCTGTCATTTAAATGTTAACACTTTATGAACACTTTTTTTAAAAAAAAAATAACTGACAATTATACAATACCAACTTTTACAATAATTTTACATACTTTTACAATACCAAAATCGAACTGTCCCCTTTAAACATTACATTACATTTAAAATTCGCCTAAAATCGATGGTAATAAATGTGAATTTATCTCATTACATAAATGAACAAGGTCAGGTTTAAAGGTTTTTATTAATAATTAGCCTAATGTAGTCAATGCAAGCGTATTACAGGCTGTCATAATGACGAAATCAGCTCTGTATATTAGACATATTAAATATATTAGATTTAAGTTGTGGCATTTTAGCCTAGACATCCTTTACACAAATAAGAAAACGTGTATTAGTAAAACGAAGGACAATGGCCTATTATTTTATATAGATCCCCGAAACAACCGTAAGTTGCTTTGACGTACTTCCGGGTTTCCCGGTATAGGGATTGGGGAATCACAAGGTGACGTATTTGATATGGGCGTGCCTTTCGACATCTAATTTACATCCCTGCTCCGGCATCAAAACAAAGAGGTTGGACTGTGACAGCTGATCTGAGGTAAGACGCTCATGTCAATCAACTATCGTGGGAGCGGCCTCTGACGGTGTGACGCCACAACGACAGGCATCTGAGAATGGCCCGATTTGAAAAAGGGGATATTATTTATACAGACTAATTAAAAACCACTGCATGGATTTTTATCATTATAGGGTAGATTTGTACATACACTGCCAACACACATTAATGTGCAAACAACATGAAAAAGTGAACTTAGCATCCGATGACCCCTTTAAATTGATTAAAAAGTGACAGTAAGACATTAATAATTTTACAAAAGATTCTATTTCAAATAAATGCTGTAATTTTGAACTTTCTGGTCCTAAAAAAAGCTATTGCGGTTTCTACAAAAATATTAAGTAGAACACTCAATAATAATAAATGTTTCTTGAACAGCAAATCAGCATAGAGAATGATTTCTGAAGGATCACGTGACACTGAGGACTAGAGTAATGATGCTGAAAATTCGGCTTTGACCACTGAAATTACATTATAAAATATGTAAAAATACAAAACACTTATTTTAACTTGTAATAATATTTCACAATATTACTGTTTTTATTTTATTTTTTTAAATAAATGCAGTCCACAAAGACTTGGGGCAAAATGCCTGCGCACAATTAAATCTACTCAGCTGTTTCTAACGGTGAAAAGGATTGGCTCAGGTTGCACCATCCTTTTTTTTACACGTTTATACAGCGTTGCGCATTATGACAAATCACACACGATTCTGTTGAGCTTAGGAATGCAATGGCCAATCAGAGGCGTTCAGATCACTTAAATAAGACACTTATTTCACAGTGTAGAGAGCTTCAGCGATTTTAAAGATAGATATATTTTGTTGGTTTTGATGTTGAGAGTGCCTAAACTCGATAGATCGAAGTTAGTGAAAATGTTCTTCACTAGCTTTCTGTATCTACCTTATTTATCAATGCGGAAGTAAGCTGTTTTCTGGTAATGTGTTAGACTTTTTGTTTGCCAATTTAGCAACTTTTCCGACCACCCTAGCAACTTTTTCTTTCAAAAGCACCTACAAATGTAGCTATTTTAGATAAATGTGACCCAAACCATAAAAAGGCACAATTTTTCCATCTAAATTACACAAAGAGTAAACCAAAGATGCCTTGAAGTACATACATCACATGCATTAAGTTAACTGCTATTTGCAATGGTTCAATTTCATAATAGCCTATGATAATAATAATAATTGAATAATTGTTCATTTATGATACATCTTGTTAGCTGCCTATGGTCTTACAAAAATATGAAAAATCTGAATGCTTGTCTAAATATTTGCACCTGGGCATTTCTTATTATGCCTTTAAAAAAAAAAAAAAAAAAAGATTCTTGATACATTGGATAGCAGGGTTAAAAAAATGCAAACAGCTCATATAGCTTTCTGTTTATTATAGTATATGTATACTTTTATACTAGAAAATTAACCACTTTTTAAGACTCCCAGGTCCTGTTTTGTACGCTACCTTTTTGCAACTGCACTTCCTGTAACTCAACACTTGATTGAAATTCCTCTATAGAGATTTGACTCTGCCTGTACGTCACATTCATACTGTTTAAGCCTACTGTCTGCTGATTTCCAGAAATCCATTAATCGGTTCCATAGAGTTATTAACCTAAACACAGACTGATGGTGTCAGCAGGGTCTCTGTTGAGAGATATTGATGTCACGGCTCAAATAATTGTCGTCTCCCATGATAAAAGATCATGGCTGTATGATAGAGAGGATTAACTGTTTTTATCTGGGATTAAAGACAGCCCCCGTCTAGGTTTCCTAATGGGTGTGGGTTTATATTCAAAGCTTAAGACCTTCTAAAAGCTCTCCACCCAGCACTTCAGTCTAGAGAGAAGCTCGCTCGCGCCAGTTTGTACACAGGTACTAGACGACAACATGACTGAAACTTTAGTAGTCGTTTTGAAGAACTATGCACTGATATTTGTATTTTAATAAGAAGAAGATCCAGATGAAGATTGTAGAATTGGAGATGACGTCTGTGGCGGACAAAATGGAGGTATTCAATACTTTTTATTGACATTTTGGGCAACACTTAACAAGAAGGTTCTTTAGTTAACATGAGCTATGAACAATACATGCATTTATTAATCTTAGTAAATGTTAATTCCAGCATTTACTAATGCATTATTAAAATCACAAGTTGTGTAAGTTAACATCATGGTTAATGCATTGTGAATTGACATGAACTAACAATGAACAACTGTATTTTTATTAACTACCATTAACAAAGATTGATAAATAGTGTAATAAATCTACATTGTATGTTCATGTTAGTTAAAACTATGACTAATGTTAACAAATGACACCTTATTGTAAAGTGCTACCACATTTTGTATATTTACTACTGTCTGTTTATGATGTTAAAATTGAATCAAATGTTTTTGTCTTGACAGCAAGTGTCAGAACAGGATCAGTTGTTTTCTCTGGTTAGTAACGCTCAGCGTGGAAGAATGGAGGAACAACGCTGTACCTTGACTCCAACAACACCTCAGCAAGCTCATGCCTACAGCCCAGGTCTGTGATCAAGATATGAAGTAATTATTGAAAATTAATTTACTGTCACCCCACCCTTATGAAAATTAACCATGGTTTTACTACAAATAAAACCAAAAAAACACGCTTACTATAGTTAATCCACGGTAACCACAAATTAACCATAGTTTTTCTTCACTAACCATAGTTTAACCAATATTATGTGTAGTAAAACTGTGGTTATACAAATGTGGTTATTACACTTTTACTACAATAAAACCAGGGTTAATTTTTGTAGATCGTCTTTATTAGTAGTATTTATTTATTAAGGCAAGGAAAAATGAATATAATTTAAAAAAATGCAAATTTATCACCATTCTTACACATCTGATCAATTACAGTACATTAAGATAATTGTTTTGTATTACATGTTTTCTAAAATGTTGTATTTTAATATGCAAATTAGGTATATGTTTTATTAATTAAATATGCACTCATCAACATACATACTTTTACAGAACAGAGATCTGAACATTGGATAAAGCCAGGTTCAAATTTGTATTTTATTTTGTTCATACATAGAGTAAAAGTGGGGATTTTGTATTTATCATTTAATACATAAAAAATACATAAAAAAACACTTTCAATAGCCAGAATTTTTTTTTTTTTTTATATAAATCAAATGAATGACTGATATGTGACCCTGGACCACAAAACCAGTCTTAAGTAGCATGGGTATATTTGTAGCAATAGCCAAAAATACATTGTATTGCCAAAAATTAAGATATTAAGTAAAGATCATGTTCCATGAAGAGGTTTTGTAAATTTCCTTCCATAAATATATCAAAACTTAATTTTTGATTAGTAATATGCATTGCTAAGAGCTTAATTCAGAAAACTTTAAAGGTGATTTTCTCAGTATTTAGATTTTTTTGCACCCTCAAATAGTTGTATCTCAGCCAAATATTGTCCTATCCTAACAAACCACACATCAATGGAAAGTGTATTTATTCAGCTTTTGACCCTTATGACTGGTTTTGTGATCCAGGATCACGTATGTGACCAAATCCCTCCATAAAAACTTTCAGAACATAGATAGGAATAAGACTAAAGTTTGGTGGATTTAAGTGCTGGTGAAATAAAGTTTTCTGGCTCAGTGCAGGAGAAAATCTCATTTTGAGAAAACGGCCTTTAAATACATGTGTTGTAATTGAAATCTTCAAATGCAAATGAGTAAAGTGTAACACTTAAATGTGTATTATGGATGTTTTCTTTCCACTAGTCTAAATGCAAGTTATGTAAGCGAGATATGTACGCGAAAATATCAAAATTGACCAGTGCATAACTAACAATGTAGTATCTTGCCTTAATAGTAACAATGTTCTCTGCATGTTCTGCACCAGATCCCGATGAGTTTTTCCAGTTGCTGGTCAAGAGTCAAAGTCAAAGATTAGATGACCAACGAGTGACACTTAGCTCATTGCCAGGGATGGAGGCGTTCACGATCAAAGACCCGAAAGATGGAAATGTATTGAAGGCAAACTTTGATCAGATTTGCAGCATGGTCAGCAGAGCTCATGTGAGTTTTAGACATCGACTAAGTATAAAGGGGGTGTGACGATAAATCGATTAGATTTTCTGAGGTTAGTTTTTAACTGCACACTTCTCGTGAAAAAGAGTGCTTGTGCATTCGGCTGAGTAGTAGTGGTTAAATGTACTTGCACCTCGGCGTTTTTGTTTTATGATGCAAGATTAATGTAAACGCAGCCCACTGTGAACACTCAACTTGCAATTTGCTTTAACCTATTCAGACTTTATGAATGATTATTTTAGGTTCAAGTGGTGTGTGTGTGTAAGGAACTGGAAGTAAACATAGTACGGCTGTTTCTAAAGCACACAGTGCCATCTGATGTTAAAAACTAAGCTCAGAGTCACTAAATCGTTCCACGAACTGATTTATCATCATACCTCTTTATATATAACACTACACTGCAAAAAATGAACATTTTTGATCTTTTTAAAAAAAAGAACTGTTAATTTAAGATTATATATTTCACAAGAATACACTACTTTCTATTTCAAAGTGTTACTTGACATTTCTTACTAGCAATTTCTGAGTGAAAATGTATATGTGCATATGTATGCAGAGTGTATATATAGAATTGAGAAAGTATTGAGAATAAAGTATTGTATTGTTATACATTGTATGGACTTTTTTTACTTGTCATGTAGAGTTTCAAGAAACGCAACCCTCAAAAAATGAGCCTGAGCCCCGGGGTCCAGGGCTCTATAAGAAGATCAAGCTTCAGTCCTCAAACTACTGCTGATTCAGACACTTACAACACGCTTACAACCAAATCAGCTTCATTCAACCCTATATCAGACAAGGAAAGAATGGACTATGAAAGTTTGCAAGTGAGTATGAATGTTATATTTAAAGCAGCCTTGGTTACTTTTTCTCAGAACTTCCTACTAACAGGTTTAAAAGCCGGGTATTCTTGTTCTTAATCCATCAGCGTGAGCAGGACCAGCTGTTGCGTCTAGTTAGTCAAGCACAAAGTGGACGTATGGATGAACAACGCTGCTCGATTAACCCTTTATCACCTGGACATATAGATAACAGCCAGTCAGGTAAGCCTGTCAGTTGGTGTCATTTATCAAATAACTACAAAGTGCAAATCAATTAGTACAATTTCTGTTTCTCTACACATTCCAAACAGATCAAGATGTCGAGAAGTTTTTTAAACTCATTGCTAACACCCAAAATCGCCGGTTAGATGACCAGCGGGCGACGCTAAACCTGTTGCCAGAGGTCAAATCGCCTCATGGTATGACTGTTCAGGATTCAGATCAGCTCTTCAGCATGGTCTCCAGAATACAGGTGAGATGTTGCCTTCATCATTTAAAGCATTATACACTACCAGTGTTGGGTGTAACGCGTTACAAAGTAACGCGTTACTGTAATAATATTACTTTTTTTAGTAACTAGTAGTGTAAGGCATTACTCGTCTGAAAATGGTAATATTATTACAGTTTTCCCGAGCTAGTTACTTGCGTTACATTTGCCAGTAGCACCTTCATCACACACAAGGCACACAACACAGAGAACAGAAGGGAAGGGGTGGGGGCGTGAATGGAACAGTGATTGGTCTTGGGTTTGGCACGAGGTATCATTTACCATCACCGATTGGTCGACACCCGGCAGCCGGCAGCAGAGCGGCACCCGCAAAGACAGATGGGGAAAAATGGAAGCGTCAACAACGGCAAGCTCTTTTTCAGAGGAAGGTTCCCAGTAGCGCTGCACAATTAATCGTATCGCAATCGCAATCGCGATGTCAGCCTGTGCGATTATATGACGGCAAAATGTTGCGATTATATTAAATAAGTTTGGACTTGAGAACACCTTTTTTTTTTTTTTTTTTTTTTTTTGGATTTGGATTTGGATTTGAGATTACTGACACTGACCAGAGAGAGGTACTGTGCAAGAATTAGAGGCCCTGTTTCACCTGGTATTAACATGCGTTTTCTGATGCGTCGATCTGATCACAAGTGGACAATGCTAAGTACAGGTGTAAATAGTGGTGTAAAACGTTTTCAGCTTGTCCACTTTTGACCACATCCACTTTTCAAAATCCCGTTTGTGTCCCCCTCACTTTCAAATTCGTTTGTTAAATGAATGTCTCGTATTGTAGAAAGCACGCGCAGCGCCGCTGAGAGTTCGCACGATCCTTAAAACGAAACCGAAAGTAAAACGCGCACACGCCTTCAAAAGCAATTTTAATACCCGCTTTTAGAGAGCGGTTCCACAGTGCGCGCAAATTAGGCTACATAACATATATATGTTGTTATTTGTATGTATCCTATAATAGGTTGTGTAGTTGTTTATAGCTCTGTATCAGGCTTAAAAAAATTGGTCTCTATTTGCACTTTGAACATTGAGAGAGTAGCCTAGCCTACTTTTGATTATGGCTGCACTATTGTTTGCACTTAATACAGCTATTCTTTTGTTTAGACTATTTTTATTTATACTGTTTTTATTTATATTTGTAAAAAAGATCTTCAGTTAGGAGGTCAAACGTTCTAGAAGCTCATAATTCATATACAGTTCTAATGTCTGAAGAGAATCACATAAAATCATACAGGAGAGACGGCAGTCAGTTGAGTTTGTAATGTATGTAAATGCAGGAATGTGGTCAGAAGTGGTCGAAAGTGGACAGAAGAGATGGATTAAAACGCCAGATGTAAACGACTGTGTCTCCATTGTCCACTTGTGATCCGATCGACCAAAAACATATCCAGTTGTTGGCGTAATAAAGACCCTAAAGAACACTCCTCCTTTGTATGTTCTCCCTCCATCTGATGCATCTCAGGCAATTATAGAGTAATTAAGAAAAAAATGTAACTAGTAATATAACTAGTAATATAACTAGTTACTTTCTCCAGGGAGTAATAAAGTAAAGTAAGGCATTACTATTTTTGAGAGTAATATGTAATATGTAATATATTACTTTTTTGAGTAACTAGCCCCAACACTGTACACTACTATTTACAAGTGTGGAGTCATTAAGTCATTTTTTAAAAACAGAAATGGATACGTTTATTCAGCAAGTATGCATTATATTAATTGAACGTGACAGTAAAGACTTTAATAATGTTGCAGAAGATTTTATTTCAGATAAACGCTTTTATTTTGAACTGTTAATCGAAGAATCCTTATAAGTGTAACCTGGTTTTCACAAAAATTACAGTATGTTTTCATTAAAAATTTAACTATTTTATAAAAAAAATAACAGAAAATGTGATGAATGATAGATTTTAGACTATGCACAGCTCTAAAAACAAGGGCAAGAGCCCAAATATAGGCCAGCAAAAAAAAGGCTTATTTTAAGATCTCAATCAACATTTACTAGCACTCTCCCGTTTCCATAATTGGTCCATGTCCTGAAATAGAAACCTGGACAGACTATCATTAATTTAAAAGCACTCTGTGATAACGATGCACTCTTGTATTATTTTCTCTACGGCAGGGCTCTAGGATTGACGATCAGCGCTGCTCTGCTCCCAAAATCCAGCTGGGGTCTCCTGCCCCCCCAAAGAAGTCTCATTCTCAACAAGTATCCCCGACTAACCATCCATATGAGTCAGGCTCACCCACTAAATCATCCCGGAGATCGGGATCATTCAGTCCTGCCTCTGAGGTGAGCCAAACACACTGCACAGATCAATCCAGACAGCATCCAACAAGAATTTGAAAACACTGCATAACCTTTTTATAGGTTACAAAACTATTTATAACCAGTTTAGCATAATAGTACCACTGAAAGTGGCATTGATGCTACAGAAATTGTATATATTTAAAATTTTAATACCAGACAGTTTTTTCAAGATTTTTTTTGTGTGTGTGTGTTTGTCTCTTAGTTTTTCTTAGTTTCTTATGCTCACCAAGGCTGCATTTGTTTAAGAAAATACAGTAATATTGTGAAATATTATTACCATTTGAAATAATGAGTTTCTATTTGAATACATATTAAAATGTAATGCATTCCTGTGATTGTAAATCTGAACTTTCAGCAGCCTTTACTCCGTATGATTTACATTCAGAATGATTTCTGAAGGATCATGTGATTTTCAAGGATCTTTGTATCACTAGAATAATTATAATTATTCCTAACTTTTGACTAGTAATGTTTGTTTAAAATTTTATATTTTTTGTTGTAGTAGTACCATAAAAACATGCATTTGCCTCAAATGACCAGTAGCTCTTAAATTAGTTCACAGCGTGAACAATGCAAACCTTAAATTGTGATTACAACTGAATCATATATGCCACACGCAATATATACAGTCAAACCAAAATTTATTCAGACACCTTTAATAGTTCTCACATTATCACCGTTTATTCACTATAGTTTAGAAAATGGTAATAAAGTATGACCCAAACTCATGTTGATAATGTCAGATAACTTTGATAGAAAGATATCTAATGGATTACAATCAACCAAAAATTTTTCAAACTGTTAGTATGACAATATTTACACAACTATCAATACTTTGTTGACCAATTACCATTAAATGCTTAATTTTGTTCAGTCTATGGTGGAAAAAGGTTGCATTAGAAATTAAAGAAAAAAAACATGGTCAGGTCAAAGTATCTGAATAATTTTTGGTCCCACATTTTTATAAATTTTACTGGTAGTCCACTGTATGGAGAATTGTTTGGTATAATATGTCACAGTTTACCTTATTTTACTATCCATACTTACATAAATGAACTATACTGTTCTGAACCCGCTAGTGAAAAACTATCAAAAATTATATCTGGTGTCTGAATAATTTTTATTTTGACTGTTTGACTGTTTTTGCATTATTGACACACTTTTTGCATTACTGACACACTATTGTCCTATTTAATACTGTAAAGTTGCTTTGACACAACCTGTTTTGTTAAAAAGCGCTATATAAATAAACACGGTCGATTGATATACACAATGATATACACAAATAATGGATGCTTCATTCTTTAATTGTAAAAAAGAATTCACAATTTTAATGAAGAAAGATGTTCTGGGTTCAAAACAAGTTAAGTTTGTTTCATGGTGTCTGTTTTTATATGTAGGCCAAATGATGTCTTCGTATAGGTATAATTTAAATACAAATAAAAATTCACATTGGCTTATAGTGATTTCCTTCTCTGAATCAGGTACAAAATTGTATTGATCAGGACCAGTTTTTTTCCCTGGTGCATCATGCACAGCAACGGCGAATGGATGACCAGCGGTGCTCATTTGAACCCTTTAAAAAGACATCCTTCTCTCCAAAGAACCCAAACGTTAGTCCCACAGGTAACCTAAGACTTCTTACATAATTATGATTATTCATGACCCGCTCATCATAAAAAACCTTATCTCTGTAACCCTCATGTTTCACACTGTACTGGCTTGTTTCATGCAGCGGAAGATCCTGAGCAGTTTTTCAAGCTGATATCCAACTTTCAGAGCGGACGACTGGATGACCAGCGCATGACACTCAACGCATTCCCAGGCATCCAGAACTCTGGCACTGGAACTAGAAGAGAGAACAATAAAGCATTAGCCCCTCAAATCGTCCTGACCCCCGCGTCACCGGCTGTGCCAAAAAAAGTTTGTTCCAGACCGTCCTCTCCCACTCTGAGCGTCAGTGAATCAGACACACCTGTCAGGCCTCCCCCCAGATCGGCCTCGTTTTCCCCAGAGAGATTACTGCATGATGACATTTCTGCACAGGTGATGGATTTTATTTAGTATTTATTTTTGCTTTTCATCTCTACAAATTCAACTGAAGTGGTTGATATTAATTGTAAGCACACTTTTGTTTTACAGATATCATTTCAGATTTCCATGTGCTTCCCTCCACATCAGGTAGGTACTGTAGATGACCATAAAAATTATTTTACAGAATGAAAGTGATCATTTCATTTAATACATTTTATGATATGTACACAATAAAAGTGTGAAATAACCTTTTGGATCCTGAAAAAATGTTCTCAACTTTTTAACATATTAATAATAATAATAAAAAATGTTTCCTGAACAGCAAATCAGCATATTAGCATGATTTCCGAAGGATCATGTGACACTGATTGGAGTAATGATGCTGAAAATGTAGCTTTGATTACAGGAATAAATTACATTTTAAAATATATTCAAATAGAAAAGTTATTTTAAATAGTTAAAATATTTCACAATATTACTGCTTTTGCTGTAGGATCAAATAAATGTAGGCTTAGTGAGCAGAAGAGACATTAAAAATCTTGCTGTTCAAAAACTTTTGACTGGTAATGTATATACATCATTTTCAACAGTATTTCCCAAAAGTACTATTCATTTCTTGAAGTAAAACTTAAGTACACTTAGGTGAAACCTGGGTAAAATGCTAAACACAAGGTTACTCAGATTATGGAAAAATCGTTGTATGAATTCAAAGTCGGTCTGTGCCTTCATCGCTTATCTGTGAACTTAATGATTTTTTTAAACTTCCACATTAAGCTTGGATTTTATAAGCATTGATATTATATAATAGTGCTATATAATAGTACATCAGTTGGTTTAGAGAATTGAAAAGGTTATATAAAATGACTTCTAAACACCAAACCAAATTATTCAAGTGCATCAACAGTGTAAATTCTGATGTGTAATGTGTATTTTTCAGACGCATGAAGCAAATAACCAGCCGTGTCCATTACCTGAAGTCTTCCTCACCATCGGTCAACCAGGGGAGACTATAGTAATTCCTCTCACCCCTAGGCCTGGCAGACCGCTTTCTCTTAATGTGAACCCACCCAGACAGCATCGCTCCAGGTCTGCATCTCCTCACAAGTCTCCAGCCAGTCAGGGACACCCAAGACCCTCTTCTCCACACCCAAGAGACATGGCTAGTCCAATGGTCCCATATGAGGACTACATCTCTCTGAACCAAAGAATCCAGAACACTCAGCTGCAACAGAATAATGTAAGGGACAGAGCAGAACCAAACAAGGACGCTAAGAAGGGAAAAGGAAAGAGTAATGGAAAGAAAGAGAAAAAAGAGGCAAGCAAAGAAAAGAGAAAATAGGATGCTATGTATTATTCATATATTACGGTTTCACCTGGATGAATGCCAGTATTACAAATGAGCTAAGCTTGTTCGTTTTTAGATCAAATATATTTTCATTAAAAAAAATGTTTTAATTAGCATGTCAAAATAAGCTATGTTCACACTGGAAATTAACATACTGTTTAGTGGCTCAGGGTTTGAGTAAACTGACTGAAATTTGTTTATTTATTTGTGTGTCTGTATTAAGTGAAGGTGTAAATGTATAGTTTTTTTAATCTGCTGTGATGCATGATCAAATAGGCTTGTGCTATTTCTGTTGTGCTTGACGAACTCTTGTGAATAAATAAGTATTTGTGTGAAGCAATGCTGTCTGACTGTTTTTAAAATTTATGTTCCTGTTTCATGTAAAATAAATCATTGTGTAATTAGGCTACTGATATTGATCTCCTGCAAATGTACATAAACACATTTTCCAAAATTACTACTAACTTCATTAAGTGTAAATATAGGGATATAGGGTTATACAGATAGGGTTGAGGTCAAAAGTTACATACACATACACCTTGCAAATAAGAGGGATCATACAAAATGCATGTTATTTTTTATTTAGTACTGACCTGAATAAGATATTTCACATAAGATATAGTCCTCTTTTAAAAGTTTACATACACTTGTGTTGTTACCTGAATGATCCACAGCTGTTTTTTTAGTCCTTGTTTGTCCTGAATGGTTAAACTGCCTGCTGTTCTTCAGCATTTTTGTGTATTTGGACCCTTTCCAACGATGACTGTATGATTTTGAGATCCATCTTTTCACACTGAGGACAACTGAGGGACTCACATGCAACTGTTACAGAAGGTTCACATGCTTACTGATGCTTCAGAAGGAAACGGAATTTGAAGATCAGGGTAAATTTAAGTTATTTAATCTTCTGGGAAACATGTAAGTATCTTCTGTAGCTTCTGAAGGGCAGTACTAAATGGAAAAAAAAAAAAAATGATTTTTAGACAAAACAAGAAAAATGTACACATCTTCATTCTGTTCAGAAGTTAAAAGTTGTGTTTCATTCTGAAGCATCAGTGAGTGTTTGAATCTTCTGTAATAGTTGAATATGAGTCCAGTCGTCCTGGATCTCAAAATCATACAGTCATTGTTGAAAAGGGTTCAGATACACAAAAATGCTGAAAAATCTAAGAATTTGTGGGACCTGAAGGATTTTTCTAAAACAGTGGGTAACAGTGGGTAGTTTAACTGCTCAGGACAAAAAAAAAAAAAAAAAAAGTAACAACAGTATTACGAATCAAAGGTATGTAAACCTCTAAACGGTATTTTTTATAAATTCAACTATTATTTTCTCTCGTGGACTACATGTAAACATCCTTTATGTGAAATATCTTATTCAGGTCAGTACTAAATAAAAAATAACACGCATTTGTATGATTATTTTGGTAAAATAATGAACATTTTGCAGATGAGGTGCAAGGTGTATGTAAACTTTTGACCACTTTTGTAGCTCAGGTATGACCCAGTTTATTAAAATATACTTTTAAGATTTAAAGTCCCCTGCAAGTGCTCCTTCAATAAATACTTTCACTACAATTATCAAATATTTTGTTACAGTTTATATGTTTTATCTAATAAAACATATTTCGTTGTAAACTCCACATACAGCTCACTCCAGAATAATGGCAAAACCTCTTTTACACTGACATCCATTAAAAAACTCCCTAATTCTGGAGTCTCCCCCTAGAGGAGAAGCTTTGACACAACCATCCGGGTTACTGTACTGCAACAAGCCGTTGTTCTCTGTCAGAGGGAGCGACAGCCAATAGGAATCGACTTAGTTCGGAAAAGGCGGGGCTTTTGTATTCTACGTTCCCCACACGTTGAGAAAGTATTTGTTTTGTCAAAAAAACACTGCGTTTTTAACATTATTATACGGATTTCCTCTGATAAAGGAAAATGCCAACGCTTAGCGGGAAGGCAGACGTTTTATTCGTATGTATTTACGGTTTTTAAAATCGGTTTTGTGACCTTTGATAGAGTCTGTTCTCAGCTAGCCGTGATTAGCTTGCTAACTCTGAGAGTATGACATAAAATACAAAAATAACGTTTTTAAGTTTTATTTACCGACATCTGTGATTTATTACATGTCAAACACTAACTGAAGTGTGGTTGTGTCGTTTGTATTAATTAACATCCTATTTAATAATAGACTGAATGGGTAACAGTAGTTAGCATATATGTTTAGCAAGTTACTAACTATAAGTTTAAAATTAATCATTTAAGCGAGCAAATATGATTCTGCTCGAAATACTAGTTCCCTAACATAACTTGCATTCATCGTTGTTCCTATCATGTGTGTATTGCAGGAAGATGATGATTTGCCTTATGAAGAAGAAATCATCAGGAATCCGTATTCAGTCAAATGCTGGATGCGTTACATTGAGCACAAACAAAATGCTCAGAAACCAGTGCTCAATATGATCTATGAAAGAGCTTTAAAAGAGCTGCCTGGCAGGTATGTGCATTTCATGTTGATTTCTCTTATAATGAAACCCCTGTGCTTGCAACCAAGGTAAAATTGCTTCTTTTCTTATGTGTTTCTCAGTTACAAGTTGTGGTACAACTACCTGAGGGAGAGACGGAAACAGGTGAAAGGCAAGTGTGTCACAGATCCAGCATATGAGGAGGTGAACAACTGTCATGAGAGAGCACTTGTGTTTATGCATAAGGTAAAGTTGAGTTTTCATGCAGTGTTACATTTCTATAGCAGCAATACTGTATAATACTTGTGTGATTTGATTAAGTGGACTGAATGTTTACCTCTTTTCATGGTCTGTTCAGATGCCGAGGATATGGATCGACTACTGTCAGTTCATGGTGTCTCAGTGCAAAATTACACGGAGCAGACGGACGTTTGATAGGGCGTTAAGAGCGCTGCCCATTACCCAGCATCCTCGCATCTGGCCCCTGTATCTTCGCTTTGCCCGTAACTTGCCTCTCCCAGAAACAGCTATTCGTGTTTACCGCCGGTACTTAAAGGTAAGGGCTTGACGATAACCAAATATACACTTGCTTTGTCAATATTAGTTGACCTGTCAATCTTAAAGCTATCTATACACTTCCTTTTCCTCTCTCTTGTTTGTAGTTGTCTCCTGAGAATGCAGAGGAATACATTGATTACCTGCGTTCAGTTGGACGTCTGGATGAAGCTGCGATTCGCCTGGCAGCTGTGGTCAATGATGAAAACTTTGTTTCTAAAGAGGGAAAGTCCAATTATCAGGTCAGCAAATTACAGGTTTTACATTTCTTTTAATAGGTTTGTACACCTGTACTTCTGGGGTGTAAATACTGTACTGTTCACAAGTTTGGGGTTGGTTAATTTTATTTATTTTTTTTTATGTTTTTGAAAGTAGTCTCTTATACTCAGCATGGTTGCATTTATTTTATCAACAGTAAAGTAAAATCATTTATTTCTTACAATCTAAAATTGTTTTCTATTTGAATTTATTTTAAAATGTAATTTATTGCTATGATGCAATGCTGAATTTTCAGTAGCCATTACTACAGTATTCACTGTTACATGAAATTGTACAAATTTGCTGATTTAGTGCTCAAGAAACATTTCTGCTATTATTTCTTTTATTATTAACAGTTTTGCTTAATATTTTTGTGGAAATCGTAATACATTTTTTGGTATTCTATGATGAATAAAGTTCAAAAGAACAGCATTTGTATGAAATAAAAATATTTTGTAACTTTATTCATTGCATCTTTGCTGAATACGTATAATTATTAATTTAATAAAAAAAAAACTGAACTGAAATCTTACTGACCCCAAACCTGTGAACAGTAGTGTATTTGCTTTGACAAGGATTTATCTTGATGATGGTTCTTTAATAAACCGTGCATAATGAAAATGATGCAGTCTAAAATTGGTTACAGTTTTTGGATTATTCTGGCACATGCTGGAATTCAAAAACACACTACCAGTCAAAAGTTTTTTTTAGTGTTTTTTGTGTCTCTTCTGCTCACCAAGCCTGCATCAATTTGATCCAAAGTACAGCAAAAACAGTAAAATTTTGAAATATTAAAATAACTGTTTTCTATTTGAATATATTTTAAAATGTAATTCATTCATGTGATTTCAAAGCTGAATTTTTAGTATCATTACTAGTCTCATGATCCTTCAGAAATCATTCTAATATACTGATTTGCTGCTCAAAAAAAGAAAATAATAATTTTTTTTTAGGTTTCTTTGATGAATAGAAAGTTGAGAAGAATAGCATTTATCTGAAATAGAAAGCATTTGTAATATTATAAATGTTAATTTGTAGTATTATTAATATTATCATCACTTTTGATCAATTTAAAGCATCCTTTAATCCTTTCATTGGATCTTTGGATCATTGGATTATAGATCAGGATTCATTAAATAATCCTGAAAAAATACTGTTAATAATAATAATAATAATAATAAAAGAATTTTCCTGAACAGCAAATCAGCATATTAGACTGATTTTGGTTATTAAAATAAAAGAGCATGTAATACGCTAGTCATTATTATAGGTATTATAGTTGCCAAAGTTCATTGTCATTCTAATACCAGTGCATCGAAGTAGCCTCTAATGTTTGTAAAATAGTGTAATTCCATAAAAGCGCTGATGGGAGGGTAAAATTCTGCGTGTGATTTACTGACAATGCACACATTAAAGAACACATTTCTATAATGACCAGCGCAGTCTACCAAAAGACATGCTTTTTTGGGTGTTAAATTGTGGCGCAAATACCAGTAATTTAACGAGTGCAAATGTTAGTAAATCACGTTGCGTGATTCATTTTAACACTTTTCTCCTATAAAATTAGCGCCTGAAAAGGAAACTTCTACAGATGGATATTTAATAAGGTCAGGCGCAAAAATAACTGTCCACGCCTTTTCAGTGCTAATTCTTCACTGCGCATCTTTAGTAAATCCTGACAGTACTAATTTAACGGCAAAAGGTTTGTGTTGGCCCAATCTGGCTCTTAGGTTTGTCTGCGTATATGCATTTATTTAGGTTGGCGAATTATACACACATCATGCAGAATGTACATATTTTTTCTTGTAAAATTCAATTACAGCTCTGGCACGAGCTCTGTGACCTCATCTCACAAAACCCGGACAAGGTGACTTCACTGAAAGTGGGAGCGATTATCCGAGGAGGTCTCACTCGCTTTACTGACCAGCTTGGCAAACTCTGGTGTTCTATGGCTGATTACTATATCCGCAGTGGACATTTTGAGAAGGTAAACCTGCAAATATATAAAATCTAAGACTCTTCTGTATACACTAACAATGCTCAAGCACAAAATGACACCATTGTCTTGCCTTTTCAAGGCTCGAGATGTATATGAGGAAGCCATCCTAACCGTAGTCACTGTGCGAGACTTCACCCAGGTTTTCGACAGCTATGCGCAATTTGAGGAGAGCATGATCGCTGCCAAGATGGAGACCACGTCTGAACTGGGCCAAGATGAAGACGGTGAGAAAATGTGATTATTTTATTTTTTTCTTGTAGCAAATATTCCTTGATGTTGGTCTTACAGAGATCCTGATTTCCCCACTCTAGATGACATTGACTTGGAGTTACGATTGGCGCGTTTTGAGTTGCTGATAACTCGACGACCGCTTTTACTAAACAGTGTCTTGCTGCGTCAGAACCCTCACAATGTTCACGAGTGGCACAAAAGAGTCAAACTCTATGAGGGCCAGCCAAGACAGGTTGGAAACATCATTTACATCTTTAAATTGGTTGATATTTGTCTGCTACTGTGTGTGATTTACACATCTTATTCTGCTTTTTTCTGTAGATCATAAACACATACACAGAAGCTGTGCAAACGATAGATCCTGTGAAAGCCACAGGAAAACCTCACTCTCTCTGGGTGTCCTTCGCCAGATTCTATGAGGATAATGAACAGCTGGATGATGTATGAAACCTCCTGTGTACTTGCAACTTTGTAGATAGTTTGCTGGTGTGTGATTGTAAACTGATGGTTAACTATTTCACTTGAACTTCAAGGCTCGGACTATCTTTGAAAAGGCCACAAAGGTGAACTACAAACAGGTGGATGATCTTGCTGCAGTGTGGTGTGAATATGGAGAGATGGAGCTGAGACATGAGAATTATGACCAAGCTTTGCGTATACTAAGGGTAAGAGACAGGAAACTACTACATATTATCACTACTGCTTTAGTGAAGCGCAGTGTTATTTTAGTCTCATTGCGGTAATTTTATGGGTATATTTTTACTTATTTAATATTTATATAGTTTTGGTAATTTTTCTTTTGTTTTTTTTTTTTTTTTTAAATTTAAAGTCTATGTTATTTTAATTTTTATGTTGTTTTTGGTAATATCTTAAAGGACTAGTCCACTCCAGAATTAAAATTTCTTGATAATTTACTCACCCCCATGTCCAAGATGTTCATGTCTTCTTCAGTCGAAAAGAAATTAAGGTTTTTAAGGAAAACATTCCAGGATTGTTCTCCATGTAGTGGACTTCAATGGGGATCAATGGGTTGAAGGTCCAAAATTGCATTTTCAATGCAGCTTCAAAAGGCTATACATGATCCAAGCCAAGGAATACGGGTCTTGTCTAGTGAAACGATCGTCATTTTATAAAAAAAAAAAAAAAATTTCCTACTTATATACTTTTTAACCGCAAATGCTTGTCTTGCACTAGCTCTGTGGTGTGCGTGTAAGGCTTCATGCATTACGCAATCACATTGGAAAGGTCACATGCAGTTAATTTCTTTGTCTGTGTGCTTCGGTTCAAAAAGGTAGGGTAGGCTCATTTTCTCCTCCAACTTTAAAATCGCCCGACATTGTTGTTTTAACATTTTTGTAAAGGCCGTTTGACTTTCTTTGCACGTCTGCTTTGTAAACACTGGTAAAGGCACAACTTTCCACCGTAACCACGTAATGCGTGAAGAGCTTCAACGTCTTGTTGATTTCCCCTATTGAAGTTCACTATATGGAGAAAAATCCTGGCATGTTTTCTTCAAAGACCTTAATTTATTTTCTACTGAAGAAAGAAAGACATCAACATCTTGGATGATATTGGGTAAATAAAATTAAGAAATTTTCATTTTGGAGTGAACTATTGCTTCAAGTCATTTTACAGCCAAGTTTCAAAGCTCGCTTGACGCCATAGTTTAGTGCATTTCATTCCAAAGGGATAAATTCAGAGATCATCAAACTTTTTCCAGATGTTGACAGTCTTTTTCTCTTCAGAAAGCAACAGCGATTCCAGCAAGAAAAGCTGAGTATTTTGATTCATCAGAACCGGTGCAGAATCGAGTATATAAGTCTCTGAAAGTGTGGTCCATGCTCGCAGACTTGGAAGAGAGTCTTGGCACATTCCAGGTAAGCTGCTTTGTCGATTCCTTTTTACTAAGAGAGTGTGTGTTTACTGATGTTTGTGTGATAATGTAACTATTGCTTTTATCAGTCCACAAAGGCAGTGTATGATCGCATCATTGACCTCCGGATCGCCACACCTCAGATCATCATTAACTATGCCATGTTTCTTGAAGAACACAACTACTTTGAGGACAGTTTTAAGGTAACATAACATAACCTTCTGTTTTATTCATTATTGTTTTTTATACTTTTTTTTCCGCTGTAACAAATTTATGTACTTCTAAATAAATCTGGATTTAATTTTGATTGAAGGCATACGAGCGTGGCATTGCCCTCTTTAAGTGGCCTAATGTCCACGACATCTGGAACACGTACCTCACCAAGTTCATCGACCGTTATGGAGGCAAGAAGCTGGAGAGAGCGCGAGATCTGTTTGAGCAAGCGCTGGATGGGTGTCCTGCTAAATACGCCAAAAGTAATAATGCAGAAAATGCAAAATTATATGATTAACTACATTCATTTAAAGGGATAGTTCACCCAAAAATGAGACGTCTGTCATTAATTACTCACCATCATGTTGTTCCAAACCCCTAAGACCTTCGTTCATCTTCAGAACACAAATAAAGATATTTTTGATGAAATCCTAGAGCTTTCTGACCCTGCATAGACAGCAATGTAACTACAAATGTTATTATTTTGTTTTCTTTGCACACAAAAAGTATTCTGGTAACTTCATTAAATTAAGGTTGAGCCACTGATGTTACATGGATTATTTTAACAATGTCCTTACTAGCTTTCTGAGCCTTGAACGTAGTAGTTGTGTTGCTGTCCATGCAGGATCAGTTTATCAAAAATATCTTAGTTTGTGTTCTGAAGACGAACTAAGATCTTACTGGTATAGAACGACATGAGTAATTAATGACAGACTTTTCATTTTTGTGTGAGCTATTCCTTTAAATCCTTTACTTCTAATTGGTGTTTTAAACAGGTCCTGATTTAATTTGTGTTGTTTAACAGCGATCTACTTGCTGTATGCTAAACTGGAAGAGGAGTACGGTCTGGCACGACATGCCATGGCTGTGTATGAGAGAGCCACTGCCGCTGTAGAGCCGGATGAACAACATCAAATGTTCAACATCTACATCAAACGGGCAGCAGAGATTTATGGAGTCACTCACACAAGAGCCATCTATCAGAAAGCCATTGAGGTAAGCTGTTACTCATTTAAAACTCTGAGGCAGTATAACTGTATAATATGTTATGTGTTATAGTAAGTTCATTTGTTTTGGTGCAGGTCCTGCCAGATGAGCACGCCAGAGACATGTGCTTACGCTTCGCTGACATGGAGAGCAAACTTGGGGAGATTGACAGAGCCAGAGCCATCTACTCCTACTGCTCTCAGATCTGTGATCCGAGGGTAAATCTTATCGTACCGTTCCATGTTACTTTGCTAATATTGTGTGTAAGCCCGTATTTTGACTAACTTGGCATCTTTTAATCAGGTGACCGCTCATTTCTGGCAAACGTGGAAGGAGTTTGAGATACGCCACGGTAATGAGGACACCATCCGTGAGATGCTGAGGATTAAACGCAGTGTGCAGGCCACATACAACACACAAGTCAACTTCATGTCTTCTCAGATGCTCAAGGCAACCACTAATGCTACTGGAACAGGTACGTTTCATTTATTGAAGAGATCATGAACTTCCTTTGTTTTTTATTTTGTACAGTTCTCAGAGGTCCAATTGTAATTTCTATGAAGTTTTAACACCAGAAAACATAATTTAGAAGTAATCGGCTATTTTCTGTTCTGTTTTTATCAGAACAATCAGTTTGAATAGGCTTGGCAGATTGTGAACTCTGAAGTACACGGCCACTGTTATGCACAACTGTTAACAGTTGTGTATGTTTGATAAGCCTAAATCCTTCATAGATGAACGCTGCTGTGATTTAGGTCAAAAACGCATAAATAGTACATACCAAATGATTTGTAATAACACACAAAGCAATAGTGACCACACAATAAAAACAGTTACTCACACTTGTGTGGTGCGACATTACTGTTGGGTCCAATATAGTTGGCACAGCACCATCTTTCAGTTTCAATCTTTCTAAAAATCCTGCATCGAATTGTGCCTTGTTTGTAAACTAATCCACGGTAAAATGAAGTGAACAAAGGATCAAGTTATTACCGACGTGGTCTGGAACTTCATTAAAAATAAAGTTCATCCACTCTTTCCTAATGTTGGGATCAGAAGGAAGACAATGCAAAGACATCTTTATTGTTTGCTTTCTGTGTAGACTTGCGTCTGCCTCTATTGTTATTTACACTATATTTGTGAACCGGTGGGCGGCACTAAACAAGTAGTGATGTAGAAGCAGGAGTTGATCTTCAGTGGTGTTTAGCCACACTATTATGTCATAAAGTGGCACATTCCACAACCTGTAGTTTTGGCAGATTGGCTTCAGTATAAGCTGATTTTAGACTAATGAGGAAGTTTTGAGTTCTGAAACTTACAGGATGTTTTTATAGTACAATGACCTCTTACATGTCAAAAGTCAGTTCATGACCCCTTTAAAGTTGTCTGAAAATCAGAATTGATTGTTTGTAATAAATGTGCATGATTCATCAGTGTTATTACATCAAAATCCCTCTGAAATTACTTTTCTTTTGTTTGATGTTGTGCAGGCTGGAACATAAGGTTAACCAAGCTATGTTTAGCTATTGATTTGGGCTACTGTTGAAGAAAATGCAGCCTTTCTATAATGTTTAATGTAATGGCAGTTAATGTAATTCTTATGGCAATAATATGAAAATATAGATTTGTGGTTAAAAAAACATGCTGGAATACATCAAAATGTTCCTGAGTGTGCCTGAAACTAGCAAACTATATTTTGGTCTCGCCATTATTTCATGGGATGCCTTCTTTCCACTATCCAGTCAATTTCCAATGCATAAGTCTTCTGCAAAACATTTTGCATTAAATAGCCTGTTTTTATAGATAAATCTCTCTATGTAATAAAAGAAAAAAAAAAAAGGTGAAAAACAAAAAAAGCAGTCGAAAAACGGTTGAGTTATCCACAATAATTACTGGAGCACTGGAGTTGTTAACTAAAACTAAGACGAAAACTATAATAAAAATAGTTTTTGTTAACTGAAATAAGGTTAAAATAAAAAATAAATATATTTTATTTGAAGTATTAAAATGACTAAAATAACTGAAAAATAAAGCTGTAATAAAAATGACAAATACACATGAAATTGCTAAAACATACTAAAAGTAATAAGGAAAATATAAATATTAAAGCTAATTAATAATATAAATAAGTACTATAATTGTATACACTACTAGTCAAAACTACTAGTTTTTGGACAGTAAGATTTTTCATGTTTTTTTTTTTATTTTTTATTTTTTTTAAAGAACTCTCTTCTGCTTACTAACCCTGCATTTATTTAACCATAAATATTTTTCACCCTGTGAAATAATTTTACTATTTCAAATACCTGATTTCTGAAGGATCATGTGACTGGAGTAATGATACTAAAAATTGAGCTTTAAAGTCAGAGGAATAAATTACGTTTTAAAATATATTCAAATAGGAAACTGTTATTTTAAATAGTAAAAATATTTCAAAATGTTACTGTTTTTGCTGTACTTTGGATTAAATAAATACAGCCTTGGTGGGCAGAAGAGACCTCTTTAAAAAAAACATTAAAAATCTTACTGTCCAAAAAATGTTGACTGGCAGTGTATAAATAACACCAAAACTGGACTGGAGAATGCTGCAGAATCTGTTAGTTTCTAGAGTGACAGTCTCTATTTGCATGTAAAATTTATTCTTTTGGCACACGTGAGAATAAGCCAACAGGCGTTGGGTTAATCCACAAATTGAGATTATATAACAGCACATAAATTCTTCATTGCATGGTTACATTTTTTTTAATTGCTTGTGTGTGTGTTAGTGTCAGATCTTGCTCCTGGGCAGAGCGGAGTGGATGACATGAAGCTGCTGGAGCAGAAGGCTCAACAGCTCGCTGCAGAGGCTGAGCAGGACAAACCCAAACCTAAAGACAAGATCCTTTTTGTCAGGTATGTACTGCACCCTAGTCTGAGGCAGGCCACACAGATCAATCAGAGCATGCAGCCGGTGTGGCACATCAGGCCGGCTCAAAGGCTTTATTTAAAGGTTCTGCCCTTTTTGAAAATTAAGTTTCGATTGCACTGTTTACATCGCTTGGCTTTTGTTTGGTTTGTACAGGAGTGACACCTCGCGCAGTGAACTCGCTGAACTGGCCAAGCAAGCTAATCCAGATGAGATCGACATTGATGATGATGAAGATGAGGATGCAGAAGATGGGGAACCAGAAGGTTAGTTCAGATTGGACATGATTGTTTTTTTCCATCATCAGCATTGATGATTTGCAGTGTTTGAACAGTTGCTTAACTTTGGTAGGCTGATTATTTTCATTGTGTCATTGCAGAGGTGCAGTTGGAGCAGAAGTCTGTCCCTACGGCTGTTTTCGGAGGACTAAAGGATGACTGAATTTGTTGCAGCTTTACAGATGAACCAGAAAACAGCGAAATGAATTGCAAAATGCATATGTGAATAAATGTAAATTGCTTGTTAGACTTTTGCAATACCACTTCAGACCACATGGTGTCACTCGCTGCAGCATTTACATGCTTTCAGTTTGTTCATCATGACATGACATTAGGTAAATAAAATGTTGAAGCGCTTGAACTATTGTTTACCACTCTCTGTTGTATATTAAAAGAGCAATCAACATGATTGACATCTGCAAATCATTTATTATCTGATTACAAAAGTGTAAACTTTCTGAAGGCACTGCCCATAATTGCATGGGCACAAGGGTGGATTCCAGATGTTTGTTTGTACAAACATCTGAAAGCTGTGGTTAGAGAAATATGCTTTTTTGGGCCAGTGATGCCACTCTGTCACGTTAAACTTTCATTGTATATGTTACTTCAACTGAAAGTTTGTTCGGACTCTAATGGGATGTGGGATGCAGTTATTTTTGTACGTTTTTAAGTCTGTGTTTATATAAATAAGCATAATTGGATAATTTCATTTGCAGTACATTTTGAGTGCTGGTTCCACTACAAAAGAAAAAGGGAAAACCAAAGAATGAAGAAAAACAAATGCCATGTTCCTCTCTAATTAGATTAAAATAGTTCTGTGAGTTAATCTTCTTACAAAATTACAGCAGTGGTCTTTTAACCATCATGTGACCTGGATCTTCAGTGATTTCTGTCCTCTGTTAGGTTTGTCCACAGCTGAGCTGTGCTTCTGAATCATTTTTTGGTGAAAAGACCTTAGTGCTTACATTGTTTTGGGGATTAACAGAGTTTGTTACTCACTAGTTTATGACATGCTGTGGCCTGAATACTTGTGTTTTTTATAAAATGTCTACAGCATCATCAGCATTTTATAAAATATCCACAGCATCACTCTAATCAGTGTGCGAAGCGAAATAATAGGCTATAATATATCTTTATAGTATACCTTTTTCTCAAACACATGTACACTACCAGTTTTTTTAAGGTATGTTTTGTCCACCAAGCTTGCATTTATTTGATCCAAAGTACAGCAACAACAGTAAAATTCTGAAATATTTTTGCTATTTAAAATAACCGTTTTAAATTTGAATATATTTTAATATGTAGTTTATTCCTGTGATTTCAAAGCTGAATTTTTAGCATAATTTCTCCAGTCACATGATCCTTCAAAAATCATTCTAATATTCTGTTTTTTTAAGGAAGGAAAGAACGTGACATGAGGCGAAGTATGGTGACCCATACTCGGAATTTGTGCTCTGCATTTAACCCATCCAAGTGCACACACACCCGGAGCAGTGGGCAGCAATATTGCTATCGCTGCAGCGCCAGGGGAGCAGTTGGGGGATTGGTGCCTTGCTTAAGGGTCTCACCTCAGTTGTGGTATTGAGGGTGGAGAGAGTGCTGGTTATTCACTCCCCCCACTTTCAATCCCTGCCGGACTTGGGACTCAAACCCGTAACATTGATTTGCTGTTCAGAAAACATTTATTATTACTATTATGTTGAAAACAGCTGAATAGAATTTTGTTTTAGATTTCTTTGACAGTTCAGAAGAACAGCATTTATCTGAAATATAAATTTTTGCAACATTATAAATGTCTTCATCATGACTTTTGATCAATTTAAAGCATCCCTGCTAAATAAAAGTATTAATTTCTATCATTTCTTTAAAAAAAAAATGATACTGACTCCAAGCTTTTGAATGGTATAGTGTATAATGTTAAAAAAATCTTTTTATTTCAGGTAAATGCTGATCTTTGGATCTTTCTGTTCATCAAAGAATCCTAAAAGTATACACTCAGTTGTTTTAAATATTAATAATAATAATAAATGTAATATTGATAATAATAATAAATGTAATAATAAACAGCAAATCAGCACATTAGAATGATTTCTGAAGAATCATGTGACACTGAAAACAAGTAATGATGCTGAAAATGTAGCTTTGATCACAGGAATAAATTACATTTTAAAATATATTCAAATAGTAGTTATTTTAAATAGTAGAAATATTTCATAATATTACGGGTTTTGCTGTATTTTGGATCAAATAAATGCAGTCTTGGCGAGCAGAAGAGACTTCTTATATATATATATATTTTTTCTTATACTTCATTATTTTGACTGGTAGTCTAAAAATCTAAAAAGTCTTCCTAAAAACTCTGCGGTTGACACTATGCTCGATATAGCACTGTGGTGCCGTGACGATTATATGAATTACGCTGTTCATAATGACTAATATTTCCCTTTCGCACCCTCCTAGGCAAGTTCTACCTGTCCTGCACCTGTTTCCACGAGTTAACGCGCCTTCCTACCTGCTGCTTGAGTTCACATTCCTAGCCCCGCCTCCTCAACCTTGTGTCCTAAATTCTTAAACCTGATTGGACGCCCGGCGGGATGATTGACAGGAGTATGGAGTACCTGGAAATCAGTCGCTATCAGCCAGAGCGATGTGGATTGTGGACTCTGAAGCGGGGTCGAAAATAGTGAAACATCCCCGGGAATATCGCTGAAATTGTCGCTCCGATAGACTAAAACACACCTATACGACTGTCGGCTTTACTGGACGTATGGAAAGAAGATCTAGAGGGGAATAAATCGTAAATTACATTATTTTCTCGCCGGAACGCTACCCGAAATATCGGCCTTTCGCAGTCCCAATGCTGTGGTCGCGTCAAAGAAAAGGATGACTGTTTGATTTGGTTTCATTCCTCACCGCATCGCCTTCCTCTCTTTTTCCCGGCCCGTCTGTTTTGGACCTGCTATGGTGGACTCGAATGCAATGAGGAAGACTTTTGTGGTCCCGGACATAAAGCCGTTGGATCAGTATGACTTGTCCAGAGCCAGAATCTGCGCCAGTGTCGGGTGGCTGCTGGCGAAATCCTACGGCAATGCAGGTAAACAGTGGCCGTGTGTCAAACCCTAGTGAGCTGCCTACCCAGACTGCTTTCTTTTTCCTTCTGAGTCAGCTTAACGTGTGGGCAAAACTGCGGAAAATATGCTGTCTGTGATCCCCCAAAATACCGTCTGGCTAGGCAGCTCGCTCGGTT
This sequence comes from Labeo rohita, assembly GCF_022985175.1. Taxonomy (NCBI): domain Eukaryota; kingdom Metazoa; phylum Chordata; class Actinopteri; order Cypriniformes; family Cyprinidae; genus Labeo; species Labeo rohita. Next base: position 6,906,134 of record NC_066871.1, read on the forward strand.
ATGTGAGACAGCCATTTGTCTAACGTATTTTTATTTCCTTCTCAAATCATGTGCTCTTCTGTCTCTCACCTGTGTGTTTTGAGGCCGGCGTTTGCTCATTGTTTTGTGACTGCGGAGGAAAGCATGTGTTAAGGTGAACAGCATGTAAACTCAGCGTTTTTCCACCACACAAAGACCATATGAGAGGTGGAAAGCTGCTGGTTGTGATCCAGCAGTGTCTGGCTTTCTTGAATTATTTCTATAATAAATAATAGTCTGATGCAAGGTCTAAAAGTGTGCTTTGCACCCATTAGGCACTGATAACACATCAATAATCGGATTAAAAACGCTTGCATGTATAATACCTTAACAGTCTTATAAGGACAAATAGATGTGTAATTCTAAAAAATAAAATTAATACAGAATAAAGTAAAATCTTAAATAAAAGTGAATTAATATGAGAGGATAAAAAGTGTCCTTGTTTGCCCGTGATCATTTTCCATGCAGGCTTAATCGCATATGCTTAATCCTTGCAGTAGACACGTTGTTGTCTGGGAATTATGATATGATTGGGGGAAATGCAGTAGTTTTGACCTGAATATGAATGTATGCATTTTGTGAGTGCTTGCTCTGAAAGCACCTATGTGTCATGACGCGTGCACACACCCACTATCACGAACCCTTTTGTTAATACACCCACAAGACCACTTAGAAAGATGAAGGAGGTCTTGGTTTCTGACAGAGCAGACGGTTGATAATTACTAAAACGCTTGATATGTTTAATTACTTGGCTCGGAGATGTTAAAAAGGCATATGTCCTGATGCTTTACGTGCGTGTGTAGTTAACATGACGTCAGGCAGTGACAGCACTGTCCTGCAGTGTGACGTCATATATAGGCATTGCTTTTCACAGCTGCTTATTTAAAGTATATTCAAATATTTTTGTATTTAAATGCAATAAAACATTAAAGTGAGATTAATTAAATATGCACTAATTGAAATACATTTCCAGAAGGAAATCTGAATACTGGATAAAGCCAGTTTCAGAATTCATATATTGAACTTAAGGGGATTTTGAATTGGTCTCTCCATAATCAAAAAAAAAAAAAGGTTGAAAGCTAGGGGAAAAAATATTAAATTATGAAATTTCACTATGCTTTTTAAAAATAAACTGTTATGTAAATCAGATGACTTTTATATGAACAAACACCTGTAAAAACTTTAGAATGTATACTACTAGTCAAAAGTATTTGAACAGTAAGATTTGTAATGTTTTTTTTTTTAAAGAAGTCTCTTCTGCTCACAAAGCCTGCATTTATTTGATCCAAAGTACAAAAACTGTAAAATTTTAAAATGTTTTTACTATTTAAAATAACTGTTTTCTATTTGAATATATTTTAAAATGTAATTTATTACTGTGATTTCAAAGCTGATTTTTAGCATCATTACTCCAGTCACATGATCCTTAAGAAATCACATATTGATATCACAAATTGAACATTAAAATCCTGTCAATAGAGAAAAATATAAAATCATTAAAAAAAAATTTAATAAAATGTAGAAATCAGACAAATTTTATATATATAAACATTTTTTTTCTGAGGGTATTTTGAATCTGCAGCTTCATAAATCAGAAAAACTAAAAATCATGTCAATATAAAAAATATTAAATCATAAAATTTCACCATGTTTTGTGAAAATAAAATGTTGTATAAATCAGGCAAATTATATCTGAACAAATACCTCTGTAAAACCCCTCAGAAAATAGATAAATAAAATAAAACTAATGTTTGCTGTATTTAAGTGCTGCTGAAGTGGAGATTTCTGACTCATTTTAAGAAAACAGCTTTCTAAGATACGCATTGTACATAAAACAGATGCAAAGAGATGAAGTGTAATAAAATAAACACTTAAATGTGTATTTAGTTAGTTTGTTTATTGTACGTAGCACATTTATTGCAACCACTTTTGCCCAAAGTGGTTCAAAATCACCAACAACAAATGCATAAACAATATAAACCCACAGAAGAATACAACACAATACAGAGAGCAGCACACAAAGTCATAGCAAAGGTAAAACAATCAAAAAACACCCCATCATGAAGACACCCAAAAAGTCTTTAAAAGATGTGCTTTTAACAGTCTTAAATTTCAGTAGTGACTTTACTGACTTTACAGAAAGAGGGAGGTAGTTCCAAAGTTTGGGTTTGACACAAGAAAAGGCTCTTGTCACCCTTTTGTTTATATTTAGTTTTTACAACACAAAGAAGATTTAGATTTTTAGATCTTCTTAAAGATCTAGCAGGATCTTTGTCAGCAGACTCTAAAATTCTGTAGTGCCTTAAAAACAAATAACAACATCTTATAGCAACCATTTTAGCGTTTTTAAAAGTGGTGTAACTAGCTCAAATTGTGTTTATAAATTGTGTGAATGTGTATTTTGGATGTCTTTTCACTAGACAGAATGAAGACATGTTATAGAAGCAAAACAGACCTAAATCTCAAAATTATTAAAAATAATGTTTTTTGCTTGTAGTGTCTGGCCATTAAAAGAAAGTCAGTCTCAGTGTATAAAATATGCATTTTCATTTAAAAACATTCAGATAGATAAAAAAAAAAAAAAAATATATATATATATATATATGGTCAGCTTGATTTATTTCCCACTGTGACCGTGCAGCCTTCCATACTCTGTTGCCCTTTTTCTCTTTTGCACTTGTAGTTACATCAATATTGGTTATCGGGTTTTAAAACCAGCATGAGAATATTTTTTTCATTAAGTCTAGCTGATGCATCACTCAGTGTTTTTGCACAGTGTATAATCTCAGAGTTCCCCTCACAGTTAAATGAGAAGGACCTCTGTGCTCAACAACAGCTCACTGGCCTGCGAATTGAAACTCACAAGTCAAAGATATGTTTTTCTTTTTGGGTGCAGCAGACGGGGTAGTGAGTGTGTTTGTGTGTTCTTGGATTGTTTTTTGTAAAAGCCCCATTGTGTTCACCTAATGAGCCACTGTTAATTCAAATTGTAAGTCTGCATTCCTGTACTTGCTTTAGTCCTTGAGCCCGTTCAGAGTCGTCGTGAGCAAGTGCATAGGCCTAGGTTTAGCGGTTCTCCTTACTCATAACGTTTAGCTCTGAAACGGGTGGAGAATTAAAAGATAATTAAAGATTTTTTGTGTTTGCATGAGTAATGTAATGTTCAATTTGCAGTCTGTAATCGAGTTTCGATTATGCAATGGCGTGACCTCTATGTATTATTAAGGTTCTTTGGAACATTAAGTGAAAGTCAGAAATATTGTAAATAACAGAGCATAAGCTAGAGCTATTCTGTTGTGTTTCTGTTAAAATATTTTAGTTTGATATTTGCTGTTGTAAAATGCATTGCTTAGTGCATAAATGCCAGACGAGGCAAGATGCGATTAAAAGAAGCATTTTTATTTTAATATTTTAATGATTTTTTTCTAATATTTATGTGTAATGTACATTTTTGTGCTTATTGTAGTATCACGCTATTAGCTTAGCATAGCAAAAGTGGAATACCTAGTGGAAAACTACATTACCCATGATTCTGCAGAGATTTGCAAAAAGCAAACTGCACCTAAAGAACGCTTCAGCAGCCACCCGCTCCCATGAAGCACTGTGCAGTTTTGCAATAAATATAAAATGCATGGTTTTTGTATGTATAATTAACATCTGTAAATCAAGTTTTGTATACATCATTGTTGATTTGATTAATTAACAGTGCTTCATGAGATTGTAGTTCTTTTCCTCGTTAGTCTTGTCCCTTTATCTTTTTGACACATTTTTAAATAAATTTAGTCTTTTTGTCATGTTCTGATTAGGGTTGCAAAAAGGTGGAAAATTTCCAGGGTAGTTTGGAAACTTTCCAGGATTTTGTGGAATTTTCCAGGGATTTTAGGAAAGTTTCCAGAAATTTTCCAGAAACTGTTCACCCCTTTGCAACCCTAGTTCTGATTAGGGCTGTCACAATTCCTCGATTCAATTTGAATATTGGATCTTTAAAAAAGTCCTCAATTGCATTTTGTCTGTGTCGAGTAACCTGCAAAATACTGGAAGTGGTGCATTCCATGAAACGCATTTTCAGACTGTTTTCCAAGGCTGCATGATATATTAAACCCATTTAAAAATCATAATAATGCATAATGCTATTTTGAATTCACAAACACTATGATTCGATTAAATAAATATATGCGTTGCAGGATTTACTCTATGTGCTTTAATTATTTACATGAATGTAGGTTATGTACGTACGACTCCATTCACAGTAAATGCTGCTCCACACAAACTGTTATCGTTTACATGTGTGGAGCATCCCAATATCCATGTCTGCATATTGTTGTGAGTTTGGGTTTATTATAACATTCTGGGAACGCAATGTGTGCCATTTCATCAGATTTGTAAGGTAAATAATTTATAAAACAATGTCAGCACAGGAGGATACATCAGTATCTTTCTCAATATGCTAACTGTTCATCATGATGTCAAAATAAAAGTTTAAACCGGCACTCTGAGTTTACATGTTTTAATATCCACATATTTAAAAAATGAAAGTGTAGCATTTATGTCATAAAGAAATTGCCAAGTATTAAAGACTAAGTGGACATTTGAATTAAAAATGTCACGCAGCAAGTGTAAAAACAATTTAGGGGGCTGTAGCCCCCCTAAAAATGGCCTAGCGATGCCCATGGTGACCAGTGTTGGGGAAAGTTACTTTTAAAAGTAATCCATTACAATTTTACATTACTCACTGAAAAAGTAACTACATTACACGTTACTTTTGCGTTACTTTAAATCTGGGCAGGGTTTGCTTCTTTGTTTTTAATGTAAAACAATTCTAATGTAAACGCCCTTTTACACCAAAAGTGAAATGAATTCACCTCAGGCTGAAAGAAAAGTACATTTATGCAAGAGATCTCTCTTCAGCTATAAAACAAAATGAAACACAAATGTTAAGTAAATTGTGCTTATTAGTATGGTTGAACTGCATCATCGAAGGTCAGCAGCAAAAGACACTGGTTAATAAAATGGGATTAAATACATAAAGGATATTTGTTTTATTTAACATATTTAATTATTGCAGGGTTGCGTCATATTTTGAGTTTGCATTTCACTGTTTTTATTCATTTTGAGGAATACTGAATCTGTTTTTTGTGAGTGGGATGAATTAATGCATGTTTACATTTAGTCTAGAGTACAGTAGCATCATGTTTACTCCCAATTTCCAGACAGGAGACTTGTCAATCAATAAATGGGGAAAAAAGTAACTGGCGTTACTTATTTGAAAAATAAGTAGTTACTTGAAAAAAGTAATATTATTACGTAACTCGCGTTACTTGTAATGCGTTACCCCCAACGCTGGTAGTGACAGCCCTAGTTCTGATACAGCTTGGAACTGGTTGGTTTGGTTTACAGCTTACAACTGCTTAACTAAGACTTTTAAAAATCTCTATGGGAAAAAAAAAATACTTACTGAAACAAGGGGCGGGCACTAATGCACTCTGTTGGAGTCACATGTAAGTCTTCTGTGTGGAGTGTTTATTTGAATGGTGTGTGGCGTTGCTGCTGTATGTAGAATCTTTCATCTCTTTAACTTATGAGATTAAATGATGGTCATGATATATGAAAGAAGCAAGCATTGAGTCAGCCTTCTAGTTTTTGAGCAGAGCTAATGTTTCAGTCACAACATGATCCTGCTAAATTAAATATAGAAACACCTTAAACTTCACAGACATTTAAGCTTCTAGATTTCCTCAAAAAATGTTGCTTTCATTGCAGATTATCCGCCACATATAGTCAGGATCTGCCCTGAGTGTGAGAAACTGACATCTCCTTAATTCACCTGGTTGATGTGTAATTAAGTTGTGAACGCCAGTGTGTGGTACTTCTGTGTTTGTATTCACTCCCTGCATCAATAGCAGACCTGCGCGACCACACCCTCTGGTCAAAGTCACCCAGTCTGGCAAACACAGCGGAGGCAGAGAGAAATCTCACCAGATTAAAAAGGCTTGGCTGGAGTCATGGCTGTAGTTCAGCTTCATGACTGTGTGTGTGTGTGACTTTAGAGCTGTGATCCAGCGCTGCACTTGTTTCCCTGTTTGAACCCGATGACATCATCACTTTGATTGCGAGTCTGAGATGTAGCCCTCATATTCATATCAGAGCCCTGGCTCTACGCTTGAGCTGTAACCCACGCTTTTAAGGCATGCTGTGCTGCTAATTGCTACCTGTGTTATCAGCAAGGTTTTTTTCCGAGTGGGTTTTTTTGGCTTCACTTTGGATGAACTCGGCTCAATAAAGATCTATCCTTGGAGCGCCGTCCTACATGCAGGAGTGCTGAGTTCAATTACAGCCTGAATGCAGATGATGAGATTCAGCCGAGGAAAGCTTGACTATTATTGTAGCTTTCACGTTGGAGTTAAAGGGACAGTTCACCCAAAAATGAAAACTCTGTCATTAATTACTCACTTTCATGTTGTTCCAAATCTGTAAGGCCTTCATTCATCTTCAAAACACAAATGAAGATATTTTTGATGAAATCTGAGAGCTATGTGACCCTGCATAGACAGCAACACAACTACCATGTTAAAGGTTTAGAAAGGTTGTAAAGGCATCGTTAAAATAGTCCCTCATCAGTGGTTCAACCATAATTTTATGAAGCTACAAGAATGCTTTTTGTGAGCAAAGAAAACAAAAATAATGACTTATTCAATAATTTCTTGTCTTCTGTGTCAATCACTTTAATAATGAAAAAGAAACATTGAATTCAAGATAGAAAAACACTACTGTAATTATAAAGTGGCAAATGTTTCTCAATGCATAGTGAGAAAGATCTCAAGTGATTGAAACATTTGATGTTTTTTTCATTAAAGTATTGTTTTTAACTAGCATTCAACATTTCATGACAACATTTACATAACAACAATGTACTAAAAAAAGTGTTTTTTTTTTTGTTTTTAATAAGTTTTGCATACAGACGTCAGTGTTGCCACAATGATTCCTGTTCACACAAATCAGCAAATAGACTAAAAATGTAAAAATGTATTCATACCAGGAGAGCAGAGCTGGGTAGATTACTTACAAACAGTGTTGGGGAGTAACTAGTTACATGTAACGGAATTACGTAATTTAATTTCAAAATAAATGTAATTGTAATTAGTTACAGTTACTGAGAAAAAATATGTAATTAAATTACAGTTACTTTTGAAAAATGCCAGTGATTACAAAGGGGATTACAAAGGGGATCTGAATTTTTTCACCCCCCCCCCCTTACAGATTTAATTGACTTCTTTCATAAATTGCATTGACTGCTCTAAAATGAGACACCAATGTTTCAGGAGTTTAGGACACAGAATAGGACACATGCTTAACTGTTTTATTTCCTATTTGGGTTTATGCATAAACTTTATTTTTTAAGATTGTTTTTTCCAAGGCATTGTTAGATGCTAGTGTTTTCTGTCCTAACTATGCAAACATTTGATTTCAAACCCAGTATCATAGCTATTAAACTATTTCTTGTTATGATGTTATTTATATTATGATCTTCTTATGACATGTAGCACAACTGCGCTCACAGTGACCCGAGTTCGATTCCCGTCTCGAGATCCTTTGCCGATCCCGCTCCCCTCTCTCCTCCCAGCTCTTTCCTGTCATCTCTCTACTGTCCTATCACAATAAAAGACATTAAAAGCCCAAAAATATAAGTAAAAAAATCAGTGCTATATGCTTGATAATTTTTCTCGGCGGAAGCTTTGCGTTTTGTTAGCTAATAAAATATTAAAGCTTCATTCAATATTATGTGTACAATTTCTTAATTCTGTCATCCTGGTATCGTGGACTTGGTCTGTTGTTTTATACAAACGCAGCTGCTGCCATTTTTTTTTTTTTTTTTTTTTTTTGTACACTGTAATGGATTATAAGATAACTAACAAACTAGTACTACTACTTAATTATTTATGTGGTGAAATGTTGTGTAAGAAGACTGGTATGACTGCACTGTATCCCTAAAATGTCTAGTTTGAACCTGCCGTTTGCTCGCAACTGATTTCTTCATGGAAGCTTTGCGTTTAATATATTTTAACTCAGATCCGTGTATCGTGTCTAATAATTTTGACACGAAACATCTGATAATCTATCAAGCAGCTGTATAATAAGTGGGATAATGTACATTCAGCCAGTTGTTATCGCAAAATAAAGATGTATATTATCCTTATTATAATCTTAATTCAAGTGATAAAGGATTTTGAAAGTCTGACAGTAATCAGTGTTGAACGCTACTATAAGGCTAACTCTGCCTGGTTTAAATGTTTCAAAATGATTAACAGTTGAAAAAATTAGAAATTTAGAAAAGTAATCAAAAAGTAATTAAAAGTAATGTTACATTACTTTAATAAAGTAATTGAAAAGTTACACTATTTATTACATTTTAAATCAAGTAACTTGTAATCTGTAACCTATTACGTTTCCAAAGTAACCTTCCCAACACTGCTTACAAATTGTAATCCGTTACTGATTCCAAAATACAGGACAGAAATTGTAGTTAGTAACGTACTGTTACATTACACATTTTAGGTAATATAATCAGATTACTTTTAGATTACTTTTGACCTAACTCATTTATCACATTAATTTAAATAGAACAATCTTGTACCATATTAACATAAAAATACAAAGATTTAAAAAAATATTATATTTGTTGTTATTAACAACATGAAGTGCATTAAACCTTACATTACATAAAGGTTTCCCAAACTGGTGTTTGTAAAAGAACTGCAGGGGGTGTATGAGTTTAATGAAAAGCTCATAATTAAATCATAAAAACGCTAAATTAAAATAAATAATTTTAAAATTAAAAAAATATATATATATATATTTTACCTGCATGTCTTGAGACCATAACCATGTGATACTTAATAATTAAAATACTTATTTTAAAATCTCAGGTATACTTCAAGTAAATGTATAAATAGGTGAAAGAGGATCAGATGAAAATAGTTTCTGTAAATTTGCGCATTTAATGTGTTTGAAAGACAAAAGCCTTCCAAAGGCATAGAAATGCATGGTTAACCCACTGAGTGATAAAAGTTAATGTTCATCATTAGGTGATACAATTTTGGCGCTGTCACTTTGTAAAGAAACTCTACACACCATGCAACTATAAGCTGCACACATGATACGTGAATTTTCACAAATTCACTTTTTTGTAGATGGTTTTCAAAAAAACGTTGAAAGCCGTTTTCAAAATTTAGCATTTTCGTGCCTCCAAAATGCCATTTTTGTGTAAATAAACAGCAAAAATGCTTAAGTTTTCAGTTTTTAGCTGAAAACAATGTTGTTTAAGTGCCTCCTTGAAGTGTGCATGTTTATTTTTGTCTATGTGATTTACAATTCAAATCATGTAGCTTTGTTTAATGTATAATTGACTTATAACAATTATTATAATTGTAATTATTATAATGAGATTTTCCAGGTGAAAAATGTGACACTGGGTCAATACCCTGTAAAAAAGATACTAATATGTACCGTTTAGGTATTAACAAGTACTTTAAGGTAATAATATGCACATTTTAGATGCTCATAAGGTACAAAGGTGTACCTTTTGAAAAGATATCACCCCATTTTTGTACTTTTTTTTTTGTGTGTGTGTGAGTGTACCAGCTTTTGAAATGTACAAATAAATAGTAAGTACAAGTACTCAGAACACCTGTATAGCAATGTCCTTACAGTGAATTCTGCATGGTTAGGCGCTAATAGTATTGTACAGAAAATGTAAAAATCTCATTTGGATTTTTGTACTGTAAGCCACAGCTTCATTCTGGGTGAAGCTGTCTGAAATCCTTGGAGCTCTGTCCTAGTTGTAAGAGCATTCAGTTCAAGTACGGCTTAAACACAACTAATAAAATAAACTGATAGTGATTTCAAGCCAGGCTTTTAGTAGGGTAAACCTGCAGCTGTGTAAGACATTGATGCTGGTACATCTAGTCCAGTAACCATGTTTTACACACAACAGCAAAAAAAACAAAGTTAATGCAGCACGTATCTTTAACACTCAGAAGTGAAACTCCCTTCTCAGATGGCAGAGTTTTTCTTATCTCCCTCGATAAGCATAAGGCAGAATAATACACTTTTACTGATAAAGTGTTCTTTTAAGGACAGCCAGTGTTGTTATGTCCCGATATGCTGGTTCCCCTCTAATGGTCGTGTGAGCGTTTTGCCTGTCTTAGTCATGCTGGATTCATCTGTGTGTCACTGCAGTGACTCAACAGGTGAGGTGGCTCAGAACGGCTGTGGCCTTTGTTTGTTTTTTATCATGTTGTTTAGGTAATTACCTCAAGAACACGCCCTTAAAATCTGACTTCTTCAAAATGAAAGCCAGAATTAGAATGAGAGTCCAGTGGCTTTGTCTTGTCTTTCTGACTAGTGTAGTTTGGACACAAAGTGGCTACTTGCATTTTCTTTTCGGGTTGCTGACTCAGCTTCCTGTGTTGGTGTTTGTGAGAGATATGAAGAACGCTTTGTTTGTAGGCATACCTTTTTACAGATGCTGGTCAAAACACAAGCACAGGCCTTCAAAGTAAGAAGTTAATTTGGAAAAGAATGTCTTTTTTTTCTAGAACCATTAACCTGACTGAAAGAAACATTGCATCTGGTAAAAGATTAAAAGCCGGTTTGTTTAACTTTACTGATGTTTCCTATGTTTGATGTTTTACTAAATTACTAATGTATGCTTTTTAAACTGCACAAACCATTCAAGAACGTATGAGAAGACTCTTATGCTCATCAAGGCTGCATTTGTTTGATCAAAAATACATGAAATATTAGAGAAATATGAGAAATATGAAATGTGCAGCATTTATTTAATGAAAAGTACATCAAAAACATTAGAGCTACCATGCATGATGCAGCATTTATTTAAGCAAAATACATTATTGAATGTTAGAGAAATATGTATTATAGATTGTATTATAGATTGATGTGATATGATAGATTATGTATTTTAAGGGAAAATATTGTTTGCGTGTGTGTTTTTTCGCATTTTTATGAGCTCATTAATTGGAAAAAACCAAATCTAATATTCGTATGTAAAAGTAAACTACCAAAAAATTAAAAGATTATCTAAAATAATGAAAAACTTGGAGGAAAAATATTTATTTATTTGTTTTTATTTTTTTTATTTTTGACCAATTCAATTTTACAGAGCTACCATGTATGATGCAGCATTTATTTGGTCAAAAATACATTATAAAATATTAGAGAAATATATAATATAGATTGGGTATTTAAGGGAAAATATTGTTTGTTATTATTGTTTGTGTGTGTTTGTTTTTGCATTTTTATGAGCTTATTAATTGAAAAAATGAAATCAAATATTTGTGTGTAAAAGTAAACTACAAAATGTAAAAGGTGATCTAAAAATGTGGAAAACTTAGGAGAAAAATATATTATTTATTTATTTTTATTTTTGACCAATTATATTTTACGGGGTGGAGCTACCATGCATGATGCAACATTTTTTTAATTAAAAATACATTATAAAATATTAGAGAAATATGTAAGATAGTTTGTGTGTTTTAAAAAAAATATTGCTTGTGTGTGTGTTTGTTTTTGCATCTTTATGAGCTCATTAATTGGAAAAACTAAAACAGATATCTGTATGTAAAAATAAACTACCAAAAATTGAAAAGGTGATCTAAAATAGTGAGAAACTTGGGGAAAATTATTTATTTATTTAATTTTATTTTTGTATATTTATTTTTTTTACCTATGAAATTTCACTGGGCAGAGCTACCATGAATGATGCACCATTTATTTGATTAAAAAGTACATAAAAATTATAGAGAAAATTTCAAGAAAAATGAAAATATTGTTTGTGTGTTTTGTGTTTGTTTTTGCATTTTTATGAGCTCATTAATTGGAAAAACCAAATCAAATATTTGTAGGTAAAAGGTAAAAGTAAACTACCACCAAATTAAAATGTAATCTAAAATAGAGAAAAACTTGGGGAAAATTATTTATTTATTTATTTTTTGACCAATGAAATTTCACGCGGCAGAGCTACCATGAATGATGCACAACTTATTTGGTTAAAAATTAAGTTAAATGATAGAGAAAAATTTAAGATAGATTGTGTATTTTAGGGAAAATATTGGAAAATATAGTTTGTGTGTGTGTTTATTGCATTTATATGAGCTCATTAATTAGAATAAATTAAAAAAAAAAAAAAAAAAAAAAAAAAAAAAAAAATATATATATATATATATATATAATTTTAAAAAATATTGTTCTAAACTAAAATCTTGATGTTATAAAATGTGTCCTTACTTGTAATGTACCTGGTTATTGTGTTAGTACATATACTTTTCATTTTAATGTTTTGTCAGGCACATAACATTTTGTTGATGAGGTTGTCTCCTCATATATGAATTATTCCTAACCCAAGAGGCCAGTGGACCAGAGCATGATGGTCATAAAACGTCTGTGTGGTCCTCCGATTGTGGCCGCTGGCCTTTAATTAAAACAAAAATGGACTTTAATGCTCAATGTTCCCATGACAACCCTCTTCAAATGTGAGGCTGACCCTTCTCTGTAGTGTAAAGGAGCTATTCTGCTTCATATTGGAAACTTGAAACATTGCTCTCATTAAACACATCCTAACGGTGTAATGTTCTTTTGTAGGCTTTAGCTGTCTGCGTTCAGAGACTTATGGGGATGTGACAGGCGTGTAAAGCTCAGCTGACCGCATGAACTGTGGGTGTGGGGACGCTACATCCTATTTGCTGTTGTCTCCTACAGACTTCTATGTTAAATCTCTGTTTGCTTTTTGAGTCCTGCTCAGCTGACTCAAGTCAAACCATTTTAATGAGTAACGGTCGGAGCGATCGTCTCCTTAAGGTTATTGATTTCACGTTTCTGTCCGTTGCTGCCATTGTGCCAAACCTCCTGAATCTCTTAACCTTTGACCTCTTCATTGACTGGAATTGGTGCATGTGTTTGTGTGAGAGAGAACGAAAGCAAATCAGATAGCGTGTACGTCGAGGAAGAACAAAGTGATATGGGTAATGTTTACACATTCAGAGTTGGTGTTTGCTGTCATAATAGTGTCTCGGTTGTCATCTGACATGAGTGTTTACCTGTCTTTCCTTGTTGATTCCCTTCTTCCTCTTCTTATATGTGGCAATATTACTAACTTAACTATTTTTCTATTAAGAAGCGAACTTATTAACGTCTTGACCAAGTTTGTTTGTCCACACTGAATGTGAAAATGCTGCATGACATGAGACAGTTACAGCCTGTCAGAACATACATATTTAAAATACATTTTCTATAGTTGTATTTTTGATCAATGAGATTTCATAGGGCGGAGCTACCATGCATGATGCAGCAGAAAATTATACAGTCACTGAAATATTTTGACATTTAACATGAATGTTGCAGCTTACAGTGTTACACCTGTTCAGGACATAAAATAATGGTATGGTGAGACAAAACACATTTTACACTATCTGTTTTTATTTTATTTATTTATTTATTTATTTTGAAATAAATATTTTTATTCAGCAAGGATTGATTAAATTGACCAAAAGTGACAAGGACCCAGTAAAAAAAAAAAAAAAAAAAAAAAAAAAAAAAAATTGATTTCTCATTTTTACAGAGCGATATTGATTTTTTTTTTTTTTTTTTAAATCCCAGGAATCGATTAGTCTAGCCTGTTTTCAGGTAATGATGAACAGAACATTGTAACGTGCCTTACATCCAATAAATCGAAATATGCTTTGTGCTTTGTTACTTTTAATATGAAACAACGTCTCATATTTCAAATTCTATCCATTTTATTAGTGTTCAAACAAATGTCATTTGGTGCAGTTAAATGTGGAGTGACAGATCGCTGTGGTGCCTCAGTTCAAGAGCAGGAGCAGCGGGAACCACACGTGAATTATTATCTTCTCCGCTTTAATACCAGTTTCAGCACAAAATAAACATGAATGAACATCCGAAGGTATGTTAAAAGAAAGAGTACAACTTACCACGCAAAGACATCAGTATAACAGCTTGTAAACAATGTCAGGTAATGCCACATTTACCTCAGAAAAAACATATTCTGTGACCATAAACTCTTTAGTCATCTAGAAAATGAAGATCCAGAGAGGAGCATTTTGCTAAATATATGCACCATATAACATATTCATATAACATTCATATTCATAATTTTTTGTTTTACTGTTCTTCAGTTTTTAATTTGTTTGAATAAATCTATCAAGTTTTTATGGCACCCACCATTTAATTGTTTATATTTCAAAAAATGAATTGGAGTAGAAAAATAATTATGTAATTGTAACTTTATTATTATTAAAAACTTCATTGTGTAATTTAAGTTTTTGTATACAAATTAGTTAATTTTAACCTTCAGTATTATCGTAATGTAGTACCAACTGACTCTCATGTTTATTTTACAGCATTAGTTGTTTTGTTTTTTTTTTCCCTTTGAGAAAATTTGGCATGTGCTGTACCATTTGTATGTATATGTATATGTAAAATAATAGATATTTAACCAAATTGCAAGCTTGTGATTCAGAATTGAATCATGAAGTTTGTGTACAAAACCCAGCCCTAATGAAGACGTTAACAGTTGAGGTCAAAAGTTTACATACACCTTGCAAAATCTGCTAAATATTAATTATTTTACCAAAGTAAGAGGGATCATACAAAATGCATGTTATTTTCTATTATGTCCTGACCTGAATAAGATAATTCACGTTCCATGTTCAAAAGTAAATGGAAAACTTGCAAAACTTGATTCTTAATACTGTGTTGTCACCTGAATGATCCACAGCTGTGTTTTTTGTTGTTGTTTAGTGATAGTTGTTCATAAGTCCCTTGTTTGTCCTAAACAGTTAAACTGCTTGCTGTTCTTCAGTAAAATATATCAGGTCCCACAAATTCTTTGTTTTTTCAGCATTTTTGAGGACAACTGAGGGACTCATATGCAACTATTACAAAAGGATCAAACGTTCACTGATGCTCCAGATAGAAAAACGATGCATTAAGAGCCAGGGGGTGAAAACTTTTGAACAGAATGAAGATGTGTACATTTTTTTTCTTATTTTGCCTAAATATCACATTTTTTTAGTTAGTACTGAGCTACAGAAGATACATACATGCTTCCCAGAAGATAAAATAAGTTAAATTTACCCTGAAATTCAAAATGTTTATGCGTTATGTTAATGTTTATGCGTTTATGCGTTATGTTAATGCGTTGTGTTTCCTTCTGGAGCATCAGTGAGCATTTAAACCTTCAGTTGTGCTGTGGAAGCTAGTATTTAATACCAGTAATACCAGTAAATGTAGACCTTGTGGGGACATTTTTCGGTCCCCATGAGGAAACAAGCTTATAAATCATAGAATGAAGTGTTTTACAAATCTAAAAGTGCAGGAGGTTTTGTGTGAGGGGTAGGTTTATTGTAAGTGGATAGAAAATACAGTTTGTACAATATAAAAACTATTCCGTCTATGGACAGTCCCTATAAAATTGGAAAACCAGTATATATGTGTGTGTGTATCCAGAGCTTGTCCCACTAAATTCTGTCCTAGTTTAGCGTCGCCCTCTCTATTTTCAGGTATTACTCTCCCATCTTTTCTCTGAAGGTGCAGTACAGACCAGTCATTCATTGACTGCCAGTCCTACAGGGAAATAAAGCCTCTATCAGCAGCCCTCATCTCACATCGCTGTGGCTTTTGCATCCTGCTTTGCATTCTGGGTTTGAGCTCTATGTGTCACTAAGTTGGTGGGCAATGTATTGTTTCCCTCTTAATTGACAAATTATCATTGTTTCAGCTTGCTGTTTATTTAAAATCTAGTATTTCCTTGTAAACTTTTATCAAAATGTCACACAAAACCTATATATATATATATATATATATATATATATATATATATACACACATATATTTTTTTATTTTTGTGTGTGGAAACCATGCATTTCAAGCACACATTGAATTAATAATAATGTTTAATTTAGTGCTGTCAAATGATTAATTGCATCCAAAACAAGTTTTTGTTTACATAATGTGTGTATATTAAGTATATTTCTTATGTATATATAAATGCACACAAATACAATATATATTTAGAAAATATTTACATGTATTTTAGTGCTGTGCAACGATTAATCGCATCCAAAATAAGTTTTATATACTATATGTGTGAGTACTGTGTATTTTTATTATGTATATATAAATACACATACATACAGTATATATTTTCAAAATATTAACATGTATTTTAGTGATGTGCAAGGATTAACCATGATTAATATATATATTATTACATACATAATGTATTTTTATTAAATATACCCATGCATGTGTGTGCATTTATATATACATAATAAGTATACACAGCACACACATGTATTATGTAAACCAAAAACTTTTATTTTGGATGTGATTAATCACAATTAATCGTTTGACCACAAGTTTAATCAGTAACACTTTACAATTAGGTATCATTTGTTAACATTAGTTAATATATTAACTAACATGAATAAACAATGAACAGTACATTTGTTCTGGTATTTATTAATTTTCGTTAACATTATTAATAATATTGTGTAACCCTGAACCACAAAGCGAATCATAAATAGTATTTTAGCAATAGCCAACAATACATTGTTTGGGTCAAAATAATTGATTTTTTTTATTTTATGCCAAAAATCATTAGGATAATAAATAAAGATCATGTTCTATGAAGATATTTTGTAAATTTTCTGTTGTAAATATATACAAATTAAATTTTTGTTTAGTAATATGCATTGCTGTAAACTTCATTTGTACAAGGTGATTTTTCTCAATATTTAGATTTTTTTTTTTTTTTTTTTTTTTTTTTGGTACCCTCAGATTCCAGATTTTCAAATAGTTGTATCTTGGCCAAATAGTGTCCATGCCTAACAAACTATAAATCAATGGAAAGCTTATTTATACGAATTTCAATTAAAAAAAAGATCTTTATGACTGGTTTTGTGGTCCAAGGTCACATATAGTTGTTCATTGTTAGTTCATGTTAGTTTACAGTGCATTAACTAATGTTAACAAACACAACTTTTCATTTTAATAATGCATTGTTAAATGTTGAAATTAACATTTGCAAGCTTAATAAATGATGCAGAAGTATTGTTCATTTTTAGTTCATGTTCACTAAAGTAGTTAACTAATGTTAACTAATGAACCTTATTGTAAAGTGTCACCATCTTATCTATGTAGTGCCTTTCCCAAGCTCAAGGACGCTTCACAATGACAGTAACTAACAAACAAATAATTTCATATAAAATCACTTAAATGGACTGTAGACATTTGCCCAAGTCCAAGCCATGAGCAATTGCAGATACATGTCGCAACAGTAGTGCAAACAACTGAAAACAAACAGATAGCCATAACAGTTTAAGAAGAAACACATTATGATGATGTTCCTGGTGGCATGAACCTCTGTGTACAGGTGTACAATTACATGATTCATAGCATAAATGTTCTTTGTGAGTGGTCAGGTGGATATCGTCAGGTTTACTGATCGTACACATAGATTGAAATGCAAATAACGTTATATAAATGTACACTGGCATCGTTGATTTTAGCTGCTCGTATCTGAAGCTTTTCGTCCTGGAATTTGTCCTTCAATGCGTCCTAGAACACGCCCCACAGCTTCTGGCTGCTTGTTAAACATGGATGTGGCCGAGAGGTGCCATTCTCATTGTGGATTCGCGATCGGCCCTGAATGTGGCAGAACCAGTTCACGGTGGGCGTGTGAGGTGTACGTTTCAAGTCTGTGTTTCACAAGGTTTTGTGTGTGTTCGGTGCTTGTTTACAGAAACTGTCTCACACCAGCCCAGAAGCTGTCTCTCTTTGTCTGTTCTTTCACAGGTGTAGACATTTAAATCCAAACTATCGGCTTGACAAAGCATGACTGTAAAAGAATCATTTATTATGTGCCTCACGTATATGGATTGTTGTTTCCCAGCTGATGTGGTTCAGGTTTTGCATTTAGTTTACTAGATCTGTGTGTGTTTGTGTAAGGACAAGGGAGACAGGTTGAATCTCTTTTATTGTACAGCACATCAAACACATTGCACACCTGGCTCTTATTGGCTCCGCAGACCTCATCCCTGAACTGCTTGGCTTTTCTTTTGAAGCTCTCCTGGTCTGTGTGGCTTTCTGAGACCGGGCTCTCGGTGCCTGTGTGCTCAGCTGTGATGCACCCTGGGGAAAGTGATGTCACTGTTACCCAGAGAGCCGATTATTGGAGAGGCAGCAAGTGGAAGCAAATGGCCAATTAGCAGAAATTGGACCAGGAGTGTCTTCACCATCACTCACTTCTGCTGCTCCAACTCCTGTGTGTCTTTAGTTTTCTGGTGACATGCATGTTCGTGTGTGTACGGTTTGTTGAACCCTTGCTCTGCTCACTCGTTCAGATGATTTGGGCTGTAGGGCATGATGGGGCCGGGTTTCCTCATAGCTAGCTTTGTATTTTCTTCTGTTAGGTTTGTCTTTATCTTAGTCCTCCCAGGTTCCTAAGTAGGGCTGGGTTAAAATATTGGTTTCTCGATTCTCATTTTTACAAAACGAAATTGATTCTTAAGTCCCAAGAATCAATTAGTCTAGCTTGTTTTCAGTTAATGAATAGAACTTTGTAGCACGCCTCCTATTCAATAAATCGTAATAAGCTTTGTGCTTTATTACTTTGGGTGTGAAACAAAGTCTTAGATTTCAAATTCTGTCCATTTTATTGCAGTATTCAAATAATAAATGCTGTTTTGGTGCCGTTTAATGTGGAGTGACAGATCGCTTTAGCGTTCAAGAGAAGCAGGAGTGCGAACTGCTTTAATACCAGTTTTAGCATGAAATAAACATGAATGAATGTCCGAACTTACCGAAATCTGTGTCCTGTCTCATTTAATCATTCAATCAGTCTTTCACCCACGGAAAAGCGTCAGTATAAGCTTGTAAACAATGTCACACAACGTCACGTTTCCAAAAAACCATATTCGGTGATCATAAACTTGTTAGTCAGCTACAAAATTTAACTCTTGACAGGAGCATTTTGCCAAATATATGCACCATATAACATGCATTATAATTTGTGCTGTTCTTCAATATTTAATTTATATTTGAATAAATCTGTCAAGATTTTATGTTTATATTTTTTAAAAATGAACTGGAGTAGAAAAATAATTGTAAAGTTAGTTTTATAACTGTATTATTATACACTTCATTGAGTGTAATTTAAGTGTTTGTATACATATCAGTTCATTTTAACATTCAATATTATAGTAATGGAGTACCAACTGACTCTCATGTATATTTTACGGCATTAGTTGAGAATTTTTTTTTTTTTTTTTTCCCTTGAGAAAATTTGCCATATACTGTACCTGATGTATATCAAAAATAATCGATATAGGATCTAATCTAATTGGAATCTAATCTAATCGCAAGCTTGTGAATCAGAAAGTTTTAAAAATAAATTTTAATAAACTTTTATTCATAAAGGATGCACTAAATTGATCAAAACTGACAGTAAAAACATTTATTATGTTACAAAAGACTTATGTTTCAAATAAATGTTCTTTTTAGTTTTCTATGTCACAGAATCCTGAAAAATCTATCACAGTTACCACAAAAATATTAAGTTGCAACTGTTTTCAACATTAATAATAATAATGGGTAGGCACCTCAGTAGGTTTTTGAGACATAACCGATGTATTTGTGATTTATTGAGCATGGGTGTCTCATTGTAGTCTACCAGCTCAAATCAAGGGGATTTCAATGCTGTTTTGGCCTGCCAAAATCACAATCAATTGACCTTCTATGGATTAGGATGGGGATCACATGGGGATTGTTTCACTGCAGCACTGGGGGATGTTTTCTGGAGGTAAAGGGGCTTTAGGGAGGGACGACTCCTGTTTATGCTTGGATGCCAGGGATTATAGCATAAAAAAGATTATGTACAATAAAATGCAGATAATAATTAAGTTCATTAGAAAATCATCATAAAAAAGCAATAGATGTGTTATATCGATTATACTATTTTAAAACCCCTAGACCCTGTAAATACCATAAATGCTGATAAAATTGCATTCAAAGCGATATCAGGCTAGCAGTCAAAAATCAACATGTTAGTCAGGTTTACCCTCGTGACAGTCCATTTTTGGCTTATTAAGCATATAGATTACATATGTTAATTTACTCTTTTGTTTTATTTTTTCCTTATTCTATTGTCACTCAGACCTACTGTGTCTAAAATTAATGGCGCTGATTTCTACATGCACTACTGGTTGACCTACTTTTTTTGCCAAAGTGTGCAACATGTGACACACTGTGGCACATTGTCCTGTGTATTGTATGTGACAGTTTATTTACAATAAATAGCATCAGGACAAAGAATTTTGTTTTGTTTGTTTGTTTTTTTGGACCCAGGAAAAAATGTCTAATTTATCAAGTACAATTTATAGTTCATAGTTACGTGTGTACAATATTATTTCGTTTTTTTTACCCCCAAGGTAAATTTTACATTTGTATTTTGAATCTGACATCTGTCTCTGTCATGGAATAACCTGTAAAGCTGATATAGTTATAAACATGAATACAGCGACAGCAGAAAAAAGGGTAGATAATTGCTACTTAACTTGACTCGAAACAATTATCAACATTAATCATAATGTCTGTTGTGACATATTATTTTGTGACTAAGTCATAAAGTAAAAGTTACATTTATCTTCAAAATGAGAACTAGAACATCTGCTCTTTTTTGCTGATGTAACCATTGTGACATAAATGTACAGTAATTAATTAATAATACAACCTTAAGTGCTTTAGTACTTTTATAGAAGGATTACTGTAATAATACAAATTAAGGACTCAACTTTTTCAAAGCTTAATTGTTTCCTTGATTTATAATATTTATTACTCATATTGTTTTATTTTATTAAAGAAATAGTTCACCCAAAAATAAAAATTATCGTTAATAACTCACCCTCATGTCGTTCCGACCTCGTAAGACCTTTGTTCATCTTCAGAACACAAATTAAGATATTTTTGATGAAATCCGAGAGCTTTCTGACCCTGCATAGACAGCAAGGTTACTATTAAGTTCAATGCCTAAAAAGTTCAAAAAGGCATTGTTAAAATAGTCCATGTGACATCAGTGGTTCAACCTTAATTTTATGAAGCTACGAGAAATTCTTTTGCAGAGAAATAAAAAATAACAACCTTATTCAACAATATCTTCTCTTCCTTGTCAGTCTTTGACGTATGTTCAAAGCAGAGGAATGCAATGTTAATGTTGAGTTACTACCATGAGTATTTCAGCTTGTGGCAATGCTGTACTGACCAGTCAGCACTTTTATGAGTTTAGCATGTTTGATGTTGCATATTTTACCACATACTATTAAAAAAAATGATACGCACTATACAGTTTATACTGCATAATATATAGTAGTCAGTATGTGAGTATTTAATTCTGAACACGTCCTGTTCCTCTCTCTCTTCTGCAGAGAATGTTCCGGTGGAGCTGCGAGACCCGTTCTACTGTGATCAGTATGAGCAGGAGCACTTGAAGCCTCCCGTCACGCGTCTCCTGCTGTCCCCTGAACTCTACTGTCGCACTTACGGCCTTCTGCTGGGTGGAAGCCCGGGTGCTGAGGGTCCCCCCAAAGACATCCCAGCACTCCTACAGGTCCTGGCCAGGAAGGGCTTGGCACCCAAAGACCAGAATGCACCTGTGACAGAGGCCATGCTAAAACAGAAGCCCATTAAAATGGTAAGTCGTATGAGTGGTGTCAGCACATTCCTGTCTGAATTATGCACAGAGCTGAGTTTAGAGTTGATACAGTGGCTTTTGTATCTCAAAAACCAAGAGTTGACTTGTTGTATGGTGCTGAATTGAAATCCAATCCTTAAGTGACTGATTTGAGATGCTCTTCAATGCTGATTTTACTTGCCAAAATCACAATCAATTGACCTTCTGTGGATTAGGACAAATAGGGATTTCACTGCAGCACTGGGGGATGTTTTCTGGAGGTGAAGGGGCTATTGGGGTGGGGCGGCTCCTGTTTATGCTTGGAATCCAGGGATTATAGCATATAAAGCAGATCCCCCTGAGTAGATCCAGCTGTAAGGGACAGGGCAGTTATTGAAAAACTGCATGCTAAGCCCAGGCTCGCTGGGGTGGGCGGAGAGACACAATGCAGGGGCTGACAAATAGTGGCAGGGTCGAGGGATCAGGCCTTAAAACAATAACCAGACAAAAGACAGCAGACCCTGTACTGATGTAGCACGTTCCTCCCTGTCAGAGAGGGTCCTTCTCACAGCAGGAAGGGCTTTAATGGACACTAATGGAGTGTTTGATTCTCCTTGAGCTCATCTTTTTACATTAACTGTAGAGTTCCTCTTACAAAAGATTTACAAACTAGATTTGTCCAATGTTGTTGAATATATAAATAAGTCATGATTAGTAATAGGTCAATAGAGCAGTCAGGTTGATTAATCAGGTGATTAAAGCAGAAGTCCACTTCCAAAACAATACATATAATGTACTCACCCCCTTGTCATCCAAGATGTTCATGTCGTAAAGAAATTATGTTTTTTGAGGAAAACATTTCAGGATTTTTCTCCATGTAATGGACTTCATTGGTGCCCTGATTTTGAACTTCCAAAATGTAGTTTAAATGCAGCTTCAAACAATCCCAAATGCAGTTGTAAACAATCACAAATGATCAGTTATTTTCATAAAAGTAATACAATTTCTATACTTTTTAATCTTGTCTTACTCTGCCTGGACTGTTTTTGTTCCAGTTCATGACAGTTAGGGTATGTCGAAAAACTCCCATCTCATGTTCTCCCTCAGCTTTGAAATCGCCCTGTATCGCTGTTTACCTTTTTTGTTAAGAGTGTTTGATCTTCTTTGCATGTTTACTTTGCAAAGACTGGGTCGGTACTTCTACAGTGATGTAGGATGATTTTGAAATGATTTTTGAAGTTGGGGGAGAACATACGATCTGAGTTTTTCAACGTACCCTAACTGTCTTGAGTCAGAATACACAGAGTTCAAGCAGAGCAAGACAAGACGAGCATTTGAGATTAAAAAGTATTTAAATTGTATTATTTTTATGAAAATAACTGATCGTTTCGCTAGATACTTTGCTTCCTCGGCTGGGATCGTTTACAACCGCATTTGTGATCGTTTGAAGCCGCATTTAAACTGCGTTTTGGAAGTTTAAAATCGGGGCACCATATCAGTCCATTATATGGAGAAAAATACTGAAATGTTTTTCTCAAGAAATACAATTTCTTTACAACTGAAGAAAAAAAGACATGAACATCTTGGATGACAAGGAGGTGAGTAAATTATATGTGAATCTACAGTTGTCTGATTACCCACCGACTATCTACTTGGCAGAAAAGTTTTTTCCTTTTGTCAAGTAAAAAAAAAATTTAATATCTACCAACATATTTGTAAATGCTACAAATATTGCTGACAAATATTTACAATAACACATGTAGTAACATTTGTTTGGCCCATTCTACATAAAATTTCAGCAATTTTTATGTATGACTCATTTAAGATCTTCAGTATTTTTTTTGTATTTAATTTTTTTTTTCTTGCTTTGTGTGTTTTGTAGTTTTTTTTGCAGGGTTATTATAGTTAACAAAACTGGAAAATTATTCATTTATTTATTATTTATTATTATTATTATTATTTATTTATTTTTTTACAATCATACATTTTTACATTTTATTTCAGCTACTTGCCAAGGCATCACTGAAGTACATAAATATGTATGTATGTATATATATATATATATATATATATATATAATTTTTGGATTTTATTAATTTATTATATTTTGTTAATTTTGTAACTTTAGTATATATTATAATTTATGACATTTTATAATTTTTTTTATCATGTATAATTTACTGTATAATATTTTAGTTGAGAAACTAGTGTTTTTGTATACGCACACACAGACCCAAAAACGAAAACACAAGCTTCTCATCTAAATAATTATGTAATATATTATACAATTATAATATAATAAGTTAAAATATAATAAATTAATTATATATATACAGTAGTCAACATTTGAAGTGGATCAAAACCTTTTATCAAAGGTGTCCTAAAACCAAAACAATACCCATTCTTGTCTTAGGACAAGTTTGATTAACGTTTTTGATCCACTTCAAATGTTGAAGTGTGTGTATATGTATATGTATATGTATATGTATATGTATATGTATATGTATATGTATATGTATATGTATATGTGTGTAGATATACATACATACATACATACATACGTACATACATGCATATGTATATGTATTCACATACACCCACACAACAAAAACTGACTAACGTAAACTAAAGAAACAAGGTGTCACATGAACTGCTCACAGTGGTACAGTATAATAACAATGGTTGTGCTGGTGACTTTGCAAGAGCTTTGAAATCTGCACTCTTTGGCAAATTTGGCAAAGAGATAATTTTGGACCTAGATAACAGCCCTACATGGTGGCTTCTTCTTTTTTTAACCATTCTCCGCAGTGACCCATTTCTTGCTTTGTCTCGCCCCCGTTACACCCAATTTAAATTCTGTGTATTTGTTCCAGTGGCAGTTCTCCAACACAGCCGTCACTGAGTGCTGACTCCTCTGAGGATGCATCATAGCGTGTGGTGCTAGAGGCAGGTGAATGTTCAGTCTCAGTCTGGGGCTCCCGGCTGCTGGTCCCCCCTGCTGGTGTCATGATGTGCTCGGTGAGCTGTGCACTGTGAGCTCTGGGCTCATCTGGTGCTGTCTGGCTGCTCGAGGTGCGCTTCCCAGGCCTGGCTGTGGGGGTGGCTGGCTGACTGGCTGCTGTAGCAGCGTAATGAAAGTGGGTCATGATGTAGAATTAGGATGGAGACGCAGCAGTCTGAAACAAGGCCAGTAAACAGCTTTGGAGTAGCTAATGTCTGTTTTAGCAATGACTATGTATTAAAACTCGTCATTTGGCATACTTCCTGTACAGAAAGTGGCGATAACTAAAACGTGGTATTAAATTCTTTTTTTGGGCATGTACCATGATAATACCTTAACCTTACCATCTGGTCGTTTCATAATTGATTAACTTTGCAACACTGTTATTGAACTAAATTGAATTAACATTGAACTAAATTGAGCTGAATAATGACACTGTTGTTTTCTGTAGAGCTGCTTTACAGCTGAAAGTCGTTTTGTAACTAATTAAGTTTGCAACTCTCTTTTTTTTTTTTTTCTCTTTGAAACAGACTGTATTGTGTAAAACGCTATACAAATAAATTTGACTTTTCTGTTCTGCTGTATGTGGAACAGGGAAGAGACAATTCATTCTGAATGAAGGAACATCTGGAGACACATTGCTGTGACCTTCTCTCTTTAGCTGTTCACATCTCTGCAGGTTTGACATTTTCCGCTTGGATGCAGAGCAGAGCCCAGCCCCCATAGAGGATAAAGATCTGTGAAGATTAGCGATAATCTGTGATCCAGACTCGTCGTCATCATCCAGCTGAATATTAACCAGACATGTCACATTTCAGTTCTGTCGAACTGAAAAAGGAAGCAAGGTGTCTCACAAATTGCTCACAGATGCATTCATTTGTCATCTGTGCATCCATTTTTGTGTAGTATAATTTTAATCTGCAATACCGTCACGTAATGATCTGTGATGCAGACTCGGGCATGTCTGGTTATTAATATTCAGATGTATGGTGATGCTATTTCAGTTCTGTAGAACTGATCTGAAAGATTCTTTTTATTTTATTTTATTTTTTATTTAATTTTTTAATTTTAGTTAATCTTATTTTAATTAAAAAAGATGCTTGACGTGTCTCAGATTTCTCACAGTTGTTTTGATTTATATGTGTGCCCATTTTTGTGCAGTATTATTTATTCTGCAAAGCCATCAAGTGATAATCTATGATCCAGATTCAGCATCATCATACATCTGAATATTAACAACCAGACATCCTTTATTTTAGTTCTGTAGAACTGATTTGAAAGGTGTATTTTTATTATATTATTTTTAAACTTGTTTTTAAACTTTTTATCTTATTTTTTATTTTATTTTATATTATTTTATATATTAAAAAAGGATGCATGATGTTTTTTTTGTTATTTTTTATTTATGTTATATGTTAAAAAAGGATGCTTGATGTCCCTTAGATTTCTCACAGATGCTTTGGATTATGTTTGCTCATTTTTCTGTAGCCCATTTTATTTTATATTTTATATTTTATTTTTTTATTTTATTTTATTTTATTCTTAATCTTGTATTATTGTTGTTTTATTTTAAATGCTTTGATTTATGTTTGCCCATTTTTGTGTACACTATTTTATTTTATTTTATTTTATTATTTTATATATTTTTTTAAATCTTTTTTTCTTATTTTTTATCTTATTTGATCTTATTTTATTGATAATTAACAACCAGAATATGAACATTTATGTTAACAACCAGGCATGTCATATTCATATATATTTATATGTATATCTATGTGTATGTGTATATATATATATATGAATATGAATATGAATATGAATATATGAATATGACATGTCTGGTTGTAAAACAATAAAAATAAAAAATAATATATATAAATGTTTTAATGTTGTTTTATTTTAAATGCTTTGATTTATGTTTGCCCATATTTGTGTACCCTATTTTATTTTATTTTATTTATTTATTTTTTATCTTTTTTTCTTATTTTTTATCTTATCTTATCTTATTTTATTGCTAAATAACAACCAGAATATGAACATTTATGTTAACAACCAGACATGTCATATTCATATATTCATATATTCATATATATATATATATATATATATATATATATATATATGAATATATATATATATATGAATATATATATATGAATATATATATGAATATATATATATATACATATATATACATATATATATATATATATATATATATATATATATATATATATATATATATATATATATATATATATATGAATATGACATATCTGGTTGTTAACATAAATGTTCATATTCTGGTTGTTATTTGTATATATATATTTTTTTTTATTGTTTTAGCTTGTTTTATTTTATTGAACAAGGAAATTCACAAATTGCTCACTGATTCATTGATTATAATTTGTACGTCCATTTTTGTGTAGTATTTTTCATTCTAGTCTCATCAAAGGCTTCCTGTGAGCTACATATGTGTAGTTTCATGAGAGTCCAGGTTGTTGTTTTGTTTGTTTAAGATCTTCTAAAGGAAACTGTGTAAAATGGCTTGAGTTTGTGTAACCAGAACTGATCAGGGGAATTTGGAAGTCAGATTATTGCTGTCTACTTCCTGAAGTTCCTGTACAGCTGAGAGTCTCAAGGAACTGCAGTCCTCAATATTTAAGCACTGTTTTGTGTTCTCCTCCTGGGTTTTATTAATAACAAACACAACTGGATTTCATATTAGAAATGTTTTCAATACACAGTGTGTGTGTGTTTACATGTATGTGCTTGGAAAATGAGTTCATACCACCCAGGGCTGCAAGGCTTCCTGTAAATCACCCCCTGCTGCGCCCCTGGCCTTCTGTCTGTGGCACACTGAGTACTCGGGGTTAGAAATAAGCATCCATTTTTCCCCCCACAGTTATAATAACTGCAGTGAACTTTGTTTTGCCTTTGTCCTTCCAGTGGAGTATTTTGTCACAGGACTGCCTGGATTTGTGGTGACGGCAGAATGTCATTAGGACTAGCTGTTGTGTTACCTCAGGATTTCCAGCTTCATCTGTGCTCTCTAAGCTGTGATGAGGTGCATTGTGGGTCATACCGGTCGTTATGGTGATTTGGCAGGCTGATTGTGCTCTGTGTTCCAGTGTTGGTCCTGCTCCCCTCTCATTAGGGAAACTTGTGATTCGGCTTAGCGAGTCCTGGAGTGTTGGGACGGGAAATCCAAGCCCCCCTCCCGTCTCCTCTCGCTTTCATTCCTCTCTTTTGTCGTGAACTGCTCTCCACTCCCTTCTCTGTATAATTACTATAACGCATTACTGAGCAGAGCTTGTGACCTCTGCAGTACAGTAGTTTCTCACTGATTGCAGGATGGATCATTTTTGTTCTGGAAGTGAACTTCTCCTTTAAGACTTGTATGGTTTAATATAATGTAAATTATGTCGCTTGAAACGTAGTAGAAAACCCATGAAAGATTTAGGTTATTTTGAAAAATAAATAAATAAAATTATTTTATGCAGATTTTGGACTATGGGGGGGGCGCCAGTATTTCGACGACGTGAAATGGTTGCACTTGGTGCACTATTGGCACTACTTTTTGCTATTTTTACCACAATACAACTTGGAAAATAAAATACTGATATGATGCCACTTTTTGTGGCTTTTGGTTGTAATTTTCAGTCGAAGTGTATCAATGAGAAGCGATGCAAGTCTTAACTGCTTTTCTAGCGATAAGAAGAGGATAAAAGAGAGGAAAGATGCCTTTGGACGAATAAAACATCCTAAAGACCTGCGTCTTTGTTGTTTCCACTTAAGCCCTGATGCATTTGAGGCTTTTAGTAGACCACAGCTACTGAAAGAGCTTATAAATGGCAGAGACAAGAAACGCTAGATGTCATCCTGGCAGGATGTAAATATGCTGACACTTGTTACGACACCGCAGACACTGAAGGAGTTTCTCAGCGCAGATTTCACTTGATATTCGGGTGCCTTTCGACACCTTGAGAAGAATAAACGAAGGTACTGGATTTGGTTTAACTCTACGCTTCCATCCATCACCGCAGGTAAGCTCTTTCAATAGCTATGGTCATTGTATCAGTATTTTATTTTCCAACTTGTGTTGTGATAAAAATAGCAACAGGTAGTGCCAGATGCTCACCGTGTACAACCATTTCACGTCAGCACCCCCCCATAGTCCAAAATATGTATAAAACGATGTGTTTTTTTAAGTAACGTAAATCTTTCATGGTTTTACTACTACATATTTCAGTAAAAGACATCATTTACATTATATTAAGCCATACGAGTCTTAATAACCAGGGTTCTCTTTAAGAAAAGTTCATGGGCATGTGTTTCGCATTGCTTGATGTGTCCTCGACCACACTGTTGCTAATTTATGCGTTTCAAAATTATTTCTGACACTTTTATCGCCGCTAAATACGACACTTCCGTTATCGTCCCGTTTCGCTTTGCACCAGAACATCTGTTCTTAGAGCGACACAGAGATCGGCTGAAACCCTCCCACTGTGGCTTATCCTCACAAACACGGGCCCCCCTGGCTGAGCCAGTCACTGGATGCTGAGGTATAAATGCTTTCTGACAGAGCTGCTCCTCCCTCGGCACTCTGCAGAGGTCAGCACTTCAGTTCACGCTCTGAAAGACACCGCCGTTAAAGTGTGTTACTGTACTGGATAGGATAAACGCATTACTGGGTGTGTGTATTGCGTGTTAAGGGGGCAGACACTGGTTGGGACAGATTAGCATTAGCCGTGTGTGGTAGAAAGGCGGGCTGGGTAAGGGAATGTGTTCTTCTGACCTGTTTGACTGTTTGAGAGTTAATGATTATAGCAGGCTGAGTGTGGCCAATGCAGGAAAAAAAAGGCAGTGAAGACATTCAGTTGAGGACAGTTATGTTCACAAAACAGCAGTGGACAACACAGCTGGAAACCTGTGGAAGGCATTGTGTGTGCTATTGATTTTTGTCCAAGTCTATTGTTTCTGTCTTAACAAATATGAAAAAACCTTTCTGAAATTGTCTGGCATTGCTCCAGCTGATAGTGAATGATTGTCTTTGGCCATGTTTGTCTTAGTCATAAACCAAGAGGAAATCTGTCCTTGAAAAATGTCCTTTCTTTATTGTAAAAACTCAACCCTCAGATTTTGCCTGTGAAAGGAGCGTTTACGCTCATATTGAGTCAAGCATCCCCTCGAGAACCGCTCTAGTGACATTGTGTTCCCACTGTGATTCTTCAACATGTGTTTATGAGAGTACCACGATGCATGCCTTTAACATTTATTATTTTTAATATAATGCAAAAAAGTTGCTGTATTTTTCATCAAACTAAGCATAAATTATTTATACTTTTGGATTATTACAGGTTCAAGCGCATAGTGCTGAAACCCTATTGTAATTGTTAGAATGGTCACGGATCAGTGATCTTCATGTAAAACTGATCGTACAGACCAAACCTTAAGTTGTAGAGACTTGAAACTTAGATGGATGGTAGTACTCACATCGCCTACAACGTGACCCAGGCTTGCCCCAATCATTCTGACGGGGACATTACAGTGATCAAAAGTACGAAATTGCTCTTAACTCCTAAACCGTCAGTTGCAGGCTCAAGTGTCTTATGTCTTTGGAATCCTTGGCCTTGGCCTGTGCGCGGTCTTGGTCTGAAGTTCCACAAGTGTCAAGGACATTTGCATATCTCAAAAAACATAGTCGCAATTGGCCGATAAAATTTGAGCCCCTGTTAGAAAAGGTTAACGAAGGCTGATCGGAACGAAACTCGGTGGGCCTGTTCGACTCACGCGATATCGCATATTTTTTAAGGGTGCAAATGATTGTACATTGCGTGGTTTTTCGCACATACGTGCAATATTCGTATCATACAATAGAACTCCTCATTCCGGACAACTTTGCCTCTGGAACCACTACTGTCAAATACTTTTTAAATGACTGAGAAGATGTGAGAAACCTACTTTTGCAAACTAGTCCTAGGTTTTTCACTTGGTCAGGGAAAAAAACACTTCAGTACATTTCTCTGGACTCTCTAGACCAATAAAAATTTGAAAAAAAAAAATTAAATTTACCCTTTGGGTAGCTATAACAAGGTCATTTAGAGAGGGGGCTCGTCCAAGTTTACCCAAAATCCTATAAAGCCTAAAGGAAAGCTCAAAACTTCACAAAACCTGAGCACATGCAACAGGTGCAGAGTTTTAAGGGGATTGGACCACAGCTGTCACTCACAGTCATAACCATTAAAAAACATTTCTATGCTAAATTATCTGGATTTACCAAAAAAATGCTTTTTAAATCATTGATTTAGGTGGTTACAAGCTTGCTAAATAATGTCTTTTTTCGTATGTGCTTAAATGCCTTGAACCCTGATAAACACTGCTTGCAGCTATATATATAATTATTGTCCAAAATATGACCCAAACTGTTTTCATGCAGTTCACCTGAACATTCAATGTAAATTGCTGTTGACTACACTGACACTCTCAGTGGTTTGGGCCGCAGGTAGTAAACGTTCCCTGGTTGAAGTGCAGAGAGAAGTTAATGGCTTAACCCTCTTATCGCAGCTAAGGTGCTCTCCGTGACTCAGCTGATAAAGCGGTTGGGTTGTTTTTAATGGGCTTGGGCGTGAGCGGCATCACTGTAATGGACTATGAGGATGAAGCACAGTCCTCATCATCTGTGTCCGCAGTAGGTTATCGTCTCTCTTACAGCATCGGGGATGATTATGTTATTGGATAAGAAAGATGGGTTTGCGAGTAGTGGTGAAACGATACCAAAACAACAGTAGTCGATACCAATAACAGTGTCAAAATTCTTGATGCAAATGATCTACCGCTGGAAAAACAGATATGCAAATGAACACACTTTTTTTAATGTGTGTTAATTTTAGTTATAAGTTAACATTTATTTTAGACACAATCAACTGTGTTTGGTAGTTTAAAATAATTTCACATTTTGACGTAATTACTATTGACTTCTAACAACAGTTTGGTACCAAAATACCGTTTCCTTATTGTGAGTATTCTTTGCACACATATTGGGTATCTGATGTGCTCAGAAACCCCAACACACACAAACACATACTGTCTGCAACACAAATGTGGAATGCTGGGGGTTTGGAATTGCAGTCCCCATTGAGCTGTTCTGCGGCGCTGCCCTGTATCCTGGAGTCTGTCACACATGAGTCATACTGCAATATATCATTGAGAGAGGGAGAGAAGAGGAGGGAGGGGAACAATATTGCTGCAACACTTAAAAAAAGAAAGGAAACAGCAGGAAGTCGGTATTGAATATTGATTCATTTCTTGCTGTTTCAAGGATGCATTACGCAGCAAAACAATGCATGCAAATCATGGCACATAATTTTTCCTTTGCTCTGAGTCCTTTACTCTGTATACTGTGTCTCTCTGTATCTCTTGCAGTGTCACGTACACTTATGCAGAAAACCAAACGTTGTCCTTTCTCTTCTTCAGTCCTGTGGCATTAGAAAGGCCTTGCTTTCTGAGGCTGTTCTGAATGTTACTAGACAATGTTATTAGATTAGGCGCATTAGGTCAGTGTTCAAAATGACAGCTGGGTTTTCTCTGTGCTCTGACAGTCCTGTTTGTTTTCCTCTGATTGGTACAGAGTGCCCACTTGGAGTTGATAGATGCCTTAATGGCAGTGGGTGCCATGGAGACGGTGAGCACAGTCTTGGCGAGCGGCGGATCGGAGCTGCTTGGTACAGATGCAACCTGGGAGAGAGCCCTGCTTTACTGGGTGAACACGGTGAGTCTTTTAAAGAAAGTAAGCAACACAGTTTCTTGGAGCTCAAACAACTCTTATAAACTCTCATAACCCATAAATCAAACTAGAACTTTCATTTACAATGTTTAAAAGAGTAGTAAAAACCTATAATAATTTACTACATTATTTACTCACTCTCATGTCGTTTTAAAACCTGTATGTTTATCTTTTGTTGAGCAGAAAGAGATGCTTAACCTAATCTGTGATATTCCAAACATTTTTATGGTGGGGAACATTATCTACTAACAGCTTAAAATTTCAATTACTTTTATAGTGTTTTTTTTGTGTCTTTTTGGAGATTGAGAGCTCTGTCCCAAATTGCTTTCACTGAATGGGAAAGCACCTTGAATATTCTGTGTGTTCCTATGCAGGGGAAAAAAGTCAAAGAAGCTTGGAACAACATAAAGATGACTACATATTTTTTTATTTTTGGGTGAACTATACTTTACACTTCCCTGTTTACATGTACTAACCTCTAATTTACAATATTACTGGCCCTAAAATAGAACCCTGTGGAACAACCTCTAGTATACAATATGACTGGCCTTAAAATAGAACTCTGTGAAACCACCTGTAGTATACAACATTTCTGGCCCTAAATAGAACCCTGTGGAATAATCTCTTGTATACAACAATATTTCTGACCCTAAATTAGAACCCTGTGGAATAATCTCTAGTATACAATAATATTTCTGGCCCTAAAATAGAAACCTGTGGAATAATCTCTAGTATACAATAATATTTCTGGCCCTAAAATAGAACCCTGTGGAATAATCTCTAGTATACAATATTACCGGCCCTAAAATAGAACCCTGTGGAACAACATCTAGTATACAATAATATGACTGGCCCTAAAACAGAACCCTGAGGAACCACCTCTAATATACAATATGCCTGGCCTTAAAATAAAACCCAGTGGAACAACCTCTAGTATACAATATTACTGGCCCTAAAAAAGGACCCCGTGAAACAACCTCTAGTATACAATAATATTACTGGCCCTAAAATAGAACCCTGTGGAGCAACATCTAGTATACAATAATATGACTGGCCCTAAAACAGAACCCTGAGGAACCACCTCTAATATACAATATGACTGGCCCTAAAATAGAACTCTGAGGAACAACCACTAGTATACAATATTATGGGCCCTAAAATAGAACCCTGTGGAACAACCACTAGTATACAATATGCCTGGCCTTAAAATAGAACCCTGTGGAACAACCTCTAGTATATAATATTACCGGCCCTAAAATGGAACCCTGTAGAACAACCTCTTGTATACAATACTTCTGGCCCAAATATAGAACCCTGCAAAACACCTTTACAAAAGACACTGTGGGTGTGGTCTTCCACATATAAAGTCATGTAGACTACTTTGATTTTGACTTTTGATGTTATGTCATTGTCCTAAGGTGTTTAATGTTTTTCTTTGTTGTAGCTGAATCAAAAACTAAAGGAACAAACAGAAGGTACACAAAATGATGCATCTCAGCCTAGTACTGAACCACAGCCTGTTCAACCTTCGGTAAGAAAAACTCATAAACAAACGAACATACAGACTTGCTCACGAAAAGCTCAAAGGGCACTTGTATACGATAACTTGACCCCTACACGTCTACACAGTCACTCATTTCCTTAGCAGCACTATCTTTTTCCTCAAGGTCTACTTTGCTGTCTAAATACCTATCCTGTCCTCTTCCTCCTCCTTGCTTCCCCTTCTACCTCTTTCTCCTCTCATGTTCCTTCACTTTTCTGACAGTGTCCCACTCGCTGGTACTGGAAACTTGTTCCTGTAAGTCTTTCTCTTGTCTTCCATTCCACCCTCTTTCCTCCATTTTCCTGTCCTAAACCCATATAAAGCTGTCCCTTTTCGCCCCCTGCTGGCAGTACAGGTTACGTAGATGGAATTTGATTCCTTTGACCTCTTTGAGCAGTTAATCTAAACCATGTCTCAATTTGAAAGTTCCCTCCCTTATAACATGGACATACTATGGCTCATACATGTATTACATGACAAATTATCTTTAATAATATTTTCAATTACTTGCAATGTACCTAAAGAATAGTGTGGAATGTACAGTAATAGAAAAAATAAGTCAAAATGCAGCTTTTTGTTTATAGCTTATGTATCTTTTCATGGCACATATGTATCCTCAGCATTGAACTGCTGTTGAGAGAGATGTAGTTTCACTGCAGCAAGTCCTTGTTCTGACACTGTAGACTCTGCATTTAAACGTTACATGGAACTCTTAAGGGAGATGATTTAGATTCAGATATTTCCTCTGGGTGAACCAAATTTGGAGTCAAAGACGGTATCGTTTAGTAACAGTTTTTTTCTGAGGACACCTCTTGGGTTAGAGGAGTAGTGTCAGATGTCTCAACATCCTGCATCTTTATTTGCATTACAAAAAATAAGCCAAAAATAAACATGCATGTAAATTTAAACACAATCTATGGTGGTCAAGTGAATAGTGTGTGTGTCATTAGTGCTCTTATCTGCTAGTGCATGTTGTGTGTATCAAGTAGAAAAGGTCTCTATTGATGTATCAGGTGTTGGCTATACACACAGATGCCTCTCTGTTCATTGCTCTGACCTGTTGAAGACTAAGTCTCTTGAGTGTTTGCTGTCCCACTTCCCGTTAACAATGTCCTTGCTGTTTCTCGGCTTATGTCTCATTCGCTTTTACTGCATTTTGCCTTCATGCACTACTTGCATGGATTGTTATATTTTTGTGGCCATGTTTTTTTTTCTCTATTGCTGTCTCGTAGTTGTTAGTATGCATTTTTCATTTAGCGTTATTTCCATCTCCCGTGTTTTTGCACTTGCACAAAATGGATAACTAATTTGTGGTAGCGTCCTGTCACTGTTTAACAAATGCACTGTCTGCTGTTAATGAAAAATAAACTATTTCACAATAACAATATTGTGTAACAAGCAACATAGCTCAACCCAATATTTTTCTTGTTCAGATCCGGTACAGGAAGGACAGGATGCAGTCTAAGCTCAAACCCTTTTTTCCTGTGGTGAATGAAGTGAAGGATCTCTCAAACGGATGTGCTATTGCTGCTGTTATTCACCATTACTGTCCTGGTCTACTGAGATTAGAGGGTATGGTCACATTTCAAACCTCAATGTGTCATTTTGTAGATGAGTAAGAAATTAATTTAATTTTTTTTTTGTCCTATTAGATGTGTGTATGAAGGACTCCATGTCTGTGGCTGACAGCCTGTACAACCTACAGCTGATTCGAGAGTTCTGTGACAGCTGTTTGAAGAGCTGCTGCCCTCTAGTGTTGGAGGATTTTCTCTACAGCCCATCAGAATTAAAGGTATGTAGACACCCAAGTTAAAACATGAAGAGTATAGGGAATCTGTATAGTGTAGTACAGTTAATAAAACAAGATTATGTACTGTGTTGGTTATTTTAAAATATGCTTTTAAGTATGCAGTAGGCCAAAAATGGGGCCATAGGGTTGCACAATGTAGATTCAGACACTTTAGGTCTTTAGACTGTTCAGTAACAATAAGTGCTGAAGAAACATCAACTGTGGATCCTCTTCACATGAGTATAATGGGATAGGGTCATCAAAATATCTTGTAAATAAATACTGTAATTGTGCGGTATCAGCCATCAACCATTATGATTTATGGTATTTTATGTAGTGTATTTTTCTCTTTCTAGACAAACATACTGAGCTTTCTGGCAGAGCTCTTGTATTGGTTTGAGGTCTCAAAGCCTGAGTTTGTTCAGCCACTGCAGGACTCTGAGCTGACTGGTAAGTGTATGTCTCGATGAATAAATGGTTCATTTTCCTGTAGATGTGTATGCTCCTTTTTAGATTTTTGTCTTTTAAAAAGTCATGTAAAATAAAGTACTTTTTTTATTCTTGTAGAAACATCTGGAAGGACCAACAATGGCAACAGTGGGTCCAGCAACAGGTACAACGGAATACATTTTTGGCATTTGATTGCATAAAAGCCATATATATATATATATATATATATATATACACTGTGTGCAGAATTATTAGGCATGTTGATATTCTGGTCATATTTTTTTTCCAAACACATTTTACCAATTCCAAACCACATCAGTCTTAGTAACTACTGTTAATTTTGTATTTAATCATTTATATGTGATGTATAATTGTCCGTGAAGGCTGGAAGTGAAAAACTACTATTCAGGTGTGCAGGATTATTAGGCATGTTTTCGTTTACAGCTAAAATGAGCCAAAAAAGATATTTAACCCAGACTGAAAAGTCCAAATTATTAAATGCCCATGAGAAGAATGCAATACTAATGCATTACAAGAATTTGCAAAGTTAAGGCTTGACCATTGGACAGAGAAATGCTTGTTGAGTCTGCATGGTCAGAAAAAACAGGTGGAGAAGAAAAGATGCATGTTAACTGCAAAAGAATTAGGAATTAAGGTGAAGAATTAGGTGTGACACCATCAGGAACCGTTTAGTCTCCAGCGCCACCATTTTCCAGAACTGCAACCTACCTGGAGTCTTCAGAAGTGCAATGTGTCAGGTTCTCAGAGACTTTGCTTGGTAAAAAATCCTAAAAAATGCCCCTTACTTAATAAGAATAACAAGCTGACGTGTTGTGAAATACATGAAGACAGTTTTTTTATATGCTTTAGAGACAGATAAGTTGAGAGTGACTCTTGAAGGACAAGCATCACATCCTCTTGTGCCTCTGATTCAAGAATTTATCTTCCAAAATCTGGCAGTAAGTTTTGGGAGTTCATGTTTAGTCTCTTATCCTGAAAAGTCTGACTTGCAGAGATGGACTAAAATGAACTCCCAAAACTTACTGGAAACGGTTCCTGATGGTGTCACACCTAATTCTTCACCTTAATTCCTAATTCTTTTGCAGTTAACATGCATCTTTTCTTCTCCACCTGTTTTTTCTGACCATGCAGACTCAACAAGCATTTCACTGTCCAGTGGTCAAGCCTTAACTTTGCAAATTCTTGTAATGCATTAGTATTGCATTCTTCTCATGGGCATTTAATAATTTGGACTTTTCAGTCTGGGTTAAATCTCTTTTTTGGCTCATTTTAGCTGTAAACGAAAACATGCCTAATAATTCTGCACACCTGAATATAAGGAGTTTTTCACTTCCAGCCTTCACGGACAATTATATATCACATATAAATGATTAAACACAAAATTAACAGTAGTTATTAAGACTGATGTGGTTTGGAATTGGTAAAATGTGTTTGGAAAAAAAATATGACCAGAATATCAACATGCCTAATAATTCTGCACACAGTGTATATATATATATATATATATATATATATATATATATATATATATATATATATATATATATAATTTGAAATCATAAATAGTCACAGAATGCACAAATGATAAATGAATACCTAAATGAGCCTTTATAAAATCAAGGCCGAAGCTTAACATGATTTACTTGCCTTTCATGTGCCAGTGGTTCTCCATCTATCTTCAAAAAGCCTTTTCTGCCCATCTCTTCCCCTGTGACTGCAGCAACAGGTGAGGAAAACATGCTGTCACTCTGTCCTGAGTCATCATTTGCCATTATGTGTTTGTTCCCTTCTTTGTAATGCATGTACGCGCTGTTTATTCTTGTTCACATAAAGGAACAATCACATGGTCTGTGTTTGCATGTTGTATGTGTCATCCAGTCATGTGTGTGTTTGTGTTGTCTCTATGACCAGGATCTCTGACTCAGTCTACCTCAATGTCTCATGTAGAGGCAGCAGGACGGACGTGGACTAAGAAACCACTTAGGTATGGTACCTCAGTGTTTTATGCATTTTTCCTTTTCTTATTAATACTTTTTTTTGGGAGGAATTAATATTTTTTTCTTGACGGCTCTTCAGTCGTCCCCTGTCCTCTGCTGTGTCCTTTAGTATCCCTTTTGGACTGGACAGTGATGTGGACATTGTGATGGGGAACCCTGTTATAACTCGGTCTGTCAGTTCAGACAATCTTAACCCTGCTGGTCAGTCCATGACACATGTCCCCTACACACCTCCAGAGGACCTCAGCCACTTGCTGAGTAAGGCTCCCGGGCCTAATGGCCCTCAGAGAGCTTCCTGGGCCACTCAATCTCGTCCAATGCTGGCTGAAGAGAACGGCATTGATGATAGTGAAACGGGAGAGCTACCAACCATTGAAGAGGCACTGCAGATCATCCACAGCGAAGATAAAATGGAGCCTCGCCTTCACCCGGACGGGGCACCTGATGGTTTCTACCTGCATTCACCAGATGATCCAGCAAGTGCTAGACTCAATGGCAGCCCAGTGACTCTCAGCTCTTCAGCCCCATCCCGCTCAGGAATGCTCTACCACCGATCCTCAGGAGTCCCACCAGAGCCCAGCCGCACCAGACACCCCTCAGAGGGATCCAGAGATGACGACTCTGTTTTAAGAGATGGAAGTGTGGATTCAGATGCCTCAGAAGATCTTCCAAAAACTCACTCCACCCCTGCCACACCTGCCTCGGGTCCTCGCATAACACGACCGGGTGGTGAAGAGACACCGGATAGCGGTGTTAGGATGACCAATTTTGCTGAACGGAAGAAGAAACTTGTTCCAGAGCAGGTACGACCTACTGAACCACAAGCCCCACAAATGACTACGTGGGCTAAGAAATCAGAGGAGAGCCCCAGTAAGAGTCCTGCTCTCAGCACTGAAATGTCCGAGCTGGGGGCAAGGCTGGAGGAGAAGCGGAAGGCCATTGAGGCTCAGAAGAAGCGTATAGAAGCCATCTTTGCCAAACACCGGCAGCGGCTGGGAAAAAGTGCCTTCCTACAGTTAAAGAAGGAGCAGGAAGATGGGGATGGCGAGGAAGGACGACAAGTGGAAGATGACCTTAGCCGTTTGGCGCTGGAGGAGAAACTGGCACGTTTGGAGAGAGAAGAGCAGCAGGAGGAGGAACAGTTAAAAAAGGGCTCCTCAGTAGAAGAAGAGAGGAATATCAAGCCCTCTGCCCAACAGGACAATCCAGTAGAGAAAGAAAAAGCTGGAGTAGGAGTTCCTGGAGGAAAAGGCACAGCCCCACTGGGAGATTACAACAATGCTGTGTCTAAACTAAGTGCTGCTCTCAATTCTCTTCAAAGCGATATGCAGCGTCTCTCGGAGCAGCAGAACCAGTTGATGAAGAAGAAGGCAGCTCCTAACAACCAGGCTTGGGTTATCCCACCCAGCTCCAAAACCTCAACAACTGCCACACCTTCTCGTTTGTCAAGGGAGTCCACTCGTGATCTGCCCTCTGCCTCTTCCTCTCCTTCCCCATCTCGCAAGATTGCAAGTCAAACTGCACCCCCCAAATCACCTGCGTCCCACCGTAGGGCACAGTCTGCACCTCCAAAGAGCCCCAAACTGCATCACCACCCTCGACCTGCGGAGCTCAAGACTCCTGTTTCCACAAGAGTTATAACTCCCCCTCAAAGTGTGGACAACATTCCTCACTTACGAAGAGTGTCCCCGTGGCAGTACAGGGATCAGAACTCATCCTCTTTCAGCATAGGTACCTCCAGTCAGAATGAGTCCCGCTCAGCTTCGTCCCTGGCTAGACCGGATGACAACTTCTCCGACACAGGCTCGAGCGAGGACCATACGATCTTCAGTATGGAACTGGACAGCGGACCTTCACAGGTTCTTCCCCGAAAGGACCGTCAGGGTGGCAACAGCTCAGGAGCTCCTTCCGAGTGCTCCTTTGAGAGTGACGTTCCTGCAGCGGCTTTCAATGGCAAGCGCAACAGCCTTATTGAAATCTCGCTGTCCTCTCTCAAAGCATTAGAGGGTGAAGAAGCCGATCAGAGCCAGGAAATCTTCTCAGATTCAATGAGCGACCAAACAGAGCCAGAAACTAGGGGTGGAGTTGGATTCTTCTTCAAGGTTAGGGGAGAATCACTTGCTTAACTTGAGCGGCATTTTGCCTGAAAGTTGTAGCCTTTATTTAACTGTCTGAAACTCTGTAGCAGGATGAAGCTCGACCTGAGGATGAGATGGAGAGGAGAAGAGCTGCTTTAATTGAGAAACAACAGAAGAGAGCAGAGGAGATGAAGAGACGAAAACAGGAGCAAGAAAGAGAGAGGGAGGCAAGGTAAGGCTTACCAACAAAGCTGTGGAAGGTGACAGTTATGTGTAGTATGAATGATGCCACAAATATTTAGGGGTTTTGAGATGTGTAATTTTACTTTCTTAGTGGTTAGCCTTTTGTTGAGCCAGTGAATAAGCCAAATCAGTGCTGAAACAAGTCTCCTAAAGCATAGGTCTTCAACCCTGTTCTTGGGGACCCACTGTCCTGCAAAGTTTATTTCCAACCTGCTTCAGCACACCTGGTCCCTGACTTGTTTAGTGATCTTAAAGACCTTGATTTGCTGTTTCGGGTGTGTTTGATTGGGGTTGGAGCTAAGCTCTGCAGGATAGTGGATCCTCAGGAGCAGGGTTAAAGACCTATGCCCTAAAGGGATAGTTCACCCCAAAATTAAAATTCTGTCATTAATAACTCACCTTCATGTCGTTCAAAACCCATAAGACCTTTGTTCATCTTCGGAACACAAATTAAGATATTTTTGATTAAATCCAAGAGCCTTCTGACCCTGCATAGACAGCAACGCAATGTTCAAGGCCCAGAAAGGTAGTAAAGACATTGATAAAATAGTCCATTGGTTCAACTGTAATTCCATGAAGATTCTAGAATACTTTTTGAGTGCAGAGAAAAAAAAAAGATTTTATTCAACATTTTCATCCGTTCAGCGTTCACGAGAGTGCAAGAGTTTTTGTATATGCTATCTAATATACTCAAACTTAATATGTTAGTCCCTATATTACCTTTTAGACATTGTGACCTATATCAATGTTGTCTATAAATGTAACAGCAGGTCATCTTCAGTGGATGAGCCTCGCAGAGGAGAGGAGAGACCCAAAACTCCTTCTACCCCTCCGCCTTCACGTACCCCTCCGCCTCCACGCACCCCTCCACCAGAGGGCACTCCTCAGCGGCGTGGAGACTTCACCCGCCAAGAGTATGAACGCCGACATCAGCTAAAAATTATGGAGGATCTAGATAAAGTTCTCCGACAGAAACCCACGACAGTAAGAGGCGTCAAGAAGCAGAGACCCAAAACAGTGTTCAGAGATGACTCCGACCTGTCCCGAAGCCCTGCCAAAGGGCTCATGGGTAGGTCAATGATCATCCGGAGGCTTATTTTCTTTCCATCGATAGTCATAGTTAGAAAGCCATATGTCATATCTCAACTCTTTTCTCTCTCAGGTTCTAGACTAAATAAAGTGTACTCCCATTCAACAATGAATCTGTCCTCCATGGCCAACGACAACGGGACGTTAGCTGTCAGAAAATCTCCAAGGTAAATCTAATTTGTATATGTTTGTCTGATAAAACACCTGCTCCTTATTGTGACTTTGTCTCTAAACATGTATTCTTTCCCACAGCCGTTCTCATTCACCATCCAGACTGCTATCACCAGGTCGTCTTGCTGCACAGAATGGGGACTGGGATAATGCATCTACTATTTCATCCCCAGCCTCCATCCCAGAATACACTGGTAAACTATAAAAATTTCATGATTTGCAGTTTGGTTAGTGGTGCTTGCTAAAGCATTTAGTGAACAATTTAGTGAACAACTTATCGGACACAGTTTGATGATAAATCACACTGCAAATCCCGTGACTTTTTGAAGAGACTAAGGGGCCGTTTTTAGCCAAAACCGTGAAATATTTTTTGCGTTTTGCGTGTTTGTTTTGGGGACTGAAAACACCACCGTTATCATTTCCATGTAAACACCCGATATGGGAATCTTTGAAAACGGTGACATCATGCACATTGTAGTATGTGTTAGGTATGTAGACATTCGCAGTATGTGTCGATTTTAAAGGCAAGCGCGAAAAGACTTTTCCGTTTACTACTTCTTTTTGCATTCATTTTGTAATTGAACCTGATCCAGACGAAAGTTTCAGAGGCAGTGTGTAAACTTAATTGACACAACATGAGGTTGTATTTATTTTTTAATGTGTGAAAATTTTGGATTGATATTTCAGACTCAGTGTGCAATGACCTGGCTCATAGAGACTTTAATAAACTCGAGCTATATCTTGAGACCACAATATATGTGACTCTATAACACAAAACTAGTCATAATGGTCAATTAAAATCTCCATTGATGTATAGTTTGTTAGGATAGGACAATATTTGGCTGAGATGCAACTATTTAAAATTCTGGAATCTGAGGGTGCAAAAAAAAAATCAAAACATTGAGAAATGCAAATGAAGTTCTTAGCAATGCATATTACTAATCAAAAATTAAGTTCTGATATATTTACGGTAGGAAATGTGCAAAATACCTTCATGGAACTTGATCTTTACTTAATATCCTTATAATTTTTTGCATAAAAGAAAAATTGATCATTTTGACCCATACAATGTATTGTTGGCTATGGCTACAAATATAACCGTGTGACTTATGCAACTGGTTTTGTGGTACAGGGTCACATATACACTTGGAAATTGGCTCTTTTCATTAGAGACCGTGAACAACCTATTAACCATCTAACAATATCTTAGCATTGTGGTTTGTAAGTTTTGCATGGGCAAGTACCAGTTTAGTTTTAAGATTGTTTACATTAGATCATGTGATCAGAAAACTTACTTTGACTCATTGTGTTTTAAACAATGACTTTTGCATTTTTGTTTCAGGACCAAAACTCTACAAGGAGCCAAGCTTCAAGTCCAATAAGTTCATTATCCATAATGCAATCTCTCGCTGTTGCTTGGCAGGCAAGGTCAACGAACCACAAAAAAACAAGATTGTAGAGGTAAGTGACCTATCAGTCGTCATCTTTAGCACACTCTGGCCTTTCATGACTTGCTGCAGACAGCAAACACATATTTGCATTGGGCATTTGAATGCATGATGTAATGGTCTGTCCCGTTCATTTGTATTTCGTTCTTGTCTGTGAAAGGAAATGGAGAAAAGCTCTGCAAACCATTTCCTCATCCTGTTCCGGGATGCCAGCTGTCAATTCCGGGCGGTTTACACCATGAACCCCGAGACGGAAGAGATGGTTCGGCTCACAGGCATCGGGCCACGTGTTATTAGTCCCGCTATGGTGGAGTCGATCTACAAGTACAGCTCTGACCGCAAACAGTTCACGGTCATCCCGTCCAAGACCATGTCCATGAGCGTGGATGCCTTCACCATTCCCAA
Source organism: Labeo rohita (assembly GCF_022985175.1). Taxonomy (NCBI): domain Eukaryota; kingdom Metazoa; phylum Chordata; class Actinopteri; order Cypriniformes; family Cyprinidae; genus Labeo; species Labeo rohita. The sequence goes on from NC_066871.1 coordinate 6,949,936, forward strand.
CCACCTCTGGGAACGCAAGCGCCCGGGAACCCCAAAGAAGCTCGGGACGCCAAAATAAAGCCTGCTGAAAATGCCAACTATGCCTGAGCTGGCCACACCACCCTGGGTTTCTGTCCCCACTCCGGTAGAGTAGCGGAGCACAGTGGAGCGCATGCCAGGAGAAAGGGTGGGACAACAAAAAAAGAGGCCGTAATACAGAAAATCCTAAAATAAAGTGCCCTCAGAGGTCCAAGGGGTGCATAAGCTCTCGCAGTAAGTACAGGTCAAGTTACAAAGATCTATTCAGAAATCTCTGTTGCCATTTTCTTAAGGTATCTCAAGTGAACTCAAGTCATGTTTCGGAGAAAAGGGCCTGATTGGTTTTCTAAGATTGTACAAAATGTATCCTTGACATTTTAATGTTAAAACTTTAGATGCAACTTTCCAGTCTCGTCTTTCAAATAAAATGAATGTCCTCCAGAAACTTGAGAAGATCCTCAAAAATGCTACTATCTTCCAGCTCCTTCCCTCCTTTACTTACTAAACTGGATCCGTTGACATGTAAAGGATGCCCCAAATGAAATCGGATCTTTGCTCTTTGATGAATGTAGGGCACAAACCAACACAGGCCTTCTTATTGTCATCAGCTTCTCAGTCTTAAGTGACTGAATGTAGAACTGTATTACAAGGGGGCACAGCCACTCTACGTCACGTCACGCGAAAAAATCCCATGCTGCTGTCCATTTCGAGTCTGTCTTGCTCTTTAATCAAACCGCCCTGTCGTTTGGCCTTCCTAAAGTCAGTCGTAGACATCTGGATGTTTGTTTTCTTAATGCTTCGGACCTAGTCGTAACTGGAACACTCAAGCTTTGGACCTCAGGAGAGCATGTTAAAGACTCAAATATTTTTCCTTCCCATTCGCTTTAATTAAGAATGAATGAAAACGCAAGAAGATGCCAGAACATGCTGTTGATTTCCATTAATGATACTCAAAAAAATGAAGGAAGTCTTTTTACTCTGTTTAGCTGTAACTGGAAAAATAATGTAAGAAAAAAAATCAAGGCTGATTTAATATACTGTATATTTGAATGCTGTTTATTGCTGATTCTTTCATTTTTGACAATGATTTGTATATCGTGGAGATTTGTAAGCAATGAATAAGCTACCCTGCTGCTTCACTACTAGAGCTGGATGTGCTGGTGTGAATGAGTGCGTGAGCGGGACCGGGGACAGAATGCGACAGATGGTGAGAAACAATAAACGCAAATCTGATATCAACTCTCACTTACGAACCCAGAGCTGAGTGAACAAGTATTCTTGTTTGGTGTAACGCATAGTTGCGCCCTGACATGCAGCAGCACATAGTGATATACCAATAGTGAACGCCAACAGTAAGTGATATTAAACAAACACTAAAAGAAAGGCAGACGAGCAGCCCTGGTGTCTGCAGCCTTAAACGGTTATTATGTTGTTCTATTACTATAATTTATGAATAGTCTCCAAACTGTCTAACTTGGCCTTATTTGTTGTCTTTTTGTATAAAAGGGGCATTTAGTCTGTTTCTCTTCATCAAAGCACTAAAACAACTGATGATTCAATCAGGCCACCCTTTCCTGTCTTTGGAGAATCAGATGAAGTACTTCGCAGATTTGCCGTAAAGATGTACATATTTTTGTAAAGAGCAAAAAAAAAAAAAAAAAAAAAAAAAAAAAATCATTTGTAAAATGATTGAATGATATGTTTCCGTGTCAAGTGAATGGGAGATGTGCATTTGTGTGTTGGTTGCATGTGTTTGTTTGTCTGGGTAAAACATGATGGTTTAATGTAACTGGATTCTGTGCAATTTTGTAGGATGTTAGGTCACCTAAGGTGTATTTATTGGGTAAGGATGAACTAGAGTTTTCTGTTTAGTTTCAGATTTTATTATTTATGTTCTGGCAAATGTGGTGATTCACTCGTTCATTTCAGAAAGCACATTAATGTTTTGTATTTTTCTTTTACTGTTTCCACGTTCATGTTGGTAGATTTTGTTTTCTCCCAAATTCTTTGATTATGGATCAATCCCATGTGACAGGAGTAGAAAATAAAATCATTTTTAAATAATCCCAATTATTTCTCATCATCATTGATTTTACTTAAGTTCTATCAGTTTTATACATTGTATCAGCTTTTGTTGCCATTTTATAAAAATGTTTGTTTTGCTTTTAAATTTAGTATTTTTACATGACCATGTCTATTTTTTTCTTTCGGTATGTTCACATTATTCCTACTCAAAAAGTGCGTATTTGTACATGTGGGTTAATGTTAACAGTCCTAGTCAAATTTCACCCCCAAATGTAAAAATAAATAATAATTAAAGCTGCAAGCAGCGTTAAAAGGGCCCTTGCACCTGGGCTCACCATCACCTGGTGGCTTTAGGAAAACAGCGAATGGTGGGCAATATATTTTGAAAGTGGTAAATATAGACTAAATAGAATAGAAAGTCATTTATATGTGCCAAACATCCTACTACCAGCTGGTGGCACTATGACTATAACTAGATATTTGCATTTAGATGTCTTCAGTCCAGCACTTTTATCAAACATATGAAGTTTGGTGCAGATTGAACATGGTATGTTTGAGTTAGTGTAAAGCATGACGTATCCTGCTGCCAACAGGTGGCGCTATTATTATAACAGAATATTGGCCTTTAAATGTGTTCAGGCCAGAATTCTTATTGAACGTGTGAAATTTGGGGCAGATCAGACATTGTATGCCTGAATTATCACAACTTACTTTTTCATGGCGAAATGTCAAAGTTTGTCAGGCTGCAACGGACACACACTTTAACGGAGAACTTCACTTCCAGAACAACAATTTACAGATAATTTAAATAATTTACTCACCCCCTTGTCATCCAAGATGTTCATGTCTTTCTGTCTTCAGCTTCAAAGGGCTCTTAACGATCCCAGCCGAGGAAGAAGGGTGTTATCTAGCAAAACGATCAGTCATTGTTTTCGAAAAATAAAAATTTGTATACTTTTTAAGCACAAAAGTTTGTGTAACACAGGCTCTAGCTGGATGCGCGTCCACGGGTCGTTCTTGAACGATTCGTTCATTTTGAACAAATCTTTAATGTGACTCGGGAAGAACGAGTCGTCTCGAGGAGTGATTCATTCAGTCTTGCATGCGCAGCATCCTATTAGATTAGGTTCTGTACTGGAATTAGTTCACCTGTTTCGAGTCTTTGGGTTTTTTCGAGACGTTCGTCCATCATATGGGGCTGTCACATGATGCTGATTTTGCTAATAAAATGCTAAAATAATGAAATGACTTGGGAAAAAAAAGATTTGTTAATTTTGCTGAATGAAACTCAAAGGTCCGAGTCAGTAAAATGATTCAAACTTCCCATCACTACTACAAATCACATCTTTGAATCACCACAAGTTTATTGTCTGTGTACTCCGGCTCAAAAAGGTAGAGTATGTCGGGAAAAACTCTTTTCTCCTATCATTTTCAGAATCGTCCGACATCATTGTACCTTTTTGTTTGTAAACAGTGTTTGACTTACTTCCACTTTCTTAGTCTTTGCCTGTTCCCTTTGTAAACACTGGGTCTGTAGTTCCGCCTACGTTCCGCGTGACCTTTCAACGTGATTCAATAGTACGTGAACGCGCATCCCAGAGCCTGTGCTACATGAGCTTTTGTGCTTAAAAAGTATACAAATTTTTATCCCCCCACCCCCCAAAAAAACGGCCGTTCGACCCCCCTGGGATCGTTTACAACTGCATTTGGGATCGTTTTAAGCCGCATTTAAACTACGTTTTGGAAGTTCAAAATTGGGGCACCAATAAAGTCCATTATATGGAGACAAATCCTGAAATGCTTTCCTCAAAAACCATAATTTCTTCATGACTAAAGACAGAAAGACATGAACATCTTGGATGACAAGGGGGTGAGTAAATTATTTGTGAATTGTTGTTCATGATTCTCCTTTAACAAAAACTCAAGATCTTTGCAATTTAATGTCATCAAGGGCTTTAGAGTACACTGACCAATTTTGGTATTGATCTGTTTAAATCTCTAGGAGTCTGTTTAAATATAACGCTTGAAAATGGGAAAAAAAAAAAAAAAAAAACGGCACAAAACTTTCAAAGAGAATTCAAAATAACAGACTTCCTGTTAGGTTTCAGACTTCGTATCGGGGGACTTTTTTTTTGTAGGTATAGGCGTGTTACATGTGTCTACCGAATTTCATATATGTATGTGAAACGTAGCTCGAGGGGCACTTGTTGAAATTGCTATTGAGCCGTTTTACCACACCCACTTCTAAAACCCAAAGTTTCATGAGTTTTTGAGCATGTTTAGGCCCTCAAAAATGCAATTCATTTTGGAGAAGAAAAATCTGGGCAATTCCAATAGGGTCCTCGCACCACCAGTGCAAGGAGCCCTAAAAATGATAAACATAATTCAAGTTTGTAATTTTCTTTATTCTTCAGTAGATTTTTATTGCTTGAAGTAATAAGAAGTTACATGAAGTAATTCTGGATTCTTATTCTTTCTTTTCTTCAAAATATATATATTTTTCTTTTTGAAGTGAAATATGACCTGGACTTGATGGGCTTCTTTACCTTCTAAAGCTGCATTCTAGATACAGGACACATGAAATCTGACCATAGAAATATATATATAGACACTTTTATTGGAAACTCGAATCTGTGAGACAAACACAATGTGTGATGAGTCTCTGTGTCTATAATATAGAGGTGAGACCGTTATGTTTTTATATAAATGGCAGTGTTTGAATGCTATGACTGGATGGGATCCATAACTGTAAGGTAAGTAGTTCAAAGAATGTGAGTGTATGTGTCATGTCATGGGCTCATAATACCTGAAACCAGTTTTTGTTCCTATTGTTAACTAGTACGTAGTGCCAGCTAATGATAACACAGGACTTGTTCGAAGCTCAAAATTGTTGGACACCAGAGGTCAGCACTGACAGAGAAATGCAGAGAAAGCATTGCCAATAACAAGCTTCTTTGATCATGTCTCATGTGTGCTTGGCATGAAGCATTTCAGTCAGCAGTGAGTTGCAAGGTAGATCTCCCAGCAGGTGGCGCTGATACAGGTATTCCTCCACCTGCAGACTGATGCTGCGCACCTCTGGCAGACGGAGCAGCAGCTGTCCAAACTTGTCAGAGTGACCTGGATGGGTTTGCATTGTGTGGTCCATCAAAGCTCTGTTTACACGCTCTTGAGTTTGTTCTACCTGCCTTCGGTCTTGTACTGATTTAACATCTGCAAAACACATGAACCTTACAACTCTGTTCCAACAGGAATAGTTCAGATCAAATATTTAAGAAGGAAAAGAAACCCACCTGGATTGAAGAGAACCAGATATTTGAGACACACAAACTCCTCTCTGTCTAGTTGTAGTGACCTAAGCTTGGAGACAAGATCCTGGGCTCGGGACACCAGACTACTGAGAGTTGCTCCAGCCTGACTGAGAATGGTCGATACTTCAATCTGTTATAATAAAAGCAAGTTAAAAAAAAAAAAAAGGCAAAGACTCCTAAACAGTCACTAAACTCTAATCATGGTGAAGTGCAGAGTTTTCCAGTCTCGTTCCTAGAGGCACACCAATAGTACAAATTTCCCAACCCTTCCTAATTTGTATCACCTGATTAAACTCATCAACATTATAGTAGAGGCTGAAATCAAAGGGTTAGATAAGGGAGACATAAAAAAGATCAAAGTACGCATATCCAAAGCATCTTGGCCAGGTGCAAGATGAAAGAATACATCAAATGATACAAAACAGATCTGCACACTGTTATACTCCCTTGATTTAGAAAAAGTTAAAAGTGGCAAGTGAGAGAGACACCCAAAGAGTGACCTGCTAGTGTGCCTACAGGAACATAGTAGGCCAGGGCTGGCCAACTTCGGTCCTGGAGTGCCATTGGCCTGCAGAGTTTGGCTCCAACACTGGAAGACATTGATTAACTTGTTCAGGTGTGTTTGATTAGGGTTGGAGCTAAACTCTGCAGGACAGTGACCCTCCAGGATCAAGTTTGGAGACCCCTGTAGTAGGGAAACAATAGTTTAGTGATAGAGGAGTTCTTACCTGTTGCCCAGTAATTAGACAGATGCTGCCATCTCTCCCATAAGCCACCTGCCTGCATAAGTGATCCAGGACAAGAAGCTCACTCCAGCAGCTCTGCAGTAACCCCATTTGATCCTCCACCTGCAAGAGATCAGGTACTCTTGTTATGCAGCATTAGCCACTTGGATAACTTAGACCAGAGGTTCTCAACTCTGGCACTCAAGGTTCACTTTCCTATAGAGTTGAGCTTCGGCCTTGATCAAACTTGCCTGCCAGTAACGTTTTAGTAATCCTGAAGACCTTTATTAGCTTTATTAGCTAAACTTTGAAGGAAAGTGGACCTTGATTGCCAGAGTTGAGAACCCCTGACCTAGACAACTGATCCGTGAAAGGCATTGAAAGAGTTACAAATGTTAACGCCATCCCTGTTGATAATACAAGCATGTATGTTATTCTGGACCCTAGGTCCAGGCATGGGATGCTGGTGTTCCCACCAGGATTATGAAACAATGAGATGTTTTTGTTCAACCAGGAAGACAATATTATGCGACAGCTTTCACCAGCAAGTTTTGCTGGTGGACAGTATGGCCATGGTGCTCCGCTACTTAGACCAGGGCTGGGCAACTTCAGTCCTGGAGGGCCACTGACCTGCAGAGTTTAGCTCCAACCCTAATCAAACACACCTGCCTGTAGCGTTTTAATGATCATAAAGACCTTGATTAGCTTGTTCAGGTGTGTTTTATTAGAGTGACCAAGATCTTGCCAAGTAGGACAAGTCCTTGGATCAACATTTTTGTTGCTTCTGGAACAACATTCCTCTCAATGAATTAAATTTAAGGGATGTGGAAAAGGGTGGAGGTAGGGTTAGACTTAGGGTTGGGGTTAGAGCAGGGGTGCCCAAACTCGGTCCTGAAGGGCTGGTGTTCTGCAGAGTTTAGCTCCGACCCCAATTACACACACCTGAACCAGCTAATCAAATTCTTACTAGGCATGCTAGAAATTTCCTGGCAGGTGTATTGAGGCAAGGTGGAGCTAAACTCTGCAGGACACCAGCCCTCCAGGACTGAGTTTGGGCACCTCTGGTTTAGTTCATCATCTGCCTGTAACTTTCTAGCGATCCTGAAGACCTTGATGGGCTTGTTCAGGTGTGTTTGATTAGGGTTGGAGCTAAACTCTGCAGTTCCTGGAGCCCCCCAAGCACTGCACATTTTGTATCTCTCCTTTGTCTGACACACCCATTTCAGGCCTTGGAGTCTCTACTAATAAACTGATGATCTGAATCAGGTGTGTTTGATTAAGGAGACATTTCAAGGAGGTGGGATGTGGTTGGGAACCCCTGGTTTATGGTATGGTTAGTTTTGGGGTTAGGGCAGGGCTGGGCAACTTCAGTCCTGGAAAGCCACTGTCCTGCAGAGTTTAGCTTCAACCCTAATAAAACACAGCTGCCAATACCTTTCTAGTAATCTTGAAGACACTGATTAGCTGGTTCAGGTGTGTTTGATTAGGGCTGGAGCTAAACTCTGCCGGAGAAAGGCCCTACAGGACCAAAGTAGCCCTGGATTAGGGGTAGGGTTTGTACCTGTGAAAGCAATGATGTTGTAAGACCAACAAAAGATGGTCATCCCGGAATTGCATGGATAAATCATGGTCACCAGTTTAGAGCAGCATATACTGTAGATTACACTAACACAATGCAATGCATCTAATCCAAAGGTGCCCAAACTTGGTCCTGGAAGGCCAGTGTCCTGCAGAGTTTAGATCCAACCCTAATAGACACACCTGATTCAGCTAATCAAGCTCTTACTAGGAAACTTCCCGGCACGGGTGTTGAGGCAAGTTGGAGCTAAAGTCTGCAGAACACTGGCCCTCCAGGACAGAGTTTGGGGATCCCTGATCTAATGTATATGCAATGATTTGCAAACTCTTCTACCTTAAGCTCCTTAAACAGTGCGCTGTTTCTTGCCCACTCCACCAGTCCGAATAAAGTCTGGTCAGCCATTTTGCACATGATGCTGAAGGTGTTGAGACGGTCATGTTTTCCTCGGCAGGCCTGTTCTCTTTGGAGGCTTGCTAATACCCGTGTACAAAGCTGCTTCTCATCTGGCTCAGCTTGTAGGAGTTCATTTAGGAAGCATGAACTAGAGACTGGTGTTGAACTGGGTGTCAAGTTCTGTGCTGGAGTTGGGGTAGAACTTGGAGTTGAGGTTGGCGTGAGTGTAGCAGTGGGTGTAGGTGCAGGTGTGGAGAGAACAGTAGGAGAGATTGGAGCAGGGGGTGTCACAGAAGCAGGGCTGTAGCTAAATGGGAGCTCTCTTTTCTCGGGAGGGTATCCGTGGAAGCCTGGATAGCACATTGTGTGGAAAGGGAGAGATGGATCAGGTAGTGTCCGGTCTTTGGGTATGGTGCAGTCCAACAGCATGGGAAACTCAGACTGGCTCATACTAGGATGAAAGGTCTGAGGTGGGTGGTAATGATCAGAGTCAAGAGAAGCAGAGGAGGGGTTGAGAACATGAAAATCGTGAGGCGCAGCAGGTACCAGTGCTTGTGGTCCCTCAATTTTGACTCTGTAGGGGGCAGTGTTCGTCTGGTGATAGGACCCTCTTTGCTGTTTCATTTGCCTGTCCCGTCGGTATAGAGGTCCAAACTTGTTTCGTCCACCCCTCATTCTGTCTGCACGTACAGCTGTGACAAGTAATTTTACAATTAGCTAACCCGCACATTGTGATGTTCAAAAGAGCATGATCAATTCTCACAGTTCTAAGTTATTGTGTCTCAACCCAGTTCCTGGTGGCACACCAACATTAAACATTTAAACAACTCTTCCCAATAAAACACCTTCAGTTCATCAGCTCTTTAGTAGAGACTCGAATACCAAAAGTGGATGGGTAAGGTAAGGGCAACATCCAAAATGTGCAGTAGGTGGTCTCCAGGATAGGTTTGAGAAGCATTGTTCTGAATAATCCAACTGACACTTTTGAAAAACTGTAAGTATGTAAAGATTCTTAACTATTACAGTTGTGCAATTTAACTTTTTCTCTTCTTGTGTGCCCATTACGTTGTGTGCACCTTACTAGGTCATCAAAGATTGCTATTGCAAGCGTTTATGGTTTCAAAGATAAGTGGAAATAGGATCAGAGCTATCTTGGATAGCTAACTGTGAATATCTTTCCATATCTCAGAGACAATAACTGCATTTTTCCTTACACAAAGAGTTATTCTAAAGAACTGAAAGAATTATCTACCAAACTTAATAAACATGGATTTTTTTGGGTTTAAAGGCATACCTTCTTTCTTCATGCCAACAGCTAGACATTTCTGAAAGCGGCAATAAGGACACCGTTTCCTCTGGGCTGGGTCCATGGGGCAGCATTGCGCGTCTGCACACGTATAGCGCTTGTTATTCTGTACAGAGCGCTTAAAAAAGCCCTGGCAAAAATATTTGTCTTTAGTGCTTAAGAGTGATCAGGGTGTACTGTGCACTTGTTACTGTCTGACTGATGGTACACTTACCTTACAGCTCTCACAGGTGAGTAGACCATAGTGATATCCTGACACCCTGTCACCACACACAGGACAGCCCTCTTCTTGAGTTGCCCTACTGTCTGGGTCTGGCTTGAACTCCTGAGCTATGGGATATCACATTCATCGTAAAGTGTTAATAGTCCTTTTGTCCAGTTTCTTTTTTAAAGTGATAGTTCACCCCAAAATGAACCTTCTGTCATTAATTACTCACTTTTCTGACCCTTCATAGACAGCAATGCATCTACCACGTTCAAGGCTGAGAAAGGTAGTAAGGACGTCGATAAAATAATCCATGTGACATCAGTGGTTCAACCGTAATTTAATGAAGCTACGAGAAAACGTTTTGTGCGCAAAGAAAACAACGACGACTTTATTCGACAATTTCTTCTCTTCAGAGTCCTTACCATACTAAGTGCAATGCGAAAAAAGCGAGGTGAATTGCCAGCGAGCGGTGCTTCTGCTAATTCACGCCTTCACGCTAGGTGGTGCTGACCAACAATGCATTTTCCCTCAGATATGTATGTGTATAAGTTTAACATCGTCCGTGGCCCGTGTTTTCGCTTGCGAAAATGAAAAGATTCGTCGGACTGGTTTGAAAAAAAAAAAAGTTAGCATTTTCGGTGTGCCAATGTTCGCGGTCTATGTGGAAGCATCCATAAGAATCTGTTGTTTTATTCCAATGTGTCATCGCAGCCGATATTCATTTCGCTTTTCTGCCTTTACACACTAAACCGATGAGCCGAATTGCAGACGAATGGTGCTTTCACACCGATTGATCGCCTTCTGTCAATTCACGCCTGCACGCTAGGTGGCGTCGACCAACGTGACTATTTTACTGACATTCTTACTACCTTTCTGGCCTTGAACGTGGTAGTTGCATTGCTGTCTATGCAGGGTCAGAAAGCTCTCTGATTTCATCCAAAATTTGAAATTTGAAAAAATCCGAAGTTGAATGAAGGTGAGTAATTCATGAGAGATTTTTTTTTAAATTTTGGGGCAAACTTCCCCATGACTTAATTGCCACCTTCAGGAAACAGCATGAAGCCTACTGTAAAATGATTGTCTAGGAGTGGGCTGTAATGCTGAACAGTTTTATGACTGGCCTGTCTGATGAATCGGAAGGTCTATTATATCTCAAGCAGGCTTAGTATCTTATCACCCGATTGATTAAACACCGAGATATAGGGCTTACATAACCCTTATAGTTAGACTTTTTTCAGCAGTCAAAAGATAAACTGACTTCTAAAAAATACACTGATTAAATGTTTTTTAGATTTACTAAAGCGCTTGTCTTTTGAATTAAATCATAACAAACCTTTTCTTAAATGACCAGGTCTTCGGAATGTGTACTAAACATGACTGAACTTTCAACACGATCAAATCACATGACAAAATTTTCTGTATGCAGTACCTTAACATAGTATGTTATAGTATCGGATTTGTGATTGAAAAGTTTACAATCCCCAGAAGTATTACATTAGCAATTAATGCTATTGCTAAAGCCATTAAAGTGTCTCCAATCTGAAGCTCTACTTACATGTTGACGGTCCCTCTTGTGACGCAAGGTCCTGTATGTAATCGCCAGAGTGGAGGGCCGTGGACTGGGGGTGATCCAGGGGATAGTTTGAGATGTTCATGGTCCATAGGAGAGGGGTGGCACGGGTCACCGTAAGCTGTCATTCATGACTGTACAGGCCTCCGGGACTCAGAGCAGGACAGGGAGGAAAACAGGCATAGACACAGGCTATCTCAGAGATGGTGCAGTGTAAAGGCCCTCAGTTGGACTTTGCTCCATGCTGAGGGTAATAAACCAGAGTCTGTCACACCTTCCCAACAAGCAAGACCTCATTCATGCAAGGTGCCATGAACATTGCAGGTGCAGCATATATGGAGGGACGCACTCACCACAAAAAAAAAAAAAAAAAAAAATAATAATAAAAAATAAACAAAAAGATCTGTTGCTGAAATACTCATGTGCATCCATTCATGGAACTACCAAATGAGACTTTTAGCATTTGTGTTGATCAGATTCTATACATTTAAATTAGATTACTCCAGTGCTCAAATGTGTGCATCAGCAATACTGTGTTGCTAACAAATGTGTCTTTGTATCGATAAGTGAGTCTCCAGCACCTTTGGAATCAATTACAAAACAAAGAGCCTACTTATGAAGGGAGCAGGTTAGTTCAGTGATGTGGGGTCTGACGTCAAAGGCTATACAACAGTTCAAGGGTGATAGATTAACCTGAGTAATGAAAACCGACCTATTCTGTCAAATTGGTACTGTCTTGATGATGTTTTTTTTTAGTTATTTCACAAGCTGTCCAGCTATTTCACTGTCTATAATGAAAAATCTATTATCTGTGAAATGTGGAATCATTCTTCTTACATTGTTAAGAAAAATGACACGTTTAAAATTGAAAATATGGAAGAACAAGCTGCTTGGACGTCATCCTTTTTTTTTTGTTTGGAAAATTGTGAGGCGTAGATACTATGCAAAGATATCAAGCCTGGAATGATGATCCCAAATTCACAACTCAAGCATGTTTATTTGACACTAGGTGGCACTATAATGCACATTTTCACTCTGTTGATGGTATTTAAAAGCTAAGGCTTGTGGGTTAGATCGTTTATATAGAATCATTTAACTGTATTTTCTTTCTTCTGAATCTTTAAAAAATGTTTGTGCATCAATTCAGCATTTTTCTTTTGATTTTTATGAAAATAAGCATAAATAACCTAACTACAGTTATAAGTGGATAAAACAAAGTATAAAAACACTTATCTTATATGTATAATTTTGCATATGTTTTATGTCCGATTTGATACATCAGATTGGCCTATGGTATGATACAGTGAGAAAATGGAGCTCAGAAGAGGAAAAGAACACACAGATTTTATTCAGAGGTCCAAACTGATCAAAAATATGCATATTTGCAATATTTGGGGCAGATGTTTTTTTTTTTTTTTATGTATCCACCTTTTTCTTCAATGTGGAAGTAAGCCTATGGGTGAGACTTTCAGTTTGTTAGGTTTTGCTATAGGGAAATAACAAGAAGAATAACAACGTACAGTAAATGGTAAAACTGTTTGCAGTACAAACCAGTGTGTTCATAATTAAGATAATACATTAAGGTAAGACACACAGATTTGCAATTTCAAACAGCAAAACGAGCTGCTTTGTACAGCTAAAAATAGATGGGCATGGATGAGACTGAAAGCCACACCCGTAAAATACAAATGGCCGTGCCAGTTTCTTACGGAAAAATGGTGGACAGCCTATGGCCAAAAAGTATGAGGAAATAGCTTGTAATGCAAACTAACTGATATAAATTTAAGTTGTCACTCTATATATCCCAATAATATGTCTAAGTCTAAGATATTTCAACATTTATATAGTTTTTACACACACATAGATAGACAGACAGGGACCTTGCGAAAGTATTCATACCCCTTATTTTTTTTTCACATTTTATGTTGCAGCCTTATGTTAAACTGCTTTAAATAGCTTTTTTCATGTTAATCTACACTCCATACACCATAATGGCAAAGCAAAAAACAGGTTTTTAACATCTTTGCAAATTTATTAAAAATAAAAAACTTAAATGATTGCATTGCATAAGTATTCACCCTGGCAGTGTTGGAGGTAACACATTATAAGTAACGCGAGTTAATATTATTACTTTTTCCAAGTAACTAGTAAAGTAACGCATTACTTTGTAATTGATAAGAAAATATCACAGTTACTTTTTCCAAATAAGTAATGCCAGTTACTTTCCCACCCATTTATTGATTAAAAGTTCTCCTGTCCCCATGTTGAGAGAAATTGGGAGTAAGATGTTAGTTCTAGAATAAATGTGAACATGCATTAATTCATCACAAACAGATTCAGTATTCCTCAAAATTAATAAAAACAGTGAAATTCAACTCAGAATATGACGCAAACCTGCAATAATTAAATATGTTAAATGATACAAATATCCTTTATGCATTTAATCCCATTTCATTAACCAATGTCTTTGCTGCCGACCTTTGATGATCCAGTTCAACCATACTAAGCAAAATTTACTCAAGATAATCTAACATTTGTTTTCCTTTTTTTATTGCTGAAGAGCTGACTTTTTTTTTTCTTCTGCGGTCTGCTGTACAGACGTGAATTTACTTTTCTCAAAGCCTGAGGCTTTTGGTGTGAAAAGGCTTTTACATTTTATATTAAAAACAGACAAACCAGCCCTGCCCAGATTTAAAAAGTAATGCATTACTTTCCGTAAAAAGTAACTAAGTAATGTAATTAGTTACTTTTTTAGGGAGTAACTCAATATTGTAATGCATTACTTTTAAAAGTAACTTTCCCCAACACTGCACCCTGGTAGCACACATACATCACAGAGATGTCTACTTGACATCTGCATTTACATCTGGAAGACATATTTTTTTAGAGTGTTTGCTCATCTGCAACACGTCTGTAGGACGTTTCCTATCATATGTCAAATATACGTCTATTAGATGTCTTTAAGATGTTTATGATTTAGAATTTATGTAAAACTGACATCTTGTAAACGTCTGTCAGATGTTTGTACATAGCAGATGCTTTCCAGATCACGTGAGCTTTAACAGACATCTTGTAGATGTTTGTGCGCTATTTGGGCATATCCTTATCTGGGACAGTTGAAATTTAGCTCAGGAGCATTTATATCACTTGCAGAACTACACTTCGAGTGAAGTTACCCTGTGGGAAATTCACCCAAATGGGTATGATTTGCAAACACATCTGGGGAAAAGTTCAGAAGAAATTCTGCTACATTGAAGGTTCACAGAAGCATGTAGTCTCCATTACCCTTAATGGAAGAAGTTTGAAACATCTAGGGCTTGTCCTAGAGCTACCCTTCTGGCCAAACTGAGCAATTGATGGAGAAGGGCTTTGGTTAGACTGATGACCAAGAACCTGATGGCCACTTTAGTTGAGCTCCATGATCATATATGCAGATGGAAAAAACTTACAGAAGGACAAACATCACCGCAACACTCCACCAGTCTTGGCTTTATGGTGGTGTGGACTCAGTCCTCTCCTCAGTGAAGACACATTAAAACACACATGGAATTTGCAACAAAGCACCTAAAAGACCCTCAGACTGTGAGAAACAAGATTCTCTACTCTGATGAACCTAAATTCCAAGCATCACGTTTGAAAGAAACCAGGCACTGCTCATCACCTGCAGAGTAGCATCCCAAAAGTAAAGTATGGAGGTAGCACCCTCATGCTGTAGGGCTGTTTTTCAGCGGCAGGGACTGAGGGACTCATCAGAGTAGAAGAAAAGCTCAATGCACCAAAATATTGAGATTGCCTAAATGAAAACCCAGTTCAGAGCATTCAGAACCTCAGAATGGACAGAAGGTTCACCTTCCAACAGGACCCTAAGCACACAGCAAGAGTGGCTTATGGACAACTATGTGAATGTCCTTGAGTGGACCAGCCAGAGCCTGGGCTTGAACCCAAACAAACATTTCTGGAGAAACCTGAAAATGTGCATCTGTCCCAATCCAACCTGACAGAGCTTGAGAGGTGAAGAAGTGAGGAGAAAGAATGGCAGATACTTGCCAAATGCTGATGTGCAAAGCTTGTGTTGCTGCATCATACCCAAAAAGACTTGAGGCTGTGAAGGTGCTTCATCTAAGTAGTGAGCTAAGGGTACGAATACTTATGCAATGTGCTTATTTTAGGTTTTTTACTTTTAATACATTTACAAAGTTGTGTCAATTCTGTTTTCGCTGTCATTATGGTGTACGGAGTGTAGATCGATGTGGGAAAAAGTAATTTAAAGCAGTTTAACATAAGGCAGCAACGTGATAAAACAAGGCACTGTAAATATTAATATACACATAAATGTAAATTAAACATATAACCCATCACTTGTAAAAAGAATTCCAACAATACACAAGATTATTACAATGATGTTTTTATTTTCTCTTCATACAGGTGTGTACAACAAATGCTTAAAGACCAAACACCATCCCTTGGAGTTTGACATTTTTTGACCTTTTTTTAATGTTGTCTTCTAAACCAAACCCAACCCAATAGTATATGTTAAGCATTCTCAACTCTGGCCCTTGAGGTCCACTTTCCTGAACAACAACCAAGGTTTGTAGGATTACTAGAAAGATACAGGCAGTTGTGTTTGATCAAGGTTAACGCTAAACTCTACAGGGAAGTGGACCTCAAAGGCCAGAGTTAAGAACCCCTGGTATATGTGCTGGTATATATTATATACTGTAATATCCTACAATGCAATCTATATATCTTCTACTCAGTAAAAAAAAGAACTTGTAAGGCAATTTAGCTTGTTATGACTATAGCACAGGAGCTATGCAGTTCTGTTCTCTGTGGCTCTGAAAAAGAAATTACAAATAAATATCTAGTTAGACATTAGACATATCATATTATTAATTATAATAAGAATATTCTTTTTAAACAAATCAGTTACCTTTAAAAGACTTGTTGGAGAGGAGCCTCAGAGAAATTATTCACTCTTAAGACACACTGGATCACCCTTAACAATATACCATGCCTCATTGTGCCTGTTCATAATCTTCATTGGGCTGAAAACACACACACACACACACACACACACACACACATACAAGCATAAAAGATGAAAACATAAGAATTACAGAAATGAGAGAATGTTATTGGCAGAAAGAAGGTATCATCTAGAAGCCAAGCGCACCTGTTATAGCCGACATTATAGTAGTAACCTTCCTCATAAGTAGCCTGCACTTTGTCCAGTGATGTCTTCAGACTCTCAGCCTGTGATGTGGACACAAATGACAACATCCAGCCCCCGTAGCTCTTGACATATACGTTCATATCTGGAGTCTCTGTTAAGTACACCTGCAAATAAATTGAATTAACAAGGGTTAAAAAAAAACATTTTAATCGAATAGAAAGCATAGAGAATAAAAGAGACTCACAGATGGATTTGTAGGTTTGGGTGGATTGGCCTGGTAGTTGGAGGGCAGAAGGAAGCTGAGAACATAGACTGACGACTGCCACGTGCTCACACTATCACCGACTTTAATGAGGACCGGTGCAGTCATGTCAATCTTAGCACCTAGAAAATAATAACTTGAATATAAGGATAAATCTCACAAAACTTGATATGTGATATCTGTATGGTACTACTAGTACTATTTGTTGTACTTTAAATTATATGTGATAATAATTCAAATATTGTTTTGAAAAACCACATTGTTTTTCTATTATCACGGGGACTTTGTATAGAGGGCTTGTAATACTGCCGATACTCGGATGTAAACAACAGCATGGCTTTCATGGTTAATGTACTACTGAATACGTTGTTCTTCTTAATTTATGCTGTCTAAATCATAGAAAAAAATGTGTGGAAGCTGCTAAAACATATAGAGAAGGACTTAGAAAGCAGGAAAGCGCACAATATTTTGACAAACTAGTTAATAGGTGGTAAAGATACACACAAGTAGTATTAATAAAGATATTAGCCTAATATTTCACACTTTCATGAACCCGTATATGACAGCTAGCAACGATTTATAGTAAAAAAAAAAGTTTTTTATTATTAAGTTTATTATTATTATTATACCAGTCGTTTCACTGTCGTGTTTTTGAAGCATCAGCTTTGAAGGTCCATTGTCCACCTTATTTGTAATGTAAGAGCGGGTGTGGCCACTTTTAAACTTAAATGTCCGAGGCTTCCGGTGTCACTTGCACCAGGTTATTTTTAAGTAATAGATTTAAAATGCATTTATTTTATATTAAGTATAGTTCAAGTCTATTAACATATTTACTGACATATCATTCAAAACCTACTGATATAAAAATTGTAATTAAACTTTATTTGGAGTACTACTTAAGCACAATGCAAAATGTCTTAATCCTAAAATATGTTGTAATGTCACTATTGATGAGGATTGTATGATCTTTAAATAATATTTAAAAGAGTACCTAAAGTATACTAGCAATAGTTCCACTTTAGCACAATCAAATATACTTAAAGTGCCCATGAAATCAAAATTGAAGTTTTAAGGCTTTTAGTATGAATATGTTAGCCTTAAGGTTATCTGTAAGCTAGTATGTTTCAAAACAATGACAAAATTAGCATCTACAAGATATAATCATTGAAAACATACAGTCTCTAACTTCCGCCAACACTTTTAAAAATAAAGATGCTTCACGATGCCATAGAAGAACCTTTTTTGTCTTAATCGTTCCATAAAGAATCTTTAACATCTGAAGAACCTTTTTGTTTTACAAAAGGTTATTTTCTGGCAAAATAAGGTTCTTCAGATTATAAAAAGGTAAGAAAAAGATGGTTCTTTGAAGAACCTTTGACTGAATGGTTCTGTGTGGAACCAAAAATGGTTCTTCTATTACATTGCTTTAAAGAACCTTTTAAATCACCTTTATTTTTAAGAGTGAATATGAATTTTGATTACATCACCCTGCACTTCAGCTTCACATCAAAACTTCTGTCCAATCAAATTCTCTCTTGAATCTAAAGCGGCCCACCCCCTGCCATATAAAAAGACGCGGAAGCTACAGCTGAAATCGGTTACTCGCCTCTAGCCTAAGCTGTGATATAACTCTGTTTGCCATTTTAAAAAGGGGGCGGGACTGCTGGATATGTCTCGGCGTGTCTACGTGTTTCTGTTGAAATTATGTCAATACACAGAATAATGCTGTGTGTTTCAAAGCACTTCAGTGGTCCTTTAAGTGTACATTTAGGTATATCTTTAGTTGGGCTTGGACGTGCATTAATCCTTTAACTGTCAAGTTTACTTCACTATATTACAAATAAATCCTAATCTAATCATGACAAACTTTAAATCATCGGAAAGGTCTAAGACTCCTAAATAGATATTTTACCATATTTTTGTGCTACAAATTATGTAGGAAAAGTAATAGATTAATATATGTCAAGAGTGCAACTTAAAAAAAATCTACATCATAACATGAGTTCTGACCTTTCAGAAAAGACTTTTTCTGTATCATGCAATAGAAATCATAAGAAATTATATATCAGTTCAAAACTTAAAATCTCAAAATTCATCCTTTGAAAGGCATTTTAAAATCAGACACTTCATTATCACGGAAAATGTACATTAAAATCATATTACAAAATGTTTTAATTCATTAATGAAATTATTAATTATTAATTAAATAATTAATGAAAAATTTAAGTCTGGATAGTGCATTTTTATTTTTATTTTTATGTGTTCAAAAATGGGAGTGACAGTTAAAGGGTTAAGTACAAAATTAGTTGTTCCAATTTAGCAGATTTTAAACATACCAGTTTAATATACTAAAAGTACAATTGCAGGGTATTTTTTATTAAGTATATAATATGTAAATGTATTTGTAGTACACTTTGGCATGGAATACATGTATTTTAAATATATTTTAGTATATTTATTTTTCACAAGGGTTATGATGTTATTTTAATTCATTATCATAACACACTACCAAAGATAGCTTTAACGTTTACAGCACTTTGTTATTTTTCTGGTTATTTGCCTATAGTGGCCAATAATGATTCAGAAAACTTGCACATTCACAGAATATGAACTCACAGACATGGATTAATTTTTCTATAAATCTTTCTTTGTGTTTATCTGAAGAAATAAAGTCCTATACATCTGGGACGCATGAGGGAGAGTGAATGATGAGCATATTTTGATATGATTCTTTAGGGTCTTAATGAAAAGTCTATAATATACTTTGGTTAAAAATTCTCAATGGTAGTGTAAAACATCACCCTTTTTACCTTGCCAAAATCAGCTCTGCAAAATTCATTTCATTCTGGTCAAAGCTGCTTTAAATGCAAATGAGTTCTGCTTGCCCGCCCCTCTCTTCTCTCTGTGGAGTGACGAGCCTGTGTACTTTAGCTGCATTTAGCGCGTTTAGCCACTAAACTTGCTAACTAGCACATTATTAGGAAACCCTTTATACTCACTTCTGCTGTAAGTGAAGCTGGATCACGAATGATTCGCGCGAACATAGACGGATATATGTAGATCGGGAGGCGCATTCCCTTTACAAACAAACCTAATCCACTGCATCTTCAGCGGCTCAGATGTCGGGAGTAACTGACGACCACTACGTTCATTATTACATCCAGCAACACAACACCTCAATCGCTCAACCGGAGATATTCTTGTCTAACTTACATCCGAAATCGAAACAAAGATGGCGGACTGTGACAGCTGATCTGAGGTAAAACGCTCATGTCAATCAACTATCGTGGGAGCGGCCTCTGTGGGTGTGACGCCACAACGACACGTATCTGAGAACGGCTCGATTTGAAAAAGGGAATATTATTTTTACAGGTTAATTAAAAACCACTGCATGGATTTATATCATTATAGGGTAGATTTGTACATACACTGCCAACACACATCAATGTTCAAACAGCATGTAAAAGTGAATTTAGCATTTGATGACCCCTTTAAAGGTTAAATATTTTAATGTCTTCGTAAGGACATTTGGTCCCCTGCAATGTAGGCAAAATCGGACCCATAAACAAACTTACCAGCCTCATTTTCTCCGGTGATGTATTTAAAAAGTTTCCTGAATGCTCTTGAAACTGCAATTTCCATGAAATAGGATTCAGCTTCTGTGGTCACCCACTTGGCAGCTCCATATTGGCGTACCTGTAGAAAAAGAGCACTTCATCTTATTACCATAACCACATGAATGTGTTTGAGCTTGTCTTTTAATGTTTTGTTATATATTCTATCTCTTTAATCTCGCGTGTCTGTCCTATCTTTTATCTCACCTCATAACCATCTCCCTCACAAACCAAGTCAAACAGAAAGCATTCCTTTGTCTCTGTGCAGTAACTGGATTCACTAGAGGAGTTCCTGAGAGATGCAAATCCAATACATAAAACATTAAACATGACCTGACAATGCACAAAAAATATTTGCATTATGGCTTTTTACTGCTGCGAGGCAAGTGAAAATGAATCTCACCCAACTCTTCCATCTACAGTCATTGCAAAGAGCAGCACGATCACTCCTGTCAGACAAATCCTTTAAAACATTACAAACAGAAAGAATGAGGCTGCTTTTAGGGAACTCTAGCAGCAACTTGTTTGAAGTCGTTTTTATGGTGCTCCTGCGGTTTGTACAGCAGTGCATGAGAGTAAAAGCATCAGTACTTACATGTTGTAGAACGTTGTAGCTTGAAGCTGTGGAGAGAGGAAGCGTGCACACGTGCGTCTGCAGACTGTTATTTATACATACTTAACGTTATGAAATGTGTTCCCTCCCACAAGTCACGCCCTGCAGTCATGTAAGCATGTTAAGTAAGAGTTTGTCTTATCCACTAGGGACAGTATTTCATTTTTTTTTTCTTTTTTCTTTTTTGTGGTTAATTTTTTGTTTTTTTAATCGATTGTTTGTTTGTCAAATAGCAATGTCTATCCTTACACTCTTAAAAATAAAGGGATTTTTGCAGTGATACCACTGGAGAACCATTTTTGGCTTCCACAAAGGACTTTCAGTGAACAAAAGAACCATTTTTTTCTTAGTGTAAAGAGTATTTTATTAATCTAAATTACTTTTTTTAGTTATAAAAAACTGTTTGTGGAATGGAAAGATTTAATGGATGTTAAAAGTCCTTCATGAAACCATCAGTGCCTATAAAGAACCATTATTTTTAAGAGTGTACAGTACTGTAATATTGACCGGCATACTTTCATATGTACAGCACATTTAATAACAGCTCAGCAGTGCTTGCATTTTCATGCAATTATGTACTCGGAAAACAAAAAGGTGGCTTTTAAGGGTAAATGGGGGTACATTTTCATGAGGTTGTAACACAATAATTTCTGTATATCTTTGTAAAGACAAACAGCATCTTTGTGTCTGACATTGGATCAATACAGTCAGACAGTCAGTGATATAAAAGCACCAATATAAAATAAGCAAACAACCTGTGACCGCGGGATGACCACAGCTCTGCTCATGTTGTAGTGAGTCATCCAGATGTTTAAGTAGGCTAAATGTCAAAATTGCTTCACTTTTTGGAGTAGAAGAGGAATATTTTTTCAGGTGACAGGCAACCTATGCCTTTGATAAATGGACTATAGTTGTTAGCCAATGTGGACAGTACAATAAATGCAAATATTTAGCCTTTTTTGTTTCAATGTCTCTTAAAAGACACTTAATTTATCATGAAAGTTGTAATTTAAAATTATTTATGGACGCATAGTTTGAAATGTTACAGTGTACCCAGACATTTGGATTGTTAAACTGTAGTTTTGTCAAATTTCAGTGACATAACTATAATGTCTGTTTTTTTTTCTTAGGTTAAGCAGAATCCTTTGACACCCACAATTGTTTTTTCATTTAATGACTGTATATACACTACCAGTAAAAAGTTTTTGAACAGTAAGAATTTTAATGTTTTTTAAACAAGTCTTTTTTTTTTTTGAGCAGCAAATCAAAATATAAAAATGATTTCTGAAGGATCATTTGACTGGAGTAATGATGCTAAAAATTAAGCTTTGAAATCACAAGAATAAATTATATTTTAAAATATATTCAAATAGAAAACAGTTGTTTTAAATAGTAAAAATATTTCACAATACTACTGTTTTTGCTGTACTTCGAATCAAATAAATTCAGGCTTGGTGAGCAGAAGAGACTTTTTTAAAAAAAAAAAAAAGCATTAAAAATCTTACTGTTCAAAAACTTTTGACTGGTATTTTACTGGTGTTCAGTATTGCTGCTATCTGATGTCTTTTGTTTAGGGTTTTGTAATGGTTGTACAAGAGCTGGGTGTAGCTGGGTGTCTTGTTACATGCATTGTACAGTTCACCATACATAAAGTTCTCAACATCTGGTATGATTAATCATCAATGCAATTATGCAAAGACAACATTATGCAAAATTATAATTTAATAGTAAAGACATGCTCATAAATCATCCACATGTTTATTCCAGATCATTTTTATTTTGACAAATGAATAGTAGGTTTAACACACTGCTTGTCTTTGGCCATAATTTTACCCTGGACACGTCCCTGAAATCTTCACTTTGGAAGTTTGCTATGCAACTCTTATGTGTGTATGACAGATTATGTAAGGTTGACGTAAGAGCAGATCTGTTTTATTCATCAGAAATTGACGGCTTTTCCTTCTTAAATGCTTGTCTTTGTTAGTTGCGTGAAGTGTGATCTCTGACAAAACAGGATTATAGAGGAACGTGAATCTAGGTAAAACAACTAGAACATTTTGAAAGTTGTAAAAATCAAAGTGAATTGTTGGAATACTGTTCTTTGGTCATATGTCATTTGAAGACTAGGAGTATATTTTTACAGCATTTAGTAATCTTTGCTAATGTGAATGTTAATAAAAATTAATTTTCATTGTACATCACAGTGCATTAATCTTAACAGAGACAACTCTGAATTTAAACCTGTATAAATGCTGAGATTAATCTTAATTAAGATTAATAAATGCTTTAGAAGTATTGTTTATTGTTGGTTTATAGTAAGTAATGTAGTTAATTGTCAACACATTAAACCTTACTGTAAAGTGTTACAGATGGCTTTCCTCATGTGGCTTATGAATCTATTGACAAGGCCCTAACAATGACACAGTAATGATCATTTGTCATGTGAGGGGAAAATAAATTTAAATATGCAAATAAATGTAGTAACCAACAGTATAATGTAATTCAAAACATAATGAAAAGAAGTTCAGAGTGTCGAGAAATAGTGACATTAAAGTCTGTGTAAAACATTATTAAAAAACGTGTTCTGAGTTTGTCACACTACAGAAAAATGTGTTATTAACCACCCAGCCAAAACTGAATGATAATCTTGAAAAAATAAGCAGTATTCTCTGCTCTTAAACGCTGGGGGCGTGTCCGTTGTCTGTGCCGAAACCACGCCCACTCAAGGGAAAGCTGCCGTCTCTCTTAAAGGTGCAGTGTGTAATATTTAGGAGGATCTACTGACAGAAATGCAATATAATATACACAACTATGTTTTCAGAGGCGTTATAATGAACCGTTATGTTTTTATTAACTTAGAACTTTTTTTAACAAATTTTTTATTTAGTACTAACCTCAATAGAATTTCACAAAAAATAATTTTACATATAGTCCACAAGGGAAAATAATAGTTGAATTTCTTAAAAAATTCTTAATACTGTGTTGTTACCAGATGGATCCTCAGCTGTGTTTTTTTGTGTGTGTGTGTGCAGTAATTATTTTTCATGAGTCCCATTGTCCTGAACAGTTAAACTTCCCGCTGTTCTTCAGAAAAATCCTTCAGGTCCCACAAATTCTTTGTTTTTTTTGCATTTTTGTGTATTTGAACCCCATTCTAACAACAACTGTATGGTTTTGAGAACCATCTTTTCACACTGAGGACAACTAAGGGACTCATATGCAACTATTACAGAAGGTTCAAACACTCACTGATGCTCCAGAAGGAAAAATTATCCATTAAAAGCCAGGGGGTGAAAACTTTTGAACAGAATGTGTTTTTCTTATTTTGCCTAAATATCTTATTTTTTCCATTTAGTACTGACCTTCAGAAGATACTTATATGTTTCCCAGAAGACAAAATAAGTTAAATTTAACCTGATCTTCAAATTCAAAAACTTTTCACCCCCGGCTCTTAATGCATTGTTTTTCTTTCTGAAGCATCAGTGAGCGTTTGAACTTTCTGAGTTGAGTTCCTCAGTTGTCCTCAGTGTGAAGAGATGGATCTCAATATCATACAGTCATTGTTGGAAAGGGTTCAAATACACAAAAATGCTGAAAAATCAAAGAATTTGTGGGACCTGAAGGATTTTTCTGAAGAACAGTGGGCAGTTGAACTGTTCAGGACAAACACGGGACTCATGAATAACTATTACTAAAAAAAAACCCACACAGCTGTGGATCATTCAGGTAACAACACAGTATTAAGAATTAAGCATATATACACTTTTGAACAGGGTCGTTTTTATAAATTCTACTATTATTTTCTCTTGTGGACTTTATGTAAATGTATTTTATGTGAAATATCTTATTCTACGACGGCGTTTTAGTGCCACCTTAAAAAATAAAAAAAAATCTAAGATTACGAGATTAAACTCGTAATATTTCGAGAATAAACTCGAAACTACGAGAATAAAGTCGAAATGTTACGAGAATAAAGTCGAAATGTTACGAGAATAAAGTCGAAATGTTACGAGAAAAAAAGTCGAAATATTTCGAGAATAAACTCGTAGTAATACGAGATTAAAATCGTAGTATTTTGAGAAATAATGTCAAAATTAGGAAAAGAAAGTCGTATTTTACGTGAATGTATTGTACGCTTCCACCCACAACACAAACCGACTGAAGCTGTCAATGCAACCATTAATTGCAATGCCGTACGGCTTGAGTTTATCATATGAATCCATGTGCCACAATGCGCTGGGACCCCGGCTGAAGTACTGGCGAAGCCGTTTTTCTACTGTCGTGCCGAACGGTTCTTAAAACGCTGTCCGTCTCCGTTGGCATGCATATCCCCTCAGCATTTGTTGGTAACCTTATACCTGTCGTCGCCTTTTGTTTATTTTATTTTTTGCGTTGTTTGTAGTTGTGTCCTTTTTTTCTGTTATTTAACAAAGTCCCAAAAACAGAAACATCTGATCATCATCCATATCTCTGTTTATATTACAATTGCGTTACCAAGGCAACGACTGACACATTTGTGTTTACATTCCAAAGAGTTCCGTTATCAGCACCACAGTGGAAAATGAAGCCGTATCCGTGCTGACTGGCCCGGATCGGCCCGGATCGGCACGGAACGGAACGGTTAAGCGAAGAGAACGGTTCGGCCCGATAGTGGAAAAGCGGCTAAAGTCTCTTGAGAAACAACATCCTGTTCGAATAGCACACAGATGTAACCACCGATATCCGTGGAGTCGACCACTGGTCGCCATTTCAGACTGCACAAAAGAGGCAATTTCGGAGAATAAAGTCGAAATGTTACGAGAATAAAGTCGAAATGTTACGAGAAAAAATCGAAATATTTCGACTTTTTTTCTCGTAAATTCGACTTTATTCTCGTAACATTTCGACTTTATTCTCGTAACATTTCGACTTTATTCTCGTAGTTTCGAGTTTATTCTCGAAATATTACGAGATTAATCTCGTAATCTTAGATTTTTTTTTTTTTTTAAGGTGGCACTAAAACGCCGTCGTATTATTCAGATCAGTACTAAATAAAAACAACAACATGCATTTTGCATGATCCCTCTTATTTTGGTAAAATAATTAACATTTTTCATACTCTGCAAGGTGTATGTAAACTTTTGACCTCAACTGTAATTCCTTAATTTACCACTGGCTACTCTCTGCTGTCTCAGACGAAGACATCTTTGTCCTCTGTCAGCCACCGTAGCTACTCTATGTGCAATTCGCAACCTCCCTGCTAGATGCTGCTAAGATTTACACATTGCACCTTTAACTGTCAAATACCATTACAACCTGAATGGATGACTGAGCTGTTTTGTAAATTATTGCAAGAGATTATATGCATTTAAGTGACAAAGACATAGCTAGCTTGCAAACTGTAGGCTGTAGTAACTAATGGTAATGACATTAACTCGCCAGTGAGTGGGCAAACAACTGATGCTAATGCGTTTTAGTTATTATAGTGTTTGGGGAGGGGCCATGCACGAGACATTATTTCAGGCATGGCCAAAAAAATCCGGAACACAGAACTCCTGTACACAAAAAACGTTTAACGGTCTAACTCCACATAGTTTACAGTATTAGCAACGAGTTTTCAGCAGTACATTTCTAACATTTATACTGTGTTTAGAAACGATCTTTGAACTGTCTTTACACAGACTCTACAAAGAAAATTTTTTGGACTTGTCTGTTCACACCAGCTCTGTAACAAAACATTATAGCTCAGTGCGGCTAAATGCTTAAGATTCTGAACGGTTGATAGTCATTTCAACTGTTAAGTATTTCCAGGATTGTTTACAGCAGTTTAGTTTCACATCACTTATGTAAATCTTTTGTATGGCTGAGATCCACAAATGCTTACTCTGTTTTGCGCACACACTGCAGGATTACCACCTCAGGGTGTGCACTAATTACTCCATAATTCAACAGCCAATTATTCCTTATCTGGATTCTGTGTTTGGTGTGTTGCATTGTGTTCATACAGCCTGCAGCGCATTACATATTTTATTTAGGCTGTCTACGCCTTAATACATTTATTACTTTGAGTGAATTATTTGAAATTATATCAAAAATTATATTATGTTTCATTCAAAAAAACAGCTGAAGTGATAATAGTTGTTTAACTGATATTTTTGCTCCTGCTTCAGGTGCTGCTGTCAGAGTCTTCATCAGACACTTCTCTTATGTCATCTAGAATGAGCTCATTGATGCTTTCTATCAGACTGCCCTGACTTAGACAGGTGTTGACAGTGGATCCGCTGCTGATGTGAGTTGGGCTGGGGTAAACCACACGTGGCTTCCTGTTCTTCTGTCGGCTATGTGGGTGAACGCACTCTGTACCAGGTACGTGGGGCTCTAGGTAAGACAAACATGCAGATGGTTATATTCATGCAGTTCTGCTTTAAATGTGAAATCAACATGATATGGCATTCGCAACCCATTTCACTTCTATAATGAGACACACAGTGGGGTCCAGAAATCTGAGAACACCTGCGTTCTCAGAATTCCAAAATATGGAATTCAAAATTTAATTTAAACCTGTAAGTAAATATTGAATTTTAGGATTCTGAAAAATCTCATTACACTATTTCTAAGTTACTAATTAAATAAAATTGTGTTGTTCTCTTTTTGATGTATAAATTTGTGATGTACACTACCAGTTAAAAGTTTTTGAACAGTAAGATTTTTAATGTTTTTTAAAGAAGTCTCTTCTGCTCACCAAGCCTGCATGTTTTGATCCAAAGTACAGCAAAAACAGTAAAATTTACTATTTAAAATAACTGTTTCCTATTTTAAATATATTTTAAAATGTAATTTATTTCTGTTAATTTAAAGCTGATTTTATTCATCATTACTCCAGTCAAGCATCATTGTAATATTCTGATTTGCTGCCCAAAAAAATATTTATTATTATTAATATTAGTATTAATATATTGAAAACAGCAGAGTATTTTTTCAGGTTTCTTTGATGAATAGAAAGTTCAGAAGAACAGCATTTACCTGAAATTGTAATATTTTGTAAAAAAAAAAAAAAAATAAAATAATAATAATAATAAAATAAAATAATAATTTATAATTATATAATTTTTGTAACAAAAAAAATATACTGACTCCAAGCTTTTGAATGGTATAGTGTATAATGTTACAAAAGCTTTTAATTTCAGATAAATGCTGATCTTTGGATCTTTCTGTTCATCAAAGAATCCATAAAAAAATTACTGTTTTAAATATTGATAATAATAATAATAATAATAATAATAATAATAATAAATGTTTCTTGAGAACAGAAAATCAGCATATTAGAATGATTTCTGAAGGATCACGTGACACTGATGCTGAAAATTTGAGCTTTGATTACAGGAATAATTTACATTTTAAAATATATTCAGATAGAAAGCAGGTATTTTAAATAGTAAAAATATTTCACAATGTTATGGCTTTTGCTGTATTTTGGATCAAATAAATGCAGGCTTGATGGAAAGAGGAGAATTCATTAAAAATCATACTGTTCAAAAACTTTGAACCTGGTAGTGTATAAATTTGTGTGAACTCTTTGTAACAGACATTCAGATGTTCTTGCTTTTATTGATGCTTCTGGATCATCTCAAATCATGCTGGAGAACATGATCATCAGGTTTTACAGAAACTTGTGGAGTTCATGCAGCTTGAGCACAGCTGGTATTAAAGCAAAATGTAGTCATGTAATTTTTTTTTATGATTTAATGATGGATTGTTTCTAACAAACAAGCAGCATTTTGCTTGTCAAAACATTAATCCATGAACTAGTTGTGTGGATTACTTGTGGATTATCATGATGTTTCTATATCAGATGTTGGGACTCTCATTCTGACAGCACCTATTCGCTATTCTCATCTACATCTTGGATGGCGTGAAGGTGAGTACACTTTCAGCACATTTTTATTTTTGGGTAATTATTTTTTTTTTATTTTTATTTTTACACTTGTGGCCTCAGACTATTACACCCCACTGTATTTCCCAATGATGCTGGATATTTACTGAGAAAAAATAACAGGACTTTATTTCCATCAGTATACTGGAATGCACATGCTATGCACAACCCTCCTAGAAATTGCTTTCAAATCTATTTGCAGTTATTTCTGTAAAATGTATAATATAAAATGCTAGCTTTAAGTTACTAAAACCTAGCTTTAAGTTACTGTGCTAAATGATTATTTTTCTATTATTTACCAATAACCTGCACAACTTATGTGACATTAGTAGAAAATAAAGTCAAAGTCATGTTAGAAGCAGAGCAAATTTAGATTTCATATTGGCTTTTTAAGGAGTAAAGTCCACTTCCAAAACAAAGACTCACATATAATTTACTCACCACCTTGTCATCCAAGATGTTCATGTCTTTCTTTCTTCAGTCATAAAGAAATTATGTTTTTTGAGCAAAACATTTTAGCATTTTTCTTCATATAATGGACTGATATGATGCGGTTGTAAACGATCCCAGCCGAGAAAGGAGGGTCTTATCTAGCATAATGATCGGTTATTTTCATTATTTATGTACTTTTTAATGTCAAACGCTTGTCTTGTATTTTTTTCATAAAAATAACTGATTGTTCGCTAGATAAGTCCCTTCTTCCTCGGCTGGGATCTTTACAAATGCATTGGGATCGTTTGAAGCCGCAGTTAAACTGCATTTTGGAAGTTCAAAATCTGGGCACCATATCAGTCCATTATATGGAGAAAAATACAAAAATGTTTTCCTCAAAAAAACATAATTTCTTTACGACTGAAGAAGGAAAGACGTGAACATCTTGGATGATAATGGGGTGAGTACATTATATGTGAATCTTTGTTTTGGAAGTGGACTTCTCCTTTAAAGGGGACACCGGATGCAAAATTCACTTTTACATGGTGTTTACATATAAATGTCTCTTAGCAGTGTGTGGACACAACCACCCTACAACAATAAAAATCCATTCATTCCTTTTTTTTTAATTCTCAAAAAACCTAACAAGTCTCAATTATTAAGCTGTTTTGATTTTCTGAGCAGTATGATGTCATACTGTTCTAGCCACGCCCACGACTGCTGACAGACTGTCCTGTATTAGCAAATTTCCCCCCCTCAGCCAATTGTACGCTGTCCATCATTTTCTCCGTGCTTGAGCAGCTGAAGCGAGAACAATGTCTTGTAAACAATGCAGGTGTTTTGTAGTTGGATGTAAAAGTGAATATAAGAGTCCTCATTTTCTCCCAACAGACAGAAGAGAGGGGCGGAGTGAGCAGTAGCTCATTATCATTTAAAGTGAAATGCACCGAAACGGCTCGCTGTGAACAGAGCTGTGTTTGACAAGGTAAAAAGGGTGTTTTACACCAACCACTGAGGAATTTTATCCAAAGTATGTTGCAGACATTTCATAAAGACCCTAAAGAATCATACCAACTTGTGGAAAATGGGCATCCAGTGTCCTCTTTAAAGAAAATGAATGGTAAAACTGTATTGATGAATTGCAGTCACACTACACACTGCAGGCCAAAAGAGCATCTAGATGTCACATCCTGATCTTATGGCTCAAAACAAAGAATACAGTGGTCTGTAGTGTCGCAGGAAGTTAATATATTTTAACATTACCTTTACTGATTGATATTCATAGTCTGAAGACTGTATATAATTAAAGCCTACAGCGATGCCTTGAGATTGTGCAAGACCGCTAGTGGTCATTGTGTCAAACAGCATCAAATTACCCATTCGATTATAACAGTCTTCAGCAAGGCAGCTGTGCTGATTTCTTCTTCTAGACCCAGGCAGCATGTTCCTCTTTCTGGGTGGTAAAATCTGTGTGGGGAAAATGGCTGAGCGACAGCCGTAACAAGGGGAACGTCCATCCATCCGACCAAAACCCCTAAAGGGAAAAAAATGTTAATACAATACTCCTCGTCATGCTGAAGACAAAAAAAAAAAAAAAACAATGCCACGGCTGTCATTTAAAACAGCACTATACAGTACAGCATACATAAAGTTAATGTCTTACTTGAAGGTCCGAAAGCAGTTTGGACAGTTAAACTCTGCTATACCCCACATTTTGTTGGCTGGCACAGGGTCATACTTCTTTTTGCATCTGTGACAGCGTGACACCTATAACAAGCCAAGTGCACACAGATGAATACTAAAGCACAGAGTGAATGGGATTGTAAGGTTGTAGGGTGTGGTCACACGTCATACCCTTTTCCTCTGAGGGACACGTCGCCACCAATCCCTGTCACATGACTCGCAGGCAAACTGATGAATGACAGAAGGGATCTGGTTTGCCTGAGCCTGGTCAAACATTCGTTTGTTCTCTTCTGTTAATGGCAGAACTCGCAGACGTGCTCCGAGCTCCTGCAAACATGTCTGTGCATGTTAGTTCACACTGCTTACAGTACGCATACATTCTTCTTAGTATCAACCTTAGCACAATTAAAAATTCAAGTAAACAACGCAAAGCAACTAACCGCTATATCACTGTCATCTTTGCTCTTTTTCTTGGCCGATGCCTGAAGTAGGATAGGAGTGATGCAATAAGTCTACAGTGCAATATGATGTTTTATTTATCTTCTAAATCCACATGCAATAGGGGAATCTCCTTACTTGTGCTGGTTGACTGGCACCACTGGATCCAGATGACTTGGCGGTTTTTTCTTCCTATAAATGTTTGATGACTATCACCGTTATACAATTAAAAACGGTAAGGTAAACAGCAGTAACTGGTACTTTAATTTTTTAGAAATCATGTAACATGTCAAATCATGTTTACAGGTTTTTAGGAGATGGTTGGGATGTTACCTGTTGTTTTTCATCAGCTTTGAGTTTCATAACCACGTTCTGTAAGAGTGCAGAGAATGTGTTGATTTAAGTCACACTTAATTTCATTGCATTAGATAGCAAATGCCTTTCTTCAAATGCAAATCCCTGTTATTTTGTAATCTAATGCAGTGACATTCGTATGTATTTTAAATGTGTCAGGTTTCCCAATACTTTTTGCTACAAAATACACCTACAAGTTCTTTCCATAAATTTACATAAACTGCTTCAAGTTACCTGCACCATACCTTAGCTACAGGGTCGTTATTCAAAGCTGATCTGTCTTCCTCGTCCATCTCTACATATAAAAAAACACCACATCAAATGAATAAGACATGAAGTCGATATAAACACACAAGAGTGAGTAACGGTAAATATGACACAATGAGGCTTAGGAGAAAAGGTTTGCACTTTACCCCTGTCGTTATCTGCCATCAGGGCGACACACATTGCAACCATACGATGGTTGTTTCCATAGCGTCGCATAAGCAGTACAGCCTTGTCAATTTCAATAAGTCCATGAAACTTCTCTCTCAGTCGCCTGACACTTTTTTCCAACTAAGTGAAGAGAGAGCAAAAAAACCCGACACACATTAAATTCACATTTATTTATCTTTATTTGAAACAGCAACCACGTAGTGTAAAACTGAGTGGGATACTCCTGTGTGGCTCTTAAAATGAATATAAAGGTGATTATTTATGTAGGAAAACATAAATCCGTTTATAACCTACGTGCAATATGCACTATGACTGTTGAGGAAGTTACTGCACTATACTTCCTTTAATACCGTGCCTGTCATATTGTCTGCAATAAAATATCATACGCCCTTTAACTGTATGTTTACACGAATAACAAATACTATACCTCCACTTCTTCACTCATTCGATTCATCTCTCTGTCGTTCGGTGTTGTTTTAGTACCTGCAACGACACCGCTACACCTCTTATACTGTGCCACCGTTTCCTTTAGCGTTTTCAGTATGTTAGTGTGGTGTATTACTTTCAGTTTGATCAAAAATACCACACCATGGCCAATAGAGGTCGCCACAATACAGCTGTAAACCAAGAACAAAATAAGAGCACCCTTGACTGTTCATGCAAATGTGTAGTGAGGATTTGGAATCAGAGTAAGTCGAATCTCTTGAATCTGTTCACTAAAAAGAATCATTCAGATTTGTTCAGTAATTCACTAAATCGTCATTTTGATTCTGTATGGGCATCAGGTTGACTCACATGACGAACAAACATGCCCTCCTCCAGTTTAATTCATGAAAGACAAAATTAGTTCATAAATATCCTGGTGAAAAAACCAGCATATGCTGGTTAGGTATGTTTTGATGCTGGTTTAAGATGGTCCTTTGTTGGTTTATGCTGGTCCTTTGCTGGTTTAAGCTGGTCCTTTGCTGGTTTAAGCTGGTCCTTTGCTGGTTTATGCTGGTCCTTGACCAGCAACATGACCAGCATAGACCAGCATAAACCAGCAAAGGACCAGCTTAAACCAGCATCAAAACATACCTAACCAGCATATGCTGGTTTTTTCACCAGGGTACCAATTTGTTAATGACTAAACAGTACAGCAAAACAAACAAACAAACAAACAACACACACACACACACACACACGTTTGTTTTTGTGAATTGTGGGGACTTTCCATAGACTTCTATTTTTAACATTGGTTTTAACATTGGTTTTACTATCCTTGTGGGGACATTTGGTCCCCACAATGTAGCAAAAACAAGTACACACACACACCTGTTTGTTTTTGTGAATTGTGGGGACTTTCCATAGACTTCTATAGTTTTTATACTGACCAAATGATATTTTCTATCCCTTAACCCAACCCTAACCCTAAACCTACCCCTTACAGAAAACATGTTTGCATTGTTACATTTTCAGATAAACATCATTTACTATTTTTAATCATTTTTTTTTTTTACATTGTGGGACCGCAATGACATGTCAATGACCATGTCAAAAATTTCAGGTTTTACTATCCTTGTGGGAACATTTGGTCCCCACAATGTAGCAAGAACAAGTACACACACAAATCGTTTTCTTTTGATTTCTAAATGTCATTTTCAATAAACATTTAAACTAATGTAATTTCAAAGGTCAAGCATCAACAAAACATTAAACCTATTCAAAACAATTTCAGACATGTATTTTTTAGTAAAATGTTATAGGTCTATAGAAAATAATAATAATAAAATAATAATCATTCTTATTATTCTTTTTGTTAGTCAATGACTTCAAATCCCAGGGTTCTCTGGACGCAAACGCGTCCTCTGCAACATTGTTTTTACAGTGCCGGTCTCGTGCAGAACTCACGCGTTCCTGCCGAAAGGAGTTTATGGATGACAAGAGGTCTGCCAACAGGACACAGGTTTGTACATGCTGCAAAACGGACCGTTTAGTTCCATTCAGTAAGTGCATGTGCCAGAACACTTCCAACAGGTTTAGTTTTTATCACTATTATATGCTTTGTATCTCATGTTTTGTTTTTCGCGCAGTGCAACTGTCGTCACTGTCATTTTTGAATGCTTAATATTAAAAGGTGACGACCTTTATGACACGTAACACTTGTCATGCGGTTTTAGACGTGAAATGTATCACAGTTCTTGTGCATTGCAACTGACCGCTTAAAACGCGCGCATGAGGCGCGCTCCCGTGCCGAGAAAATCTGATTAAAAGTTAATCCGTAGTCCAGAAATCTTTCAGCCGTCTCTGTACGTTTATTTGTCCCTTTAAACGTTCACCTAGCACGAAAAATGTGAAACTTTAATTCAGTGGTCGTCTTACAGTGTAGTTACTGACTTTTTCATTTTGTAAAACTTGTAAATGTACTTATTATTGCTGCTGTAATTAATTATATTTACATAGGCTATGTGTTCTAACATATTTACATATGCGTAAAACTGAGATCAGCATTAGAAAATGGTCATAACATGTTTGTGATCTGAACAGAAAACTGGACAAAGCTTTGGCAAGTATAGTGTTACTAAAGTTTAATGCTTTTATTGTGGTTTCAGATTAGAAATCATCGTTGAACGAAAGTTATGGGGACACGAAAAGTTTTGGTGACAGGATGCTCCTCTGGAATTGGTTTGGCAGTGGCAGTCCGTCTTGCAAAGGATGAATTAAGGCGCTTCAAAGGTAAGAAGAATGTAAAATGATAATGGAAAATCTGTGAGTTTCATAACATTACAAAAGAACACTTTTGAATACTGTTCCTTGACTAATGGATAACTAACACAAGAACAAATAAGTAATGCAATATTAACATTGTAGTAAATACTATTAATTAACATGAAACTGTGATTAATGCATTAGTAAGTAGCACTCAGCTGACTGTGGTAGTTAACTATTAGCTAATTAGTAACTTATATTTTTTCATGCCTTCCAGGAGACTACATACAGTTTCATAATTAATGTAAAACTAATCAGTAACTAATGCAGGACACATTATTATTATTTTTTATTTTAATTTTATCAACTAATCTAATATTTAACAACTTTACAGAATCAATAGATAATAATTTGTTAATAATTAGTACATTTTTATCAGTTTTCCTACAGAACTAATGACTATGGACAATATTTAATCCCTTTGAACGTAATACTATATCATGGAGACCACTGGAGCATTTTGAGTCATTGGCCAAATGCTAAAAAAGGAAAAAAGTAAGCTATAAAAAGATTCATCATTTGTAACAGTTCTGTGTTCAGTTTGGGAAGCCCTTGCAGAATCTGTGAAAATGTGAATAATTTTAACAAAATAAGAGATCATACAAAATGCATGTTATTTTTTATTTAGTACTGTCCTGAGTAAGATATTTTACATAAAAGATGTTTACATATAGTTTACAAGACAAAAAATAGCTGAAATAATTAAAATAACCCCCTGCAAAAATTTTGGAACCCTTGGTTCTTAATACTGTGTGTGGTTACCTGGATGATCTACAACTTTTTTTTTTTTGTTTTGTGATGGTTGTTTTTGAGTCCCTTGTTTGTTCTGAACAGTTAAACTGAGCACTGTTCTTCAGAAAAATCCTCAGGTCCTGCAGATTCTTCATGTTTCCAGCATCTTTTGCATATTTGAACTCTTTCCAGCAGTGACTGTATGATTTTGAGATCCATCGTTTCACACTGAGGACAACTGAGGGACTCAAACACAACTATTAAAAAAAGGTTCAAACATTCTTTGATGCTCCACAAGGAAACATGATGCATTAAGAGCTGGGGGTGAAAACTTTTGAACAGCATGCAGATGTCCAATTTTTATTTTTATTTTGCTGAAATATAATTTTTTTCCATTTAGTACTGCCCCTTGGAAGCAACAGAAGATACTTGCATGTTTTCCGGAAGACAAATTAAGTACAATTTCAGTTTTCACTCCTTAATGCATTGTGCAACCCCCTAGTAATGCCTCAAGTGTTACCAAATCCATCAGAGGGATTCACTATGCAAAATCTTACAAAAATCTCAAAAGCTTACAGTGATTTCAGTCATCACTAGGGAGTTAGCATGCTATTCACTAGTGAGTTACCATGAATTTTACTTAAGAATTGTGCATTCCATATTATTTACATTAAGTATGAAACTATAGAACTTCTCTGGGAGGTATGAAAAAAATAGTAGTTACTGATTAGCTAACAGTGAACTAATGCATGTGTATTACTCATTTGTTTCTGTGTAGTTATTCATTAAGGATGGAACAATATTCTAAGGTCTTACAGTATGTACATTAACTAATGATCATGTAAGTGTAATATATGAAGTAATAATCTTTCATAATGTTATTTTAAGTCTTACTGTTGACTGTGCTTGGGTTAGTTGTGGCTACTATGAGGGACCTGGATAGGAGAGAAGCTCTGGAGAGAGCAGCTGGAGAAACCCTCAACAGATCCCTGGAGATCCGACAGCTGGATGCCACCTGTGAGGACTCCATCAGAGAGTGTGTAAACAGCTTGCCAGATCGACGAGTGGATGTGTTAGGTGACACTGAGCGTTTCCTTTCCAACAAATATTTCCTTAATTCCTGAGCAATGCAGATTCATAGCAATATAACCAAAAGCTGAGTGTCTTTTGACTTGACTAAAAGATTTTTGGCAACAATAGTGTTTCCAAAAATGTATATTTCAATAATATCTCTAAATTCACACACATGCCAATTGTGCAACCTTCTCACTGCTAATAGTGGCAGGACACAGAACATCTGTATTAAAGGGATAGTTAATCCAAAGTGTAAAATTTGGTCATTGTTTTCTCATACAGGTTGATGTCAGAATATACATTTTTGCCTGAACTATCCCTTTAAACTCTACTCTGTAAAATGCTACAGAATGTTCACCCACATCTTGTTTGATTAAGACTCTACCGAACTGTTTTTTAGTGAATAATGCTGGTGTGGGTATGATTGGTCCTTTGGAGTGCCAGAGTGTAAGTGCTATTCAGGAACTCTTCAACACTAATTTCTTTGGCCTGGTGAGACTGGTGAAGGAACTCCTGCCTGACATGAAGCGGCATCAGAGTGGACACATCGTAGTGATGAGCAGCGTCCTGGGCATCCAGGGTAATACCACATAGCTCGTTTATTCTAAACAGTACACTTTTTAAACTGAAAGAATCATGCAATTACTGATTAAAGGAGTAGTTCACTTCCAGAACAAAAATTGAAAGATAATGTACTCACTCCGTTGTCTTCCAAGATGTTCATGCCTTTCTTTCTTCAGTTGTAAAGAAATTATGTTTTTTGAGGAAAACATTTAAGGAATTATCTCCATGTAGTGGACTTCAATGGTGCCCATAATTTTGAATGTCCAAAATGCAGTTTAAATGCAGCTTCAAAGGGCTCTAAACGATCCCAGCCGAGGAATAAGGGTCTTATCTAATGAAACAATTGGTAATTTTAAAAAATAAAAATTTATATGCTTTTTAACCTCAAATACTCATCTTGTTTAGCTTTGTTTAGCATGCGTACTCTGCGTAATCCACATAATCTGAGTCAATACAGTTAGGGTAGGTCGAAAAACTCCCATCTCATTTTCTCCTTTAACTTTAAAATCGTCCTACATCCCCGCAGAAGTAATGACCCAGTGTTTACAAAGTGAACATGCAAAGAAAGTCAAATGCACTTTACAAAAAAGGTAAAACAGTGATGTATTTTAAAGTTGGAGACGAAAATGAGATTTTTCAACGTACCCTAACTGTATTGACCTAGATTACTCAGAGTACGCATGCACATCGTAGAGCTAGACAAGATGAGCATTCAAGGTTAAAAGTATAGTATATAAATTTTTATTATTTTTTTAGAAAATGACCAATTGTTTTGTTAAATAAGACCTTATTCCTCAGCTGGGATCGTTTAGAGCCTTTTAAAGCTGCATTGAAACGTGCATTGTTTTAGACGTTCAAACTCGCGGGCACCATTGAGGTCCACTATATAGAACTAATTCCTGAAATGTTTTCCTCAAAAAACATTATTCTTTACGACTGAAGAAAGAAAGGCCTGAACATCTTGGATGACAATGGGGTGAGAATATTATCTGTAAATTTTTGTTCTGGAAGTGAACTACTCCTTTAATATATATATATATATATATATATATATACATATATTTATATATTTACATATTTATAGAGTACTCTTTTTTTTTTTTCAGGACTACTTTTCAATGATGCATACGCTGCCTCTAAATTTGCTGTAGAAGGG
The DNA here is from genome assembly GCF_022985175.1 of Labeo rohita. Classification (NCBI taxonomy): domain Eukaryota; kingdom Metazoa; phylum Chordata; class Actinopteri; order Cypriniformes; family Cyprinidae; genus Labeo; species Labeo rohita. The sequence continues at coordinate 6,988,261 of NC_066871.1, forward strand.
TTTTGTGAGAGTCTTGCTGTGCAAGCTATGAAGTTCAATGTCAAGTGAGTACAAAATAAAACAAATTTCCTAGCAAACTGATAAAAAGGGCTAGGTTAACAAAATATGCTCATAGGCAAATTCACTTTTAATCAGCTGGTCCCAAAGTAATTTTTAGTGGATATTTCATTCTAGCGTGCATTAAATCTTAAAAGTGTATTTTACAAAAAAAAAAACAAAAAAACAAAACAAACAAACTGTACTTGCAGGTAATATAATATAAAAGGTCACTTAAGTGTAATTAAGATACACTTTCATTAAGTACACTTTTAAAATTTGCACTTTGTAATGTCAAAAAGTATTACTTTAAAATCTTTTGTCATGCTTTAAAGATTTACATTTATTTTGATGTGCCAACTAACAGACTAAAGCACATGTAAAGTACTTGATTAAAAATGCAAGTGTATTATTAAACTATCCGACAACATTACATTCAATTTATACTTATGTATATTCTTTTACGTGGTTAGTTCAACCAAAAATGAAATTTCTGTCATTAATTACTTGCCCTTAAGTCGTCCCCAGCCTGTAAGACCTTTGTTCGTCTTTGGAACACAAATTAAGATATTTTTGATGAAATTTGCATAGACAGCAACACAACTACCATGTTCAAGGCCCAGAAAGGTAGTAGGAGCATCATTAAAATTAAAATACTTTTTGTGCATCTTTTTTTTAACAATTTCTTCATCCATTGTAAGTATGGCTTTTATACAAATCCAACAGGATGACGTTAGTGGAGCCAGGCCCAGTTGTAACTGAGTTTGAGCAGAAAGGGTATGAAGAGGCAGAGAAGATGGATCTGTCAGAGACTGATGAGGAGACAGCTCGGATCTTCCGTCAGATCTACCTGCCATATTCGCGTAAAATTTTCAACTCGGTCGGGCAGACGCCTGAGGAAGTGGCAGAGGTGAGTGTGTAGACGGGCTGTTCTTTTTTTGTATGTTAAGGCTCCCTGTTCAATTGAATGACAGATAAATGTCTCTTATTTCCTACAGCAAACTCTCCAGCTGATTGTGTCCAAAACCCTCCATTTCGTCATCAGACCAATCGTTTTTACATGCCATTGACTGCCATGAAGCATGCTGACCCTACAGGACGACTACCCATAGAGGCATTCTATAAAATGATCTTCCAGCATGACCGTATGTTTAATGCTAGTCTGAGCATTCTACGCATACTGCACAGAAGACTGGGGAAAGGTACTGCCTAAAAAGGATTCTGATGGGGAAAAACATTTCAAAAGCATTACAAAGACTGTTTAACATCCCAAAAATAGGTCAATGCTCAATGCAAACAATAAAATGAAACAAACCACAGTTAGCATAGCAACAGTTTTGCTACTGTGATGGCTCGCTACTTGATGTCCAATGTAAATTCTGGATCCTGATGAACTGTTCTATCTTTAACCTCAAGACTTCACTTGGAGGAATAAACAGCTTTTGTGAGGAAACAGCTTAGCATTTAATGAATTGACAGCCTACCTAGCTTAGTTTTGGATTGAACTATTTGTAGAATTTACACTGAAAAATGCAGTTTTATAAGAGAAGACTTTTTGCGACAGGTGTGATTTAGTTTACGGGACTTCTTATTAATTTCGGCAGTATCCATAAATGATGATTGACTGTTGCACTATTGCAAAATTAAATGACATCAAGGCTGTGAACTGCAGCCAGCAACTTACTTGCTCATGCTCATACTCGTGCACACATAACATGTAAGATACTGAATCTGATTCAGTGCCCGATATTTACCTTTTTCTTTAATGTGGAAGTAAGCCTATGGGTGAGACTTCTGGTTCATTAGTCGCTATAGGGAAATAACGAGAAGAATAACAACATGCAGTAAACATTAGATAAACAAGATAATACATCAGAAAATACAGCAAGACACCAATTTGCAATATCAAGCAGCAAAACCAGCTGTTTTGTACGGCTAAAAATAGCTGGGATCGAATGAGACCGGAAGCCCACTCTTACGGGAAGAAAAAGGTGGATACTCATGGCACAGTTATTTTTTGTTCTTTGCTTAGAAGTAAAATAAAGTTGGAAATAAATTGGCAGCAATGCTGTTAACATCCAGACGCTGTTCATGCTGCTGAGAGCGACGTTTAGATGAATATGTGCAATATGTAAATATGTGACCCTGGACCACAAAATCAGTCTTAAGTTGCTGGGGTTTATTTGTAGCAATAGCCAAAAATACATTGTATGGGTCAAAATGATTGATTTTTCTTTTATGCCAAAAATCATTAGGACATTAAGTAAAGATCATGTTTCATTAAGATATTTTGTAAAATTCCTACTGTAAATATATCAAAACTTAATTTCTGATTAGTAATATGCATTAGTAAGAGCTTCATTTGGAAAACTTTAAGTGTAATTTTCTCAGTATTTTAATTTTTTAGCACCCTCAGATTCCATATATTCAAATAGTTGTATCTCGGCCAAATATTGTCCTATCCTATTTATTATTTATTCAGCTTTCAGATTATGTATAGAGCTGAATTTCAAAAAAGGACCCCTATGACTGGTTTTGTGGTGCAGGGTCACATATGTGCTGCGCCCTAATAGTGTTTTAATGACGCGTCATCATTCGAGCATAATGGTGGCACTGAACGTAAATAATGCCACTTAACTTAACGAAACTCGCATATTTTGCTGATTATTGCTGCTGAAAATGGTCGTTTATTGTCATGTTTTGGGCTGTACAAATCGGTCGGACCGGTAAAACATTTGAAGTACTATAGACTGCCTAAAGTTATAACAAATCAAAGAGTAGAGTGCAAAAACTGTCTGAGAAACAAAATGCGTTTGTGGTTGGCCAACATTTGTGTAATTTCCGGCCAGGTAGGTGAAAAATTAGGCTATATTAATACTGCTCCTACATATCTTTACCACCTATTAACTTTAGTTTGCCAAAATATTGCGCCGTTTCCTGCTTACTAAGTCCTTCTCTGTATGATTTAGCATCTTCCACATGTTTTTCCGTGGTTTAGACCGCATAAATTAGCACAACCAGGTATTCACTAGTTTGAATCTGAGTATTGCTGACACGGCCGCGCTTCCGGGTAACGGTCCAAATCGTGACGTAAGTGCTAACACTCTATATCTAGTACAAACAGCAATATAGTAATATCGTTTACAGTAATATAAATAGTAATAAATCCAGTAGTAAATATATAGTAGTAATACTAATATCCAGTAGTAGTTTATCACTGTTCAAACAAACAGCGGCAGCTGCCACAAATGTCACCGGAAGTGCCGCGCTTGCTCTCTGTCTCGCGCGCTTTCCTGTCAAAATAAACACACACACAAAAAATAACGGTGAAAAAAAAAAGCAACGGTTTAGAAAGCATCTGACCATAGTGATTGTGGATATATTTGCACCAGCTCTGCAGTTCACCTACATCATGACGACAGATGAGGTAATTAAATTTTTACTATGATAGTCCTTCACATTAAAATCGGCCTTTTAAGTTTCGTTACAAGCTGTTAGCACATTGTCAATAAAAACGATTAATGCACGAAGATTCTTACATATAGCCCTTTAAAATAAATATGAAAAACATTTATTTTCAGAACTTAAACCATAAATGTTGTCAAAAACATGGAAAGTATTCAAATGTTTTGGACTAGGCTGATGTGTTGCATGAATGACTGTGTAGGGTCTGCAAGACCTCTCCCATGTGGGAATAATAATATATTTGGGTTAAAAAAAACTTAGCAATGAATACATTTAAATGTACAATTAAATTGACCTGGCACACGAATTTTCTGGCTAAATTAATGTCAGTTAGCGCTATTATGTGGTTGCCTTGCAACAGCATAATTAAGCTACACGCTTGACATTTCCTTCATATGCTCCGCTTCTCATGAGAAACAACACGGGCAAAAATAAACAGCTCTTGTACTCAGGATGTCTTTTAACTCACCTTAACTTTACATGCAGAAGCAATACCACTGAATACCAATAGAGGGCAGTTTTTGTGTTTTTCAGTTGTCCATATGAAAAGCTCTCCGCTACGAAAAGATGTTTAATCATTAACGTAGAGTGCCCAGTTAGTTTATTTTTATTATGAGCATCGTAAAAAAATGTTTGGGTTAATATTTGACAAGAAGTGTTTAGTAAACGCTAGAGTTTCTCCGTTTATGGGATCTAAAGCAAAATACTGCATTCAGTTGAGACAAAGAATAAGACATGAGTGAAATGTAGTTTCTACTGCTTTATTAGAAGTAACATATTTTACAACTTTGTAGAAAGAAACTGTGAAAAACTGTTTATATACAATGATTTTAAACTACTTTTAAACAAGTATAGGAAATTAATAATGACAATAGAAAATATCTATGGCTGTTCTAGTTATGCAAGACCAATACACAGTCACATCCTCACCTTAATAATGCTAATAAAAAGTACATTTACTTTTTGTTCTTTTTAGTACATATTCATTTTAGAAACATAAGACTTCTCATAAACAAGTAGACCTAAACAAGGTGAAACATATTTACAAAAAGGTACTGGAATTTCAAAAAAATATCTGGAGAACTGTATCATAAGAAATGAATGAAAGGAAGACTTATGCTGGGTTAGCGAAGCTTAGTAGTACATGGTATGTAGGATAACAAAGAGGTCCAGAATGTGCTCCAAAACCACCACAAGCCTTGTGGTATATTTAACAGTTTCATAGCTGCACACACAGTATAGATTAGGCACAAATACTATTTCAAATAATAACGTGTTTATGTGCCATAGTTTAATGAAATGGGCGTGTGTTCCTCTTGGCAACAGCAAGGAAACACCTGTCGGTGTCATCAAATGCAGGTCTTACAGTTGGGAATATTGAAGAGGGATGAACATACGGACATGTTACAGAAAGCCAGGGGCATCACTACATGGTAGCGTTTCCCATCTCACGCCTTCTGACCAGACACGACAGATGTCATCGTCTAGGCCGATGGGGTGGGAACTGCTAAAGATGCAGACAACACTGCATGCTATATAACACCTCCCTGAGGAGTGACAGAGCAATAGCAGACCATTAGAACCCCGTTAGCCACGTACCCAACACACAACACATATGCTTGCTATCCAAACCAAAAGGAGCTGGAATATGATTAGACCACATGGAAATGCTGGACCTGAGGGATCAAATGACAATAAAATAAATCAACCACACTGCCTTGGCTTCATAAAGCCCCAGAGGAAGACTTTCTAGTGGTCAGGTGTCAGCTGCAGCTGTTCGGTATTGAAATGAAGTGCTTGTGAGGGCTCAGGAACACGGTGAGATCAGTTGCGCAGCGGTCAGCGGCTCCACGAGTGCTGGGTGGTGGCTCCTGATCGGGAATGTTTGCGGAAAGGAAGTTGGGTGTCACTGAAGAAGTGACGCAGAGCAGCAGCCTAATAACACAGCTTAATACATCAATGTTCCACAGGTAACTGTGGTTCCAAAAATGCGGTTATGAAACGAAAAACAGAAAAAAAATTTACACAAGGCAAGACTATAAGGCAGTGACTGGCAGGGATTTTGAGAGGGAACGGGTAGAGCGTCGGCCAGCTCTGGCCTATGTAAGTTGGTGAGGTCACTGAAGAAACTATGTTCAGTAAAATCATTTCCACTGAAAACATTCTAAACACTGGCCTGTTTTAGAGAGGCGCTTTTGCACTGTTGTTATAAATGCTGAACTAGTATTTCAGGGTTTTCTTACCATCTTTCTCTGTCTGTCTCTCTCTCTCAAGCGTCTCCCCTTGAAGTGCTTCACAGATGCCCCTCTACATTCATACAAATACTTTTATAAAACGTATAAAATCATTTTAAATCAGAATATTTCACTTGTATTGGTCTCTATATACCTCTGTTTTCATGTGCCAATCTGTTTCTGAATGCTAAACTAAATAAATATCACTAAAATTTGTAAAAACTCTAATCTCATTATGTGTGCGTGTCACTCGAAAGCCTGGTGTATAAATTCAATTGCTGCTGATGAAACTGGGGCTGAACAGGCGAACTAAGCAATCACGAGTTGCTCCTCTTGTAACAGTAGTAACATGGAACCTGAGGAGACCTCACGAGTCCCACGTAATATATTGGGAGTAGTAAGGCAGTTGTTATGGGGGTCACTAAAAACAACAGAGACAGAAAGAGGGTGAAAACACCCACAAGGCAGTTTGGAAAAACATAAGACAATAAATAAAAAGAAAGGAATTTCCTTCAACATTTCACTTTTCTCTCAATCTATTATTTTTTTTTTTTTTTAAAGTTTGTTAGTTTCAGGAGTGTCCCCAAGTCTTTGAAATGAAAGACGTGGTATTCTTCATATACTTTTTTTTATAATTAAAAAACAAGTCCATCTGTGACAGAACGTCTTACTTCATTAAATTGTCTTTTCTTTTTAAGACAACACAAATTTCCCTTTAACTTTATTTCTGCAGACACCAGCAGACGGTCTTTTTGACGCAAAACAGTCAATCCTAATCCAATTAAAATCTTGGAAATGGGCTGACAGGTAAGTAAAAAACAAGCCCTAGAGTGACGCTTGTCAACTCTACTCTCTCAAAGTCACAAGCATTTAAGGTAGGTTGAGCTGCTCAAGCGAACACCTGCATCTTCCCATTGGACTCCTGGACATGCGAAATCTGGGTTTGAGCAGGAGCTGTGACGGCCGGGCTGGGGGTGGAGTCAGACCAGTCGGACACACAGTGAGGGGAGGGGCTGGACCAGGGCTCTGGAGACTCTGGAGAAGGGGTCAGGTAAGGATGTTCACTAGGCACATGCAGGTAATGCTTGGGTGTTGCATCCATGGCAGAGCTGTGGCTGTGCTGAGAGGGCGGCGTGGGGTAATCCTCTGGGCCTGTGGTGCTAATGCTCGCCTGTGCCGGGGGTGCCTGAGACGGGATAGCCTGTGCTTGGGAAGCCTGAGGGGCTGCCGAGGCCTGCGGTGGCTGAGTCTGTGGCTGCTGTGGCTGGTAAAAAGCTGGAGGAGGCTGTGCCTGTTGCGGGGTCGGGGGAGTGGAGGAGCCCATGCGGGTGAGGTTGGGGTTGGTAAGGGTGTGGCTGTGAAGTTGCTGCGGCTGCTGCTCTGCAATGGTTGGCAGTTTAACCGGGCTAATAGAGGGTGCATTGGAGACGGGTGTCGGCTGCAGAATGGGCTGGGCATTATGGAACACCTGCTGGTGCATGAGCATGCTGTTTTGCTGCAGGGTTGGTGTCTGAGGGATCAAGCCTGCTTGGCTACTTGCTGGATGCATAATGTTCACCATGGGCTGACTGCACTGAGAAGAAGGAGGCATGCGGTTGTGCCAGTCAAATGGCACACTTACTGGACTTACCAGGCCCATGTTGAGGCTCATCTGGCCGGCGTTCAGCATGCAGTTGTGGGGGCCCTGGTTGACGCCGCCTCCTTGCATGGCCACACGCCCCTGCATGGAGAGACCACCATCACTCAGGTCGCTCAGCTGAGCTAGGGAGACTGCAAAAGGACTGGTGCCATCCAGGATACTGCTGTGCACCATTGGAGTGGTAGGGACAGACATGGAGGAGTGGAAAAGGCCAGGAGAAGGCATAGCAGCCGGTGAGGTTGGATTGGTGACGTAGCCGGCATTGCTGGCACCTCCACGTGGCGAATCCAGCGAGTCGACGGGGGAGAGCGTGACAGAGCTCTCCAGCAAAGCACTCTGCATGTCTAGTGTCAGCCGTTTGTTGCGGCCCTTGGCTGAATCTTTCAGGCTGGTAGCGTGCTGCCCACCTATGCCTTTAGCCCCTGGGCGACGGTTCTTCTTACCCTGCGGGGTGCTTTTCAGCCCTTGGAGGAAGTTGCTGGGAGGGCACATGAGTGGTGAAAGTGTGTGGGTACCAGACAAGTGGTGACCTGCCCCTGCATGGCCCTGCGGACTTCTCACAGTATTATATTCGTCCAGTAGCTGTACAATATCATGGTGCATACGCTCCTGGGCGATATCTCGAGGAAGCCTGTCCATGTGATCTGTTATCTCCCTGTTGGCAAAGTGAGCCAACAGCACCTTCACAGCCTCACAGCTACCTTCCCTGGCAGCCAAGAATAGTGGAGTTTCCTCCTAAAGATAGTAGATGGATTTGAAAATTAACAACATGGCTGAGGTAGATAAATCCTTCAAAACTCTCAAAAAGAACATGTCTGCTTACCTTAAGGTCTTGCATATCTTTATTGGCACCGTTCTTCAACAAAGCAACTGTAGCTTCAACATTATTTACTGCAGCTGCCCAGTGCAAAGCTGACTTTCCTGTGGAGACAGAATGGAACCATCAGAAACACTGCAACCCCACATCAGAAGCAGGAACTATCCTTTTTCTTTTCTTTCACATTTACCAAGTTCATCAACAGCATTGACATCAGCATGGCAGGTGATCAACTCTTCCACCATGCCTTCTACTGCCAAACGGGCTGCAAGGATCAGAGCAGTGGAGCCATCATACATGCGTGCATCCAGGTCTGTGGCACGGTTCCTGATTAGAATCTGCAAATGCAAGAATATGGGATACATCAGCACCAGCTTTATCAATAGTCCATTTTTATTTACAAACATATATTTGGTTGTAGGTGACTTTACCTGGAACACTCCCTGGGCGTCAGCTGCTACAGCTGCATGCAGAGGTGTGCGGCCTGTGTTATCCTGTGCGTTTGCATCAGCCCCAGCATCCAGGAGTCTTTTAGCTGCGTCAGCTCGGGCATAGCGTGCAGCCAGGTGCAGAGCGGTCTCTCCAGTGCGGTCGGTCTGAGCTGCAAGTGATGCTCCCTGGTAAATGAGGTCGGATATGATATTGGCGGAGGATTCTTCGGAATCATCATCTTCGGTCACCTCTGGCTCTAGCCCACCTCCACAGAAGGATGCCAGCATCAGGGGTGTGAAGCCATCTATATGAAATCATAGTTTTGCTATTATTGTATCTGAACTTCATCTATACAAGGCCATTGATAAGGTGGGACAACCGGACCTAACCAAGTAAGAGTAGACAGTCAAACATATCGTACCAGGGCCTCTGACATTGACGTCCATGCAGTCGCTGTCAAACTCTCCCTGCGGAGGTGTGAGAGCCATGGAAGGTGGCATACGGATATCTGCCGCTGCCAAGTGGTGCTGTGTCCACTGTCTGCTGTCAACTGCATCCTCACCATCTGACAGAATACTGGGCTCTTCCATCTGTACATAAAAAAGCCAACATTATTAAGATATACAACTCTTTCACTGACACACACACACACACACATATGTTGTAAGAGAAATAATAAATGGTCAATTACCTTAAGTCGTTTTGCCTCTGGGCAGTCAGTGTCTATCCACTGGTCACTGTGATCTGCCAATAGAGACTCTTCCACTGTCTTTGGCATGTGTCTGCAAAGAATCATGAATGCTAATTAGTCCCTTTGAAAGAGATTTCGATGAGCTATATTGACAATTATATTAAAAGCACTGATAAATACATGAAAGACTCACTTCATGCCCAGGGAATCTTGGCCCACAGGTTCTCTACGGTTCTTGTTACTGCTTGTTTCCTTCTTAAGGAAGAAGCCCTCAGGGAACCAGAGTGTGCTGTGTTCACGTTTGCGGCGGGCAATCAACATGCCCACCATCAAGATTACCAACAAGAAGATAGAAGCTACCCCTACTAGCAGTATAATACCCCAACCAACCTCGAGGAGGCGGATTTATTATTTCACCTGAAAGAGAATTGGAAAATGATTAGTATGATTATAAAATCAAACTGGACCAATAAGGTCTATGTAAGAAAGCAATTAAGTTTGTGTGAGTGTGGATACTTACTGCGCACTTCCTTCAGGGGGTATGGGAAATTCAACATCTCCTGAGCAGACAAAGCACCCAGATATTCAGCAGCACTGTCAGCATTGCGGAAGCAGTCATCTGAACCCTGGGTGCAGAACCTGTTGTCTATTTCCAAGTATACAATAGACCTGCAGAGGAGCCAGAGAGTATTCGTTACGACACATTCCCATTTTGGTGATATTTTGCGGGGTTTGGTGTTTTCATTTTTGTAGCAATGCATGTAGCACCGCTTACTTCCAAACTAAGCTTCTTTACATTGGTCAATGCTCCAAGTTCAAGAAACTCAAATCTGAGACGAAATGTGCATGAGGAATGCAAAATTTAGCTGTACAAGGTAAAAAGGTAAATGAAATTGCACTGATTACTTCAGTAAGCCGAACTTACCCAATGACCTCCTGCTGAGGTTGAAGCTCCCGTTTATTCCGTGTCCCACGGCCTTTATAGGGTCGGATCATGTAATCACCATTCTGATCAAGACGGAAACGCAATGTTGTACGCAGGATTGCGCTTAGTTTCTGGAGGAAAGCAGTTTGTGTCCTTAGTAGCTCCTCGGGAGGCAGGAGGACTACAATAACCAGCACATCGTCTGCAACGTCTGCTGGAATCTTCTCTGCACAATCCAGTCCATCCCAGCCACACTCTTCAGTATTGCAGCCTTGGTCACAGAGCCCATCTGCGTAATGATCAGTACAGTATGTCTCATAGATGGGGCTGAGGGAAGAAAAAGTGTGTTAAAGAAGGCCCATCATAAACAGTGCATCAAAGCATGGTTAAAGCCTAGTACTTAAGACTTACTTGCAGACTTTCTCTTTGTTCTTGCAGTCGAAGTTATCATAAAGGCACTCTGCGTTGTTGCAGAACTCATCACACTGACTATTGTTGAAGAGCCGCCAGCAGCGAGGGTCTGAGCAGCGTGCCCAGGGGTTCACAGCCAGAGAGCAGTCACCTCCATCCCAGCGGCAAGCGAACGAATTACATTCTTTATCACACACACCGTCATTGGCCTTGCCATGACATTCAGCAATAGGGCAAGGAGGAGGAAGTGCCAACCTGGGTTCCTGTTCGCATCGTTTGCCTGTCCAGCCATTGATGCACTGGCAGTGGAAAAAAGGGAAGCTGGTTTCCTCTGTACACAAGCCTCCATTGCGGCAAGGTTTGGAGGAGCAGCCTTCATTGCTGCGGTGCTGACACTGCGGCCCGCCAAAGCCCTGAATACAGTTGCAACGTGCACCTCGTAAACTGGGAGTACAGCTGCCACCATTGTAGCAAGGCAGCTCTTTGCAGTTCATGCTCCTCTCACAATTATCACCTGCATACCCCTGAGAAAGAAACAGGGAGTTAAGTAGTTGCTTTTGAAGTTTAACAATGCAGTACAACAAGATCATAATAATACAAACCCTAGATACTCACAAGCTGACAGGTGCAAGTGTATCCCAGTGTCGAGCTGCCGGACACGGAGCATACTCCTCCGTTCTTACAAGGCTGAGACTCACAAACACTGAATCTATTCTGACACCCGCGCCCTGAAGACACAAGAAGTGAGTATTTAGAGACAAATTACAATGTTGTATATGTAAATCACAGACACATTGATCAGTTTTGAGGCATCCCTTACCTGTGAAGCCGGGTTTGCACACGCACAGGTAATCGTTGGGCAACTGTATGCAATCCAAGCTGTTGGAGGGGTTGCAGGGGTTCGAAAGGCACTCATTGATGTCTCCCTCACAGCGTTCTCCAGTGAAGCCCGGAGGGCAGTTACACCTGTACCCTCCAATCCTATCCACACACGTGCCATTATTTTGACACTTGGGCATCCCACGAGGCCATGAAGGAATTGCGCAGTCATCCTCATTTATCTCACAGAGGACCCCTAAAAATATCATTATAAAATCAGACCCCAGACCCCAAATTTTTGAACGGTTTTGTATATTTGAATTTTTGCACTTGAGGCTAAAGAACTTTTAACTTTTTTGCATTTTACTCCAGTTCAGGTATATTTTTTACTGTAATGTTAGAAATCCGTCTTACCAAGTGTTCCTGGAGGGCAGGAGCAGATGTAATGTCCCACCAGGTCAATGCAGGTTCCTCCATTCTGACACGGATGGGACTGACACTCATTGACCTCTCTCTCACAGTTGTTTCCCTCATAACCAGGCATGCACTGGAGGAAAAACATGTCAGTTCAATATTGATTCTGAAATATCTTCAGTTCTTCATATTTATCATAGGCTTTATATTTTTAGTATTTTTAGCAGTGTAGCAGTGTTAAGAGGACTCACATCGCAGGTGAATCCTCCCATGTAGCTCCTACAGGTGGCACCATTGAGGCAAGGTTTGTCCTCACAGTGGTCAAACTGGGACTCACAGTAACTGCCTGTGTAATCTGGGGGACATTTACAGTAGTGTGTGTTGCCAGTATTGACACAGTGTCCACCATGGTGGCAAAGCTCATCTGTTTGAAGTCCTGTGTGTGAGAGAGAGAAAGAGTGTGGACTGTTAATAAGGAGAAAATCATATCTGTAAAAAAAAAAAAAAAAAGATAATTTTTTAATTTTATATACCTCTCTGCCTGGCTGCAACTTCACAGGACACTCCTGGGATGTCACAGTAACGACCTGACCAGCTTCCCAAACAGTCACATGTGAAGGAGGCACCTTTCTGTCTGCAGCGACCACCATTCTTGCATGGATTAGTAGGCCTACACCAATCAACTGGATGCTAAATGAGAGATAAAAAGATTTTTTATTTTATTCTGTTATTCCAATTCATTTTTACTGTATATAACATAAATTAATTCCAAACATGTTTAGGTTATGGCATAATCTGGAATTAATACCTGGCAACGGGAGCCAGTGTAGCCTTTTGGACATGAGCAGCGATATGACTCGAGGGCATCTTGACAAACTCCTCCATTAAGGCATGGCTGAGAGTCACACTCATTGACCTCGTACTGGCAGTAATCTCCAGTGAATCCTGAACGGCAAGTACATTTGAAGCCGTTGATCCCATCAGTGCAGGTGCCTCCATTAAAACAGGAGCTAAAACAAATGGGAGGGTTATTTATTTTTGAGCTACTAATGCTACACATTTCTTTTCTACGGTACGAGTGACTTTACAGTCCTACCTTTCTGTGCAGTCTGGTATGTTGGTCTCACAGAAGAGGCCTGTGAAGCCTGGTTTGCAAGTACAAGTGTAGCTGTTGACGTAGTCGGTGCAAGTGCCTCCGTTCTTGCAGGGGGTGCTCTGACACTCATTTACCTCGCTAGCACAGTGTGCCCCTGTGAAGCCTGGCAGACAGCTGCAGCGGAATGAGTCTACTCCATCTGTACAGGATCCTCCATTCAGACAGGGGTCTGACAAAACCAAAAACACTATTAGACCACGCCAACCGTGCTAAAGAAAAGTTGGACCATTTCATTTGTGAGACCAGCAACCTGTTTAGACTATTCTTAAAAGTTAGACACATAATTTTTCAGCAAGACTGGTCATAACTTTTTAAAGTCAGTTATGTAAAAACATAGACTGATCTAATTTGAATCTAAAAAGTAAGACTGATAACCACTTGGTTAACTGCTAGTTAGTCAAACCAGTTCTTAAGACACTGTCTTAATGTGTTGATTTTGTTTATGCAACTGATGCCTGGTTTCTATTGAGATTTACTTACTTGGTGAGCAGTCGTTAATATCTGTTTCACAGTTGGGTCCGGTGTAGCCAGCACGGCAGGAGCATACGTAGCCACCCAAAGTATTGGTACAGGTTCCACGGTTCTTACAGGGATTAGAGGTGCATTCGTTTATGTCGATGTTACACAGTTGACCTGTGGTGGGAAGGAGAGTTAAAGTTAGACATTCTTTAGAAAATCAGTTCTTAAAGACTTAAATCAGAATGGGTTTAGTGACTTACCCTGCCATCCGGGTTGGCAGTTACACTGGTAGCCCATGTAGTCAGGTGTGTCCACACAGGAAGCATGGTTGTGACAGGGGTTAGGAGTGCAAGGTGTGAGCAATTCTGCACAGGTGGGTCCGCTATAACGTGGCTGACAGAGACATGTAAAACTGGCAACTCTGTCCACACAGGTGCCCCGATTTAGACATGGGCTGGAGGCACACTCATTGATGTTCACCTGACATAAGTTACCTGAGGATGGTAGACAAGAGTGCAATTTTTAAGAACTTGCAGTAGGGGAGTTATGAGTTTTAATGCTGTATTAGGGAAACATTACACCCTTTTCAGTAGCAGAGGTCGAATAAAATATACAGTCGGGTCAGACAATGTATAATAAAATCTCTTTTTGTTGTTATTACTGTAAAATGCATACTGAGCTAACGTAACGTATATCTCACCTCTAAAACCCTGCCGACACTTGCAGGTGAAACCATTGAGCTGGTCGAAACAGGTGCCTGCATTCTGACAGGGGCTGGGCAAACAATCGTTTCGGTCTAGGTCACAGTTCTTACCCACCCATCCAGGCTCACAGTCGCATCGATAGCTGCAAGAACAAGAGTCACATTCAAAACAATTCTCCATTTATGTACTTCCTTCTTTTTCTAAAGTTCGCAATGGAGCTGTACCCGTTAGGATCGTCCCTGCAGGTCCCATGCACACATGGGCTGCTGGCACACTCGTCCACTTGTGAATAACAGTAGGGGTCGTGGAAGCCTTCAGGACACTGGCAGTGGAAGCCATTCTCATCGTCTACGCAGGTTCCTCCATTGCGACAAGGATTAGACTGACACTCGTCAATCTCGTCTTTACATTGAGGCCCTGAAAGGGAGAGAAGTTTATAATGAGGTTTTCTCTTCTGTGTGTGAACTAATTTGTACAAGTAAGTAGAGAGAAGATCTCTCCCTGTCTCACCGGAAAAACCAGGTTTGCAGACGCATTCATAGCGGTTTATGCCATCTTTGCAGATTCCGTAGTCACAAGGGTTGCTAGCACAGTCGTCGAAGTTGATTTCACAGTTGGTACCTGAGGTGCCATGTTGACACTGGCAGATATATTTGTTGACTAGGTCCACACATTTGCCACCATTCTGGCAGGGGTTGCTGTGGCACTCGTTGAGCTGGTTCTCGCAGCGGTAGCCAGTGTATCCAGGCTCACAGTTACAAGTGTAACTGGCAATGCCGTCTACACAAGTGCCATGGTGGCACGGGTCAGGCTTGCAGTTATCGATGTTGCTCTCGCACAGCCTTCCCTCAAAACCTGAAGACAAAGAGGAGACGTGAATATGCAGAGAATGTACCTTTCTGTTGAGGCTTCTGAATGAGGTGGTGAGTATGGAGAGGCTCTACAGGTTCCTGAATTTGTGGTTCTTGCCTGTCAGGAACAATTTCCCCTTTGCGGCCCATTACTGCACAAGCTAGGTGAGACAAAACTGCATTGTCCTCGTTCCTGCTATTTCCATATTCTTACTGTCTGCTCATGACCACTGTAGCTCACCAAGTCTGCATGAGTGATTCAATGCCCTTTATTTGTGTTTTTGTCTGGGGTGTAAATACTTCCTCGGTTTCGCTTGTACCCTTTATCCTTCTTAACCAGCACCCCCTTGACTGCCCCCCCCCCTTGCTTTTTTGGTCTGAAAATGTCTCTCCTCTTTCCCTAGTCTCAATCCGTTTTTTTTTCCCTCTTTTCTGTCTGCTACCTCCGTTTCCTTCTTTCTCTCTCTTGTGAAAGCTTCTACAGTTTGGAGTCTCTGTTCCCGTGGTTTCCATGCCGACAGGCTGTCAAGGCAGCGGCCTTGTGAGGAGCAGGGCAGGGCTGGGCTGTGGTAGTGAGAGAGAAAGAGAGAGAGAGCCCTTCACAGGCCTCACAGACCTGCTTTTGTCCCCTCAAGCAGCAGGACAATACCCTACGTCCCAGCTAACGGGACAGCTCAGCAGAGGGGAACTGGAGCACGGAGAATACCAAACAGCAGGCTGCTTCAGACAATACACAAACTCCATGTCTGTGCTTTCTATAAGCCTAGCGACACATGCGGTATGTACTGTATCTTCAGCCTGAAACATTCACATACAAGTTCATGCTAATTTGTTGGATAAATTAAAACCATAAAACAGCCATTCCTACAGGCACAACTATGTGAAAGTGAATGCTGAGAGCTTTGGTTGTGCCATACGGTGCTGTGTGGGTATGCATTGTGGGTTACAGATGAACAGATGTCGGGGTGATGACCGAGCATAACCCCCCTCGTCAGCAGCTGCCGGCCTTGGTGACCCTGTGACATTGGGGTCTGCAGGGCAAAGGAGGGGGATTTGGGGCTTCTCGTCAGTCCGATCATAGAAACAAGAAGCATCTGACCCTGAGATCACTACGTTCAGGTGTATGGATCTAGTCAGTGATGATGATTTTGACTTTGAACCCTGAAGGGCTCCACAAAGCTCTTGCACAGCAGGCACACAATCAGACACACATCTTCATTTAGGAGCTTACCTTCAGCGCAGCGGCATTCATACCCATTGGGACGGTCAATGCACTTGGCTCCATTCTGGCAGGGAGTGCTGGCGCACTCATCAATGTCGATCTGACACATGGTGCCAGTAAACCCTGGGACAGGCAAACATAGGGGTTAGAGGTTAGTCTGATGCAGCAGAGGTGAGCTCCTCACACTGGTCGGGTCACTAGGTTCAGCTTTGGGGGCAGCAGAGCTCGGCCTAGTTGGAGATGTCTGCACCTTGGCTTATTTGAAGCTAAAGCGGAATTGAGTTTTCACATAATCTCCATTTAAATTTATTATCTTAGGGGTGTATATCATTATTAACACACACTGTGTCTTGACTGTCTTTCAGACTGTTGATAAACAGAATTGATTTTGAGCGAATACTTGGGTTTTAGAATATGCCCAGGTTTTTTAAATCTCTGAATCCATCCAACAATCACAGTCTGGTTTGGACTAAACTTGAAAATGTTTTCATCAATCATATTCTAGAGCTGATCTGTGCATTATCCTGTGTA
The DNA here is from genome assembly GCF_022985175.1 of Labeo rohita. NCBI lineage: Eukaryota > Metazoa > Chordata > Actinopteri > Cypriniformes > Cyprinidae > Labeo > Labeo rohita. Next base: position 7,005,067 of record NC_066871.1, read on the forward strand.
TGTGGATCATTTTTGTGAACTATGGCCAATATATCTGCCAATATATGTATATAGGCATACATTAATCAAGTTTCTTCACATTTTTGCAGTGATTAAAATGACATTATCAGGAAAATTAACAGTTGTGTAGGCACTGGGGGCAGTGAGCCTTAAACACTGACTGATATCCCTTGTCTGGGAAAACATGCTAGTAAGTACATAAAAAAAGTCTGGGGCCCCACAGAAATGTTCATTTCTGCATCTTTAGAGGGTGTTGTGTTGATTAACAGTGTTATGATGGGATCTATGTTGATGCCTAGGGCACAAGGTTAGAGGGGGAGATGCTAGAATTGTTTTCTTCAAGGCCAGCGGCCCTCCCTCTTTCCTTGCACAAACGCTACCGGCTCAATAGCTAAATGGGGGGTGCGGGGTTGTCTGCCCCAGATGTAAATTGCGGACATGGAAAAGAATCTCATTAGCAGGGCTGCTGTTCCCCCCCACCACCTCTATGCAGAGGGAGACGGGTGAGACTGCTGTCCCTTCTCTATGGACAAGTTGGGAGAGGAGGGGTGCTTGTGTAGAGGGGCCACAATGGTGTCTTTGTTTGGGCACGCAGTTGCATAGCGCTCAAGACCTCACTCTAATGAGTAATTACGCAAAAACTATCAGGCTAGGGGGCAAAGCTGGGTTTAGCTTGATATTACGTGAATCAAGATTGATATTAAGCGACCACACAAGTGAACTTTTCTGCATTCTTTTGACATATACTGGTGATGCTGGGAAAATAACATGTTTCATACCTGGTTGACAGGTGCAGGTGAAGCCATTGACCATGTCTCGGCAGATGCCATCATTTACGCAGGGGTTGCTCTCACATTCGTCGACGTCCACTTCACAGTATTTCCCCTGATAGCCTGGTAGAGAGACAACCAGAGTAAAACACAGTTCCAACCCTCTCAGACTGCAGTTTCTCACAACACAGGGGCCCTCAGACGCACACTGACGTTCTGCTACATTGCACCCTACAGCAAGTTCATGTTTCAGAGGAAATGGAGAATTGCTCCATCTATGCAAACTGGGGCCCCTGCTTTGACTAGAAGCACCACACCCTACTGTCCGCAGGATGCCCTGTGGTCATCTCTCCATTGAGAACACACATGTTCTGTAATCAGCAGAGTGCTGCTCTTGTGTGTCACCCCATTCAGGTGAAACAGAGTGTGGGCCGGGGCCAGAGCACTGACGGCGGCATGGAATCAGAAAGAATTGGCCCCTCCACGTGAGCCAGGGCCAAGTCGGCGATGATGAGGAGGGTGGGGAAGAAGAGGTGTCTGCGGAATTGAAAGGGGTACGAGCAGAAGTGGGGGGAGGGGATGAGAGTGCTGGGAAAAAGTTTGCTCTCTCTCTATGTGCAAAGGGCGAGGAATGGAGCACAGAGGGGCCCCATTGTTCCACTCCATTCCCACCACTCAAGATCTCATTATAATTCACTGCACACTCCTCCCCCTCTCTCCCAGATTGCCCAATACACCCCTCTCCCAGCGCCGATTTGTATAGTTCCCCAAAAACCCCAAAGATGCATGTTGTGCAGGGTACAAGTTTTTAATCGAACGTGTGCTGAAGACACAATGCCAATGTTGGTCTGTGGTTTCTGTGACTTACCCATGTGGATTGAGCTTTTCTATTTCAACTGATTGCCCCTTCTCTAATGACCACTGTGTGGTGAGTTATTACATAACAAAACCTCCTCTGGACATTGCATGTTTTGCTAAGCAGGTCTACGTAGTCATATGCCGTAGTCTGGAACTCCACATTGATTAGAAGCAGATTTAGTGTTCCTGTGTAAGTTAAGGTCAAGTTCACTGACGTACCAGGCATACAGATGCACGTGAACTCGCCGATGCGGTCCAGGCAGGTGGCGTCGTTTTGGCAGGGCATGGATAGACACTCGTTGATATCAATCTCACAGCGAGGGCCGGTGTAGCCCCGTCCACACTGGCACTGAAATGAGCCCTCCGTGTTTACACACTTCCCAAAATGCTCACAGGGGTTGGCACCTGGCACAAGAGAGAGAAAGAGGAGTCAGTTAATACTTACTCTCTACCGACAGAGACAATGATAGAGGGAGGCATTCACAATGCAGTAAATTTACCAATGGAACATTCATCCATGTCTTGGTTGCAGGCTCCACCAACAAAGCCAGCAGGGCAGGTGCAGATGGCACGGCCGTTCAGAGGGTTGGTGTCACACACTGCTCCCTCATTACAGGGGTTACTGACACAAGCATCATCCAGATGACAGAGCAGACCTGCAGGGACAGCAGAATATGACTAATTGGACTTTGGGGACAATGGCTGAAACCTAAAAATAAGGAGTGAAGATGGTCGTACCAGTTTTGCCCACTGGGCACTCGCAGAAAAAGGAGGCCACGCGGTCATGACACGTTGCCCCGTTGAAGCAGACAGCCGTAGCACAGTCATCAATATTCTCACTGCAGTCGTCCCCCGTCCAGCCATTGACGCATACACAGGTGTGTCCCCCAATGGTGTTAAAGCATGTACCGCCATTGTGACAAGCATTGGGCTGCATGAGACACTCGTTGACATCCTCAGCACAATACTGGCCTAAGGACAGCAAGACAAGTTATTTTAAGGTATTTTAACTGGCAAATGAAAAGTACACATGGGGGAAAAAAGTGTGTATTTACCTGTCCACTCAGGCAGGCACTGACAATTGTACGTGTTGACACCATCTACACAGATCCCACCATTCATGCACTTGTGTCCAGGGCAGTCATCCACGTTCTCCTCACAGTTGTGTCCCCTGAAGCCTAGGCGGAGAAATGAAATGTTGTCACAGGAAACAGGGAGGTGACTGTGGTAGGAATAATTTCTGACCTATTCCTCGCTTCCCCAACACACCTAATAACTGAATCCTGCTCTACAACTATTGATAAATTGATGTACAGAGTAAAGTGAGCAGTAAAAAGGTTCAGTGGGTGTTGAGTGTTTACATATTCTCACGGCGGTTCCCACAACGGCAAAGCCAGAACCTGACAGAGCTCTGCTCCAGAGGGCCATACTCCCTGCCATGTTTGCTTGTTTTATAATCTCTCACGGTTTCAATGACTTCCTCTTTGGCGAGAGACATTTCCTGCTTGCTCCCCAGAGGGGAGCAGAAAGGCCATAAAGTAAATTCCTGCGACAGCAGCCCACTCGCTTTTCTCTCTTCCACGCTTTGACTGTCTTGCTCACTCACTCTCTTGTGTATCCCTCCCTCACTCAGTCTGAGCTATTTATAGCAAAGCATGAGGTATCAGCGCCTGGAAAGTCCAGACGCTTTGGGAAACCCCGAATCCGAGGGATGAGAATGAGTATGGAAATATGATTAAGGGTGTGTTTCTATATGAATGCCTGCATGTTTTTTGTCTGTTTGTACCTGGCAGGCAAGCACACTCATAGGTGTGGTCTCCGGTCTGATGGCAGGTGCCCCCATTGAGACACTGTGAGGGGGCGCAGGGCTGGGTGGGCACCTCACATGTGCGCCCGCTGTACCCAACAAGGCACTCGCAGCGGAATGAGCCATACGTGTTCATGCAGATGCCACCGTTAAGGCACTTTCCGGGTTTGCGGCATTCGTCGATATCATTGCGACAGTTCTTGCCCTGATACCCAGGTGGGCACGAGCAGTTGTAGTGATTATTCCAATTGGTGCAACGGGCACCGTTGGCACAGGGATTTGTGGCACATGCATCAATCAGGGAACAATCCTGACCTGTAAACACAAGATGAGTCCTTTATAAACAATCCTACATTTTCCACAGACTGTACCATGACAACATGAAGACACCCTTAACCTTACCTCTGAATCCCCGCTGGCACACACAGGTGTACTGTGGGATTCCGTTGGCCACCTGGCTCTTGCAAGCTGCTCCATTTAAACAAGGCGATCGGTGACAGGGGTCCAGATGCTGACAGAGCAAACCAATATAACCAGGCCGGCATCTGTGAAGGGGACACAAATTTAGAACATGAACACCTGAATATAGAAGCATTTAGAGGGACATCAGAAACTTTTATCTCACCCAACTCATGCATAGAACATCTAACCACTAAATATTACATATCTTACTTTAATACAAGGTTAGTGAGTGGGTGATAACACACATACACAAAAACAGACACACACACAAAAATACTCAATTTCATGCTATCCACCAGATGTTGCATATATATCTGCCTTGACTATAACAGCAGAGCACACTTTCCAGAAAACATGCTTCTGTCCATGCCAGTTTGCATTCCAGGATTATGACTGATTTTCCAGTCTCTCCGCTGCATTCTATAGTAAAGCACGGTTGTGAATGACAGAATTACCTGTGTTCACCCGTGAGACATTGCAAACTGTGTACAATGTTCAATGTGTTGACTTCACAATGGAGACCACTCAAAAGACAGGAAACAACAAACCATAGGTATGAGATGGTGGTCAGGCCACTTTGTGGCAGTTGAATACAGTTCTTTCTGCTCTAATTCTATGCTTTTCAGTACAGGACGGTTATCTTGATGGACAATTGAGTGGGGCCTGAAACTGAACAGGTACGATAAAATAAACAACTTTTTCTTAATAATGACAATCTCTCTCATGGGTTCTAGGGCCTTTGGTAAGCTAGGCTTGAGAAGCTAGTGTGTGTTGGGTAACCCTACACCCACACAGGGAGCCTGCCACAGGATGAACTCCCACATCAAAAACACCGTTTGAAGCTGATGACAAGCACTGGGATGGTCTGTTCTCTCTGTGTCCCCCCTCAGGCCCTCTCTCTCTTTTCACTGTAAAACAACCCCTGGGCAGAGACAACAATGGCTTTTCCTCCTCTTTCTGCTACAGGATGACCACTTTTTTACACTGAGCTATCTGTCCCTTTGTTGTTTTGCCTCTTTTGTGGCTGGCGTCTCCTCCCCCACACTTATTTGAAGCAGTTTCTCTCTGACCTCAGAGAGGGCTTCAAATAAGGGCTTGGCCTATAGGGGGTGGCATTTTAGACCTCTGCTGCACTACAGCGAGAACCTGCTAGCCTTTTAGGATCTATAAGGTCCATTCTGTTTCATCAAAATTAAAGATACCTTGAACTGTTGGTGACAACTGTTTTTTTACCCAGCAAGACAAAACAGAGTTTTCTGCTGTTTGGTGGACACACCTATAGAAATATTTCATATCGGAGTATTATACTATTCTGGAACTGGAACCAAAAAAACAGATATAAGGGAGTCAAACTTATGCTTACGATCTTAAGTTGCTGGCGTCGAGAAGCCCAAGTTTTATGGTTATAGATTTATGTCTGATACTGAACAGATACTGTTATGTTAAGGATAAAATTCAGTGCTTGAGAGTAAAGAAAAGAAAAATGTTAAATCGCTTAAGTTACATTCATTAGCGACGTCTGCTTAATAGCAATACTGTTGACTTCACAACACAAGAGTGCATTTGCCAGCCGTAGTTGGCTGTTTTTTTTTTTTAAATCAAGGTCTGAGAATTTTTAAGTGAAAGAGGCGTACTGGACCCAACCGTAGGATGATATATGAAAAACATAATTAGTCATGTCTGTTATTAATCTTTTTATGTACAGTCAGCTCCATGAAATTTCTTAAGTTAAGGCTACATGTCTGTGGGGAGTTTTTTTCTTAACTTGAAACCCTGAAAACAAGGAAAAAACAGAAAGAATTCTTCATGAATACCATCTCCTGAAGCCACCAATGCGGCACACTGCTTTTCCCTATGAACCCTTCACATGCTGGGAGGTCAAATGTCAGAGGTCAGCAGTCTGATTGTGATGATAATGTCAGGCAGTGTAGTGGGGGGCGGGTCGGGGGCGTCTGTTCGGGAGAGAATGTCTTTTGGAGGGTGGGATGGGGGAAGAGTCCGGTACGGAGAGTCATGTCATGTCATATTTCCTGTAATCCCTCGTCTCCTGCTCTGAAAACACTCACACTCTTTCTGAATCCCAGATCCCTGTTGCTGTGGCAACCTCACAGACGACCGAGCAAGCCTGACACCCCACCAATCACCCCCTACCCTTCATCCCCTTGGCTATTTGTCATGGCTTGGCTGGGTTTATTTAGAGGCAAATTAACTATGTCTGGAATCTCGGGGGTCATGAAAAAAATGAAACTAGGAGTTGCGGCACAAAAAGAGTTTTGAGAAGATGGGGAGGAGACCCGCATCAAGGTTCAACTAGCATGCAGTCTGATACTCAAGTACTTAAAAAAATAACAATTCCGGGCAGTGGGCCTTTAAATGCTGAAAAATGCCTAGACACAGCCTACTTTACAACCTGTTGTTTGCCTGTCTATGGCTTTAAGGCGGCGTTGATGTAAATGTGCAGAGTGAATGAGTGCATGAGCAGCTAGGAATGTGCGATGAAGGCCAGACTCTGGGGTACATCATCTAACTGGGATATTTTTACATGTGTCCTTTGTTACAACGTGTGGTCAGCAAGTGGTTAAACACGAGGGAAACTTTTGGACAGACCACAATGGGCACAATCACAGAGGAACCGCTTGTGGGATTTTAAAGAGTTACTGGACTATGAGGAATTGTGGATGTGTTGACAAGCGCTATTTCCACACACAAAGAAAAGGAGCCTCTGGCCTTGCAAAACATGATAACATGCATGTGTGTGTGAGTTTTGGAACGCATTCCCTCTGTGTGTGTATGTATCCGTGCTGGAGTTTCGTACTTGTTGCATCGTGAAAACCTTGGTGAAAGTGTGTGAGAATGTGTAGATATTGGTCAAGTAGCAGCAGGGGGAGGTTCGGATATTTGTCCTCACACGGTGTTCTGCAGCCAAAACACACATTCTTTTGTCTGGGCCTTGGCTGTGCATATCAGTGTCTAAAAACATACAGCCAAGAGTCCTATCAGAGCTTTCGGAGTGAAAAATAACTCATTGAAAGGGACCTTCAACCTGGCAGGAGCTTCACTGTGAGTGAAGATGTTCTACACAAAAGAATTTGGACAATTTTGAGTGTAAAATAGATGGAAATTAATTGTTTCGCTTTTAGCCAGGTGTGGGATGTTACTCATCTGTATGATTGAGTCAGATATACCAAGAATGGACCCCAGGTCCCTAAGTGATACCAAGCCTGAGGTAGGAAGAGGGCAAGAACAGTAATCCCCTAATGTCATAACAACAATGATGGTTCATGCCATCTGCAAATAGCACTAAACAGCTGTTCACATCTGTCAGCACTGCTCTGGCTATCTGCCTTCTCGCTGCTTCTTTAAAGGATTACACCCAAAACAATGGCACTATTCTGTCTGTAAATCTCCAAGCAGATGTGCAAAAACACACACACACAAATGCAGGCTGTTAGATCACATGCACAAGTATAGCAGCACAGTCACATCACACTTTCCCTGATGCTGTTGAAAACAAATTAATGAAGCAGTAGGACAGCTTGACAATTAAGCAATGACTCTTAACTGAGAGCAAAACAAACAACTCAGGGCACTGATGCAGTCAAATACCTCACATGCACACTCAAACATGCTGTGTGACTTACAAACACTTTCCTCTTCTAGGATGCTGAGAAACCACAAGATATGTCAGTTTGAGAAAACAATGGATAGGGCCTCATTCAGAAATATTGTATAGGTGTATCTACATACCATATCAAAAGAATTTCATGGCACCTGACAGCCTTTTGGACTCTCAAGGACTTTTGTAACTTATATATGCATGCACACAGGGGCTTTTTGGATGCTGCCGGAATGATTCATGTGTGTGAAGCTCGGCATTTCTGCTTGCTTTTGAAACCCAATGCCGTTTTTCCTGATCTCAGGGTCATTGTGGCAGTGTCACCTGATACTATTCTCTTTAGCACAATACCATACAATCATCTAGCAGTCTAAGGTCACAACACCTGTGGACGAGAAGCGCAAACACACCGCTTCTCCCTGAAAGAGCTTCATCTGGTCAGTCATGGTCCAGGAGGCACCAAGCATGAGAGAGTTCCCAACAGGATTCCAATCTCCTGGGTACTCGAAGCCATCCTTCCCACACTGAGGTGAAAGACAATTACCATGTTTTTCACAAAGTCAACTCTTTCCTTAGTAGGAAGTCCGTTGAGTGTAGGTCACCTGCTATTAATGTCACTGAAACTAAACCCTGTTTTGTTTGCTTTGAAAACAATGAAAATATGAGGTTTAAAGCAACTTTAAGGGTATCAAAATGCCGAAAAGTCCCCTAAGAAAAAAAAGAAGTCTATGGCAGTGTCTGGCATATAGCCGCTCCATTCCTTTGTGAAGAGCCCATACTGACACCAAACTGCCAACTAGAGCCTGTTCCCCCTCCCCCAACTGCCCCCTCCCAGCTCCCCATCTTCTCAAAGAGGAACCAAAGTGGGGGTAGGGGAGCACTTTGTGGGCCAAATAAAAGAGCTAAAGTAGTCAGAACCCTATTGTTCAAGGACGGGGGAGCAGTGGCCCAAACAGCCGGGCTTTCAGGCCTGTGCTCAAACGAACCAACAGGCCTCTGCTGTAGCCTGGCAACAGTAACCCATGGCTGAGGAGAGAGCTGAGAGGGTGGGGGTTTGTGAGGACAGAACTTTCACAGGAACTGAACCTTCCAGACTTCCAGATAAACTTTCTATTATCACTGGAAGCAAAGGAAATTTTAAAAATTGGAATCAAAATTAGGCCTACGGCATATGAAAAGGATTTTGGCTTTTAGCCAGTGTTTTGTGTGAATTGTAACCAATGTAAACAGATAAGCTGAACTTTCAACAAGAAGCATCTGTCAATTTATGGAAATATGTAGATGGGTAGATATCCATGAAACATGCATATTTGTCTTTCTTTGCCAACCCATTGTCCTGTCGTACTGCATAAGCCACATAATTATCTATCCGTAAGATCATTATAATAAACGGACTGGAAGCGGACTAAAACATGAATATGGTACTTCAAGGCTCCTGGCTAAAGCCTTAAACACAGATCTTATCAAACTAAAACTTAAACACACTTACTTAAAGGCAAAGTATGTTTATCCAATCAGATTTAATGCTTTTGAAACAAACTAGTGTCACAAATGCTCACATAAAACCTCCAGAATTTCTGGTATTGCTAACAAGCCAACCATAACCACATTGCATGCACCCCAGACTCGAGGTCTTCCAAAGCATTCTTCGCTTTACTTCACCACAAAACCACACCCCAGCACCTAAACCGATCCAGATCTCTTGGAACTCAACAAACATAGTCTTTTCTTACTGATCCTGCAGATCTGAAGGCTTTTTGTTATGTTTCTACGCTAACATGCCTCAAGAGACTAAGAAAACCAGAGATGGAAGATCTGTTTTGCACAACCTTACACTAACACCAGATAACTTCTAGCTATAACCTGGAGTGTCCTGCAGTATGCATTACGCAATCTCATTTGGAATTTTACAGCCTCTCGTTTTGTAGCATGAAGAACATCCTGGAAAATGCTGCCAACCACTCTAATCTTTCTCATAAATCACAAAATATACAGATAGGTGGGATAAAACTCTGAAAACTCCCAGTTCATCGCTACATCATATTTGAAAACGCTTTGGAAAGCTTTAATGTGGCTGTAATCAGAACACACAGAGCTTCAGAGAGCCTGATAAGAGTGAAAGAGAACACTCAGGTGAGGCCAAAGAATCCTTTTTTATCTCCAGCTCTGCCACCCATAAACTACTTCGGTTCTTGCACTTATCTTTCCCATTATCAAAAAACACCCAATCAAACAGCAACTTCCCTCCTTACATTATCGCAGTAGGGCCTACTCCTGCATTATAGTGTGTGACTGTATGATCAAACTGGGCTGAATTCAATGAAAGTGATTAGAAAATATTGGAATCGGGAACTTGAGGGTGATTAAAGTAGATTACGCCTCTCTGGACAGTAGTAAGCCAACCACACTTGCACAAAACAGATTTGTGGTGTTATATCTGAAGGAACAAAAAGGAGTTAGAAAATGAGAACACATAAGCTTTCCTCAGCTGTCTTGATAGACAGGATGTGAGTGGAGTAGAAGGGTCAGGAGTCGGCACTTCCTGTGACAGGGCCTGGGAACCAGGACTCCCTGCTTGAGGCATCAAACCACACAGGCGTACATGAAACCCCAACTGCTCTTCAGCACTATCAAATCAAAAGGGTTCTCTTCTCAATCTGTGTACTTTCAGGTGGATGTCTCAATTCACCAGATATCCACCATTTTGCTCAAACTTCCTTGAATATCCTGGAGGCAACAACAGCAATGAATGGAGTGGTGGCAGAGGAGTAATCTTACAAAGCATTCCAAACTAATCCACTATATATTAAGGCAGAGGAACTTTATCTCTTAAGTGCTAAACTCAATATAAACAAACAGCGTTCCAACCCTTTATGATATAAACACAGCTATTGGTGTACACTATTCTTTAAGTAAATCAACGGAGGCCTTTGACATCAACTCTCTGTGCTAAATTTAATTACTTTACGCAAGCTACAGTTGTTAGTTCGTAGAAAGCCAGTGATTGTGGAGTCTGCTTCACGTCTAACTGTCCTCATACATCATTTTTTAAGAGGCAAAGAGCTTCCATGGGTCACTAAAACACAACACTCACAATTTATAGACTCACTCTGCTACTGGGGTCAAGGCGACACCATCAATAACGGACAGAGCCTCACTGTATCCACTTCCTTTCTGAGTTAAATGGGTGGGAAAGTGCAAACATAGATGTCTCTTTTCTTTCTCATCTCGTACACTTTCATCTTCACTGTTTGTTCTCAGAGAGTGACAGTGGCCTGGGCTCGCAGAGCCTGCAGAGACAATGGAGAACCTCCACATCAGTTCGCTGCGTGTGTGAGAGCATGTGTTAGGAGGCCCGTGGGCCGCCGGCTCCGCTCCTCCATAGGCCCGTCTGTCTCGGCATGGGGCGGCAAGCCGTTCAATGGCAGCACCTGGCCCTCCGCTCCCCCTTTGTAAGGGTCTGACTTCACTGGATTACCATCACAACATCCACCAGCTGTCCCTCTACACCCCAGCACAACCCCCTTTCTCCAACACACATCCCCACCCCCTCCTTATTCTTCCAGCTGGACCCTCTCTGAATGACACTCTCACAATCTGCCTAATTATCTCTTTGCTTCAGTCGAGACTTTATCCCACACCGTGGCTGCACTTGCTTGCACGCTCTCCACACTGGGGGGATGAGATTAGAGACACTTTAACAGAGCTTCCTGACTCTTCACCTAGAGTGACATTCCTGGACTCTTCACAACAAGCCTGCTGTCATTCCATGCATTGCATTTCCTATGGATGAGTGATTCAAAGAGCGACACACCATAGCAGGGCCAGAATTTATACCCCAAGATACCCTGACTTTATCCCTTGATGTCACCACCATGTCAGTCAGTTTTGCAAATACATAAACAGTTGTCACAGGGATTATATGAATGAGCTTTACACACCTGGGCTACAATAAAGTGACATCTGAACAGTCCAGATGTTAACCCTGTGGCAACTCATGAAAGTAGCCCAAGAAGCATTGGACTGTGGCCCATTGTGAAGAAGCACTCAGTGGAGAGAGTTAGAGAGGGATTACTTCTGTAATCTGTCATGGACTGCACCAGCCACTGAAGCTCTCAGCGCAGGGGACCATGAAATGACATAGGAGCCAGACAAGAACTAGGCCTCAACCAGACCCTGGTAGAACAACAGCCAACATAACAGGCTTATAACTGAGCCGGTAACATTTACAGTCCTAAGGGGCATATTCGCATAATATTACAGTCACCAGAGAGCTCTCTTGCAACAAGCACACTACAATAAATAGGATAATCAACTTCCTCCGGGCACATCAGCTCTCATTGTAAGGAAAGAAAACATGTCATGGAGAGGAACAGGTGGAGGATTTGTTGCCAAGGTTTTTCTCACAGACCAGATTTCAACATTCGGCATTCTTGTGAAATTCCGAGGCCCAACCAGTAGTCCTTACTACGTCTAGTTCAACCTTTGCCCCTGTTTGCTAAAAGTGCCATTATCCACTCTTTTCTCTGTTGTTCGCTCACTCTCATATGCCCTTTCTTCTCTAGTCCTCCTCCTTCTACTTTCTCTGGTCTCTCCAGCAGGGCTGGGTTACAGGTTGGTATCTGGAGGAATAAAGGTTCCTTTCTGTTGTTTTGGATCTCTGGTTTCATCAGGTTCTCCAGGGAGGGGGCTGGAGTGGGACTACTGTCCCCATAGCTCAAGGACTGGTTGGGCCACTCTCTTGTGGCTGGCCATTTCAGATGGTTGTATTACCGTGTTGTGTGGCATGACATTTACTGTCCTCCTTTTTTTTTAAAAAAAAAAATCCTTTTCACTTGAAAAATACCACCTGCTGACACCAACACAACTGCTCTTTACACACATACAATAACATTTACCTCTTTAAAATGTAAAATGTCATAACGTATATGCTGTCAACAAAATTTCTAATCTCTGGAATGAGTAGAGCAGCAAAGAACAAAGCACTATTTAACACCATTACACATTTACTAACACACCGTGTTCATAACTTGGCTTGAAGTGTGCTAGGTAATGATTAAAGACTGATACACTGACACACAAGGCATTTGAATGCCACCTTGCCATATTTATCTGACTTTGGAGTTTTATGAGAATTATATATATGCACAAAGGTTCAAGAAACAATTCAGTGACTATTAGCTTTGCCCTACCACTAAAACGCTTCAGTCTACCTCAACAATTAGCAGTCAGTTAGGATTTAACTCCCACTTCCACAACCAATCACCTCTGGTGTGCGTTTGCATTAAAATTTCAGGTTTAAAGTACAATGAGACTTCATCTAGGATACCTGGCCAGTGAGCAGGCAATAACAACTTGCCTGGGGGTATGAGATTCTTTGGTTAATGGCTGGGTGATTTAAGTAGGTAGATTATGCCTTAAAGGCACAAAACAGGAGTATCTTACGGATATTAAACAACCAAAGTGTTCTCATAAAGAAAACTTAACACTAACAAGCTATATGAATTGTATAAAACAGTTCTCTTAGAGAAAACACTAGTGCAGTGGGGGGAGTTTTACTTGGGGTTGGGATTTTTTGTTTTAAGTTAAGGTGAAGGAGTGGTCACATACCATTAAGTAATAAACATGACGAATGCAAATAATGACTACAAAACAGTTTCCTGCTTCTTACAACCATTCATCTGTAGAGATACACGTACCAAACATAAAACGTATTGCTTTTAGTTTAACACCCTATTGATTTGGCCATTACATACAACCACTGAAAGTGGTTCCCACATACTAGTGCCTCCTGGAAAAAAAACACTAATCACCATGAATGGAAGCTAGAGTGCACAGACACAGTTTTCCAAATCAGGCGGGAAACATAAAACAACAGCCCCAGGCTTTCATGTGATAACAATCACTTTGTATTAGCATAAGCAATGAAGACAAAGACTGTGTGAAGGAACGCTACGCATTTGGAACACTACTTGGCATGAGCGAAAAAAGCTCACATTGACTCACTATCAGACGTTCAATTAAATATTTTATGTGGCTGATATATTGTGGACAGGTGTAGTGCGGCTGAGTGCATTTATTGCACGAAATTATATGGTCCAACTTGAATAAAATATGAGTCATAGAATCAGGTGAATGATTCAGATTCTACTAAAACTTTTTTTTTTTTTTGAAACATTAAAACATAGTTTTTTTTTTTTTTTGCTACACTCCAGTTACTTTTTCCACACTGTGTGAAACTGATAACCAAGGCTGAATAACAGCAATAGCAACAGTCATCCAGTTAACCTGTTGAGAGCACACAACTGTGAATATTGTTCAATAAAAGGACTAGGTGATTTTCGCACACGATTCTGAGTTTGTATAGAATAAAAGTGTATTTGCAATAAAATGACAACTGTGAGCTTACAAGCATCTTGAATCGATACACATTCCTCCATTTTCGCACGGCCTTTGTGTATCCACGCAGCGCAGTCCTGTGGAAAGAGAAGGCACAATGAGGCAGAGACCACTTAATATTGAAACGATAGAATCAAACACCCTTTTCTATTCAAAAATCACGAAATACTACTTTTTACATATTTACAACACGCACATCCCGCTTATTTTTAGATACAAACAGTCCCTCCCTAAAAAAAACTTTAAGTTTGTTTACTTTTCTGTAAATATACATTGCGTCTTATCTGTGAGTGTGCGGTGAGATAACATTCAGATCCTTTCGCTCAGACAACCGCTTTGTTTGAATGACAATAGAATTCAGCACGTGAACTCTTATCAAATAAGAAGCAACAGAAGACGTCTGATTCCCGATAATATTCTAATACTTCATTAAGGCAGTAGTATTTTATCGATTTATCTGTAACTGTTGGCTATGAAGACCTGTTGATTACGTCCTGTTGGTGGTTGAAAGTCAAGCGCATGTTCCAGATTCATTTTTTTTTTCAGAATATAGGTTTGTATTTTCTTTAGAATTTTAATTATTACGACTAACTGATTGAACTCACAACCAGAACAAGGGAAATCTCAGTCCGTTGTGGGTAAACTGGCATTTCAGCTCAAACAACGATGTGGAGAAAAAAAAACAAATCTCGGCATTTTTTGCCCATTACCCCAGCTTAATACCCAAGAAGAAGAAGAAAAGAAAGAAGAGACAGTTCAATTGTTGGTTTGTTCTTTGTATGTAAAAGACACCGGCACAATAAAGGATCAAGCCGCTTCGTGTACGAGAAATCCCATAAAATCATTTATGTTTCCATTAATAATATTCGAGGATAGAAAAACACCATATCAAAACGCAGACTAAAGTAAATCAGATATAACCTAGTGCAGTGATTTAACAGTAGAACCCTGATGACAATCTAAATTACCATGCACGCTGATGGGTCGTTTACTACCAGTGCAGCGAAGCGGACATTTACTTTGTTACTTTCTCACGGTTCAGACAAGGACAAAATACACACAGACCCATGTAATAGGAATGCCCTCTAAAATTAATAATGCTATGTAGAATAACTCGTAAAAGTTACACCACAATAAATAAGTTGCAAATGCAACGTTCCTCGTCAACAAAGAAAATGTGTCCTCATGTGTGAATTCACACTTTAAATCCCATCAGCAGTGAATAATTCGTGCATAATGTTCTGCAGTGATCTTAACATCATTATGCGGCATTGGTTTGTTATAAAAACTTAAAGCTTCACATTAATGCATCTTGACCCAGTGATGGACTAAAACAAACACGTTTATGAAAACAGAGTATTAATGACATATCCTGCACCTAACTTTAAAAAAAGCCATGGGCAAAGCCGCAAAATGTCATGATTCTGAACCGCATAAAAGAACATTAATAAATCATGGGTCGTGATGTTTTATGTTCCTTCTTTGGTTCTAATGTAACAGGTTATACGTCCACACAGTGTCATATAAATCAGTTCGATCCAGACAAAAAATGAGAGAAAAGCATCAGTCATCTTACCTTCGCTGTTTTGCACAAGATATAAAATTGACAGAAATATCCAAAGACTGTATTTCCCCATTTCTGTGGAAACTCGATCCTATTCCTTTTTTTTGAAATGTTAGCAATTATACATCCTTTAAAAAATGACACGGTGAATAAAGTTCCAAGGAATCACATTAAGATGAAGTAGCGTCATAAAGTTCACTTGAGTGAAGTTCATAGAAATTGAGCGTTTTCGATATAGTCCAATTCCGTATTTCCTCTGCAGCTCGGTCTCGGCTGCCGTGCGTCTCGAAACACCTCCAGGAACTTTTGAAAAAGTTTCTCCACTTCACTTCGGATCCGAGTCCACCGCCAGACTTCGTATCACTCCGCCCCCTTCTCAAGCCTTTTCGCACTCAAAGATGTTGTTTGTCCTTCCGCTGAACTGAATAGTGCAGGTTCGTCAAAGAATTGGAAATGAATCCGAACGAAAATAAGCTGTGTAGAAGTTTAAAACTTAAACGAGAGCAGGTTTGCTGTTTGTTTACCTCACAAATCAACAGGTAAACTAATGAAATGTTTAAAGGTAATAAAGTTTAATGTGTGAAGACAAATGTGATGTTAGTGAACCGTAAGGAGAAGGCAAAGCAATGAGTCATATTAAGTTTAAGAACAGTCGATTGAAATCATGTATTTATTTTCTAAAATAAAATGAAAATATAAGGCAAACTAATAATGTTTTCGGAGTGTAAGTGCAGACAACAAATCTGAGGTGAATTAGCTGTCTGTTTGGCCTAGTAGGCTAACATGATTTTTTATTTGTCAAGAATCACTGGTTACCGACAAGCATAATGTTTATTTAAAGAGTATACTGAAACAATTAAAAAAAAAACAAGAATAATACTTAAAGGAAATAAACTGTATCATTAACATATGTTAAAACTAAAAACCATGCTAAGAGCTAATTAGACTCACTGCTAAGCATAGCAACTTATCCAAAATTGTACACTAGCATTATGAAATGTTATATTTATATATTTAAATAGAATAAATACTTTTAAATACTCGAATGTTTAGATTAAGATAAAACAGTCTTTGAGCAATGTCTGATTTAACCATACAAGGGGCCTTGCAGTCTCTTACACCATGTATGTGTATGGTCAATTGTATGTGTATTTACATTCGATATTGTGCTGAAGAATATGAATTGTGTTTGTTAGATGGAAATGAGAGCAGACGTTGCCCTCCCTCATTTCTCGCAAAGCAGCATGGATGTTCATTGAAGCTTCTTCACTACACCCTGCCCTGGTGTACTCATTTTCTGCAACATATAGAGCCTCAGTTGTTCTGTGGCACATAGCAGAGCTGGTTGCTTACAGAGACAATGGCAGTGATTTGAATGAGAAAAGGGCTACTGCATTATGACACAGTTTCTCTCTGCAGGGGGTGCGGGAGGGGGAGGGGGCAAAACACTAACATTTAGGGATGTGGTGTCCCCCCCAATCTATCACTGAATAAATTAGTGCAAGCAATGTGTATGGAGTCTAACAGCTCACAACAAATAAGTTTGTTAGAGAGAACGACATCATTTTGGATAAGTACAAAGGCTTATATTGGCCTGTCTAGCACCAACAAGTTATATTTACTGCCAAAATCAACCCAGAGATTCAATGATTGATTGTTTTCTGAACTGTTTAGCAAACATATTTGGCCTAAAACTAATATGCATTTATCAGATGTTATTTCTGAAAACTAATAGTTCGTACCATCCATTATTTACCTATGTTAGAGACTTTCTTCCTTTATCAGTTTTGGTTAATATTAGATATGTAGCTGTGCATGCATATTTCTCATAAATTTAAATTCAGATAGCTTTTGCTGTCAAGTCACTTAAAGTTACTTAAAAAAACAACAACAAAAAAACAAAACAAAACAATATTTTACTAACAAATTAAATTTGATTTCAATTATATCCATTTTTTATACTGTATGTTGCACATAATGTAAATGTTTATAGGGTTTATATTTAAATTTTTTTTTTAGATTTATTTAAATAAAATAAATAGTATCAAAATCAAATTTTTATACAGTGTAATGTAAATGTTTATATGGTTTATATTTTAATTTTACTTTTTTTTTTTAGATTTGTTTAAATAAAATAAATAGTAGCAAAATCAAATTTTTATACTGTGTATGTCGCACATTGTAATCTAAATGTTTATATGGTTTATTTATTTATTTATTTTTTTTATATTTATTAAATAAAATAAATAGTATCAATTTCAAATGGTTGGTGCGCCTGCATTTGACGGTATTGGAAATGGTCAAGCAATAGGCTTGCAAAATGTTTTCAAACAGAGAAATGGAATACATCACCTGCCACAATTCACTAGAAACCATAACGTAAACACCTGCTCTTATTGTTGTGCTTTAGCTACCTGATTAGTTAATTCAATTTGGTTTCACCACTTTTCACTCTCTACTATTTTTAATCCCACTCTTCTAGATTATTTATATTTCATTGAGTGTGTACTCCACATTATCTGGACTCTCTTCTGGTTGTGCTAGATAATTGGAGAATGTTAAGCAACAGTTGTCTGATGTAGCTTCTTTGAGATGTCATTTTGAGTACTTGTGGATTTGGAGTGGTAACAGGAGGCGTTCTCACCCGCCGCGTTTCGGGACGCCGTTTTGTTTATTGTTTTGTTGTGCACGAGGTTAATTCATGCACACTATCCACGCTCGCAGTAGTGAATGGGAGGCAATATTTTTTGTCTGTCTGTCACACTGTGGTTACGGCTGGCAGATGACTTGGCAAAGATCCATATAAATGGCTCTGTTGTGACAGTGCTCCAATGACAGAGAGAAAGTGTAATCTGAGTTTGTTGTAGTTCAAATAGGAGAGAAAATCACGATGAGCTCTGATTAATGGTTTTCTGCAGCAGTAAAAACCTGTTTCGAAGGAACCCGTTGAACCGCAAAATGCATACTGTAACATTTCAAAACATCTTGTTTGTGATGAGAATATTTAGTCTAATTAAGCTTGGCTTAATGATTCATATGTGCACCTCAGGCGATTAATATGTCTCCATGTTAAAAAAGATTATATTAAGCATTTTGCATATTATAAACATGAGTTTTAATGAGCATTTTGTATTTTACGTTAAGGGGCACACTATACTATTTGTTGATTTATGTCAGCAGTATGTGAAACTGCAGACGTGTGTATTTTTAGAAAGGAAAGTGACAATGAAGGGAAAGAAAGGTGATGAGTTTCTCGCAAAGCGCTGAGAGGTTCCAACATCAGACAAACAAGAAGGTGACGGACACTGTGATTTACTACCCTAGTTACTGCCGGTGAAGGCAAAACATGGTCTCACGCTTGTTTTCGGCACCTGGGTGCATGGTTAAAAGTAGAGGTCATTTTCCTAAATTCTGATTAGTTAAACATCCCATTGATGTGGTATTTCCACTAAGTAATTCCATGTTAACAGCTGTCATTTGCTCAGCTGTAGAGACTGACTTAATGTATTGATGTGCATCAAACATCACCACATATTTGAGAACTATTGTGACGTAGTAGTGCTTTGTAATCCAGTCTGTGTTTTTTTTTGTTGTTATACTTTTTTCTATTCTTTGTGCAGATTGAATGGTACTGTATGTTTGCCTTGTTCTAAATGAAAGTGGGATGGTGAATCTACTTTGTGAAGGTGGACCACCCTGTGGGAAGCAAAGCCAAACGTCCCTTTTCCTCTCTCTTCACCCACTTAACCCCCCATCCCAAACATCCCAGGAGAATTGCTGATAACTACACACTGATACATACAAGTAAGTCTTAAAAATTGGGGGTATTGGGGTAATTAGCAGTGTAAGAAGGCAATAAAAACTGCAAAACCTAATTTGAATTTATCAAGAAGAGGAAGGTTAATAGTGAAGCAGAATGGCTTACATAATTAATATCAAAACTCACCCATCCTGTTAAACGATTTTTTGGTTCTGAATTGACTATTGAAAATCTTCTTAGGAAGTCTTAGGGAGGTCTGTGTCACACAGTGTTTTCCTAAACAAAAAATGTCTGGTTACGCTAGTGTTGTAGAGTTTTGAAAGTGCCACATGCAAATTGCATACTTTTAGAAATGGTTCACCCAGAAAATCAATTACTCACCCACAGGTTGTTCCAGTCCTTTTTTTCTCATGCTGAACACAAAAGATGATATTTTGAAGAATATGGTTTTGAACAGTTACTGGTCCCCAATGACTTCTTATGTATGAAAGAAAATTAAAAGAAGTCAGTGGGGACCAGAGACTGTTTGGTGAAACTGTTCAGAAACTGTTTTTGACAGGATTTTCATTTTTGGCTGATCTGCCCCTTCAAAGCTGTTTTGGACATTGAGATTCAACAGTAAAAAGATATTTTAATATGCATTTGCCTGCAGAATCTGCAAAATGTTCATTATTTTACCAAAATAATAGGCAGCATACAAAATGCGTGTTTTTTTTATTTAGTACTGACCTGAATAAGATATTTCACATAAAAGACGTTTGCTTATAGTCCAAAAGAGAAAATAATTGTTGAATTTATAAAAATTACCTGTTCAAAAGTACCCCATACATATACTTAATAATTAATGCTGTGTTGTTACCTGAATGATCCACAGCTGTTTTTTTTTAAGTGATAGTTGTTCATGAGTCCCTTGTTTGTCCTGAACAGTTAAACTGTCTGCTGTTCTTCAAAAAAAAATCCTTCAGGTTCCACAATTTATTTGGTTTTCCAGCATTTTTGTATATTTGAACTCTTTTCAATAATGACTGTATGATTTTTGAGGACAACTAGGGGACTCATATGCAACTATTACAGAAGGTTCAAACACTCATTGATGCTTCAGAAGGAAACATGATGCTTTAGGAACTGGGGTGTGAAAACTTTTAGAATTTGAAGATCAGGGTAAATTCAACTTATTTTGTCTTCTGGGAAACAAGTATGTATATTCTGTAGCTTCTGAAGGGCAGTACTAAATGAAAAAATATGATATTTAGGCAAAATAAGAAAAATATACACATCTTCATTCTGTTCAAAGGTTTACACCGCTGGCTCTTAATGTATTGTGTTTTCTTATTCAGTTCAGTACTAAATAAAAAATAACATGCATTTTGTGTGATCCTTCTTATTTTGGTAAAATAGTTAACATTTTGCAGATTCTGCAAGGTGTATGTAAACTTTTGACTTCAACTGTAAATGCATACTGCAGCTTTAAAACTTTTCTTATTATATAGTCTTGCTGATAGATTTGGGCATTTGAGACCAGTGTTAGGAAGGTTACTTTGGAAATATGTAATCGGTTACAGATATTTAAATTGTTACAAGTAGTGTAACTATTTCAGTTACTTTATTAATGTAGCTAATTATATTTAATTACTTCATGATAACTTTTCTACATTTCTAATGAATATTTTCAACTATTATATTAATCAGTTAACCAACTCTATGACAGGTTGTAGCCCAAAGCTTTCAGTGGCAATGTGGATTGATATAATTGACAGATGTGGTGCACTGCAAATCAAACAAGAGAACCAATCAAAAGCATCAGAATAGCATCACATTACTAAAAGGCCTTATAAAGGCAAAGCAACAAATGAATATTATTCAACATATATTTCGATGTAACCCCTTTGTAATCATTAATTTTCATAAGTACCTGTACTTTAATTACACTTTTTTTTCTCAGTAACTGTAATGGCTTACAATTGCATTTTATAATTAAATTACGTAACGCCGTTACATGTCTGTTTATTCCCTAACATTGTTTGAGACCAATAACATGAAAAGTGTATTAGCTTATATTATTTTACTAGTATGCATTGTGCCTTTGGTGTTAGCCATATGTATGTCTAAATGTATGAAACAAGACTAGAACATTTGTGTTGCAAAGCTGTAGCGTCAGGCTTTTTAGTGACTACTACACAGTATACTTAGCCTTGAGTGATAACAGGTTGCATGAACTGTGACTGTTTAAATGCGGCCTACCCTTTCAGCAAGAAGAGGTTGTATGTGAACTATTTGTGCTAGCATACTACTTGGCCTTTAAGTGCTAGCAAGCTATGAGGCCTGAAAAGACAATAATGATTTTACCACCTGAGTGCAGTGTGATTTATGTGGGAAAACTCCACTGAGCGCCTGCAGAGAGTGTGGAGAGGATTAGAGCCCCCACCACAAAACTCGTCATGGCCAATCAGCAACGCAGACCCCCTACTAAGAAACGTCATGGCCAATCGAAGAGTTGCTTTTGTGATCACTGTCTTTATTACCTTAGCTTGTGCTCTCTCCATGATCAAGGTTCGGCGATTGTATAACTGCTTGTGGTTTTAGTGTAATTTTGTTTTGGACATCTCTGTTTGTATTTTAAATTTTCCTGGCCTGTGAAGAGAAGCTGAGGTAAAGGTTTGGGCATGTCCATTTATGGTTGTAGCAATGATGTCACCATTTTCTGACTCTAATCATTTCCTGGTTTTTCCTCCATGGTTAGACATTCTCACACCTACCTTCTGAACTCTCTCTGTTCCTTGCATGATAAGAAATGTAGTTGTCCTGGTAAGCATGGAAAATGAGGAATATCTACCAGTTACACCTCTGCATTTCCCAAAGAGATAAATACGAAGCCTCAAAAGTCATAAATACAAAACTTTTTAAAAACCCTAATTCAGAGAAAGCCCACAAACCACAGACCCCACAGCATTGTTATATTTTCCTATGTTGATGCCAAAATACAGTAGTTTCAAACTGTCGTTTTGTGTTGTTCCCACAAAATAATGTAAAAAAACATAGGATATATAAAGAGTACAACAATTTGCTGTGCTATTTCAAGCTCAGCGTTTGGGAAATAAATCAATTTTTATTATGACGTAAAACACAGCTAGTCGCTTGGCGAGCAGTCTCCTCAGTTTGACCCCTCGTAGCACGTTCCCCCACTTTCCTCTCTCAAATTCACACACACAACACGCATTACACAAAGAGGTTGTTATCCTGGGCAAATAAGTGAGCGATAGATCACTGCCTGCATTGTGGGACAAGGTGTTTGATTTTCACACCAGCTCGCTAAATTATTATTAAGTTGTGTGAAACTGTGCTGCTGTGCTACAGTGTGCATATGTGTGGGAGCGAAGGAATGTTTATGTTTAGGGATCAAGGGTTCATTTATTCTTTGGCGCGTTTCCCGCTCAATCTCATGTTCTGTTTTTTCTCCTCCTTGATTGTGCTGGATCAAGGCAGAAGTGGTTCGTGTCCAGTTGGTGGGTTTAATTGCTGGTCTCAGGGGTCCAAACCCAGAATTTCTCAGCCATGAGAAAGTGCAACGGTGTCCCATCTCCAGTGCAAACGGCCCGGTCCCTTTTAACAAGTCGTCAGCCCATCAGAATCTGTTCGCAGTGTCGTTTACTGACGTCCGTGTTTGTGTGCAGTAACTAGTTGAGTGTGCAAATGCTCGCTGCTCGGTGTCAGGAGCTATATTTCAGATGAGGGCTGGACGAGAGCCAGCTGGTGCAATTCTGAATGCCATTGCTGTGTTTTCGTGTGAAATAACTGCTTAAGTCTGCCGTGGACAGCTGCAGGACAGTGCCCCCTCCGTGTCTGCCTCCTCCCTAGGGCTGTAAATCTGACTGGAGGACAGGAGGTACTGGCGACTTGTTGAAAAGGGCTCCTGAGAGGGTCCTGAGGTTTAGTGCTCGGGGTCAGGGGCTGTCTTAAAGGCCCCGGAGCTGAAGCTCAAATGCCGATACCCACAGATAACCCATCGTACGCCTGAGGCTACACTGTTGCTCGTCTTACTGCCCTTCCATCCAGAGGTTGAATTGCTGAATCCCGCCTACAGGGCTGCTGGGTTTGAGCTGCAGTGGCGTTTATGTGCACGGAGACTGGTGGAATGTCTGGTGATTTAGTCGGTCGTCACGAAGGAGACCGCATTTGACTAATCTGACAAATAATCGCTAAACAAATAAGTGATGGAATGTCTCGTTCCCTTGGCACTGGTTAAAAGGTCTTTGAAGGGTGTTAAGAGTGGCATATGTTCAACCGAAAATGTCAGAAAGAGACATATTGAGAAAAATGACTGAATTACAACTTCAATTGATCCTGCATTTGCCTCTGAAAAAAAGAGAAGAAAAAGAGTTTGAGGCAACCCTAGGCCTCTGTTAGACTGCGTCCCTCCCGAGTCAATTGTTCCTCAAGCCTGGTGTCAACCCTGCGCCATCAATCACCCTCTTTCAGAGGAGGGGAGACAGGCTGGGGACACGCCCATCAGGACAGGGGGGTGGTAGTTCTCATGCCCTCCCCGCCTCGCACAGCCCCACATCCCCACAGTCGCAACTCCGACAGCTGGTCTGGTCATTAGAGGTAGGCCGGGACCTGTGGGCCCCCGAACAGCAACGACAGCTGCCAGCCCACTGTCCCCCGGCACCCACACGCACTCATTCGCCCCCACTCCAGACTATGATATGTATTATATCTCTAATCTATTGTCATTCTTTTTTGGCTTCTTTAGGGAGGCCAGGGCTTATGTACTTAACTCACTTAAGTCACTTACATATGCCCCTTTAGTATCGCAAAATCTGTTTGCGTTCTTTGCGTTTTCACATTTGGCAATAGTCAGCCAGCTTATTAGGTGCAAGGGTTAGCTGTTGTCATTGTAGGATGTTTGAGGTATGATTGTAATGTGTAATAAAATACAGAACACTGATTTAAAACTAGCTAGGTCTTAGACCTAAGGAATATTGTTTTTGCTCTAAACAAAATAGTGTATTTGAATGGAAACCTGTTTCCACTAGGGATGTAATGATATTATTGTGATATCGTGATCACATGATGATATAAAACGATAGGTCTTCCGGCGGAAAAGTGTAGTTTTAAAAGTATATTTTGAAAAAGGTATGTTTAGGGACATTATACTTTGGCACATTATCTGTCAAACGAACTAAAACTGAAAGCGCAATATGGCTTAGTCCCTTCATTAAGTCTTTTTCACTGCACGTTTTAAAGTGAAGCGCACAAATTGTTGAGGCGATCAACTTGTGATCCGGTGTTGTCCGTGCCTCAGAACGGCTCCGTTTACAGTCAATGCAGTGAACTTGTTTATTTCATGTGCCGTGAGTTTAACAAGCCACAAGCCGTTGATTACAGCATTTCACTAGATTTGTAGTGTAAGTCTGTTTTCACAGAAGCTGGAGTTTCCCCTCAAAATAAAAACTCTACTGCCATTTCCGTCAAAATAAAAGCTTAAAAGTGAGGTATGGATTGTTGACAGTAAGTGGTTTAAATGGGTAACTTTACTGCAGTCCAAATTCAAAATATTTCTTTTAAGTGTAGAAATTAGGAAATAAGTATTGTAATTTACCTACTGTAGTGTTAAGCAAAAATAACATACCTATAAAATATTTGTTTTCATTTATTTTGCAGTGCAGTTGTTTTACAATATATGGCTATTACTGTCATTGTTGTTGTTATTTTTATTATTGTCATATTCTAATGTGTTTGGCTTCCTAAAACACCAGTGTGAATGTAATTTAGACAGACAGTATGTCCCAACTAAAAGGAGAGTTGAGTCCCCTTTAAATTTCAGGTACAAGTCAGTTCACTGACTTTTTCTGACTTAATTTTCTTAGTTAAAAACATGGGTTGGAGCTCTTAATTTTGCATTAAATAGAATAATTTAACTTTAAAATGTACACAAATTTACCTTTTTTCCCCAGTTCTTTTTTTTTTTTTTTTTTTTTTTTTAAATATCACAATGAAATATTATATCATGGACTTCATATTGTGATATTATCGTATTGTAATATTTTGATATTATTACATTCCTAGTTTCTGAATCCACATCTCTGAGTTTACAAGAAGAAATCTATTCAAAATTCACAGTTTAAATTCTTTTGACTGTTGAACACTGTATTGTGACTGTTGCACTTTGCTGTAATTTGCATGCATATTTATTACTGTTTATATATTATACAATCTTCTTGGAATAATTAGAATAAAATTTACATAATAAAAAGTCATTTTTTAATAAATTTTACACAGTAATAAGTAGGGCTGCCTTTTAATAGTCAACTAACTGTTAGCTGATGAGAAGAGGCTTGGTTGACCAAAATTGTATTAGTTGCTTAGTTCCACAGGAAGTGGCAAAGTCACACAGTCCGTGACGGACAGATTGTTAATGACTGGTTTATGTGGTAATATAGTACATCGGGGAGGCCATTCATGGACCACAAATATGGCTTTTCATCTGAAAGACGTATGTAGTAGTAACTTTACACGGCCGTTCAATCTAATGTTAACCTAGAAAAATGTGTGCCATTCAAGTGTCTGTGTGGACTGCGAAAGCTGAATAGTAGCGCGTTCACTGCATGACAGATGGAGACGCCAGTGCGGTCACTTGCTCTTAAAATACTCAGTCATTTTTGGTCATACAGATGAAAGTAATACATCTTTTGAATCTGTAAAGACTCTACGTTTATTTGTGTGCACTCACAATAACGATGAAACGTTGCGGTTTTGTAAAATAAAGAATACAGGATGCGCTTTCTCGGTCTCTGTGAACTTGAGCGTGAAACTTATAAACTCTGTGTATACTTGACTTACAGACATGAAAAATATATCTATAGAGAGTGAAATGTCTACTTTCAAATGAACCAATTTAATAGAAAAATGTTTTCTCAGATTATGTAATCCATATGAAACATGCATACAGGCGCATCACAACGGCGGAGATGACGTGTCAGTGTCGCCGACTTCATCTCTTAAGCCGAAAAACAAAGAAAACGCTAGTTTATCAGTAGATTATTAAAACGTTAATGCAGTCTCCTTGCTGTTTTTCCCAGACACATTCATAATTATTATATCTGCCGGTGTGCTGTGGCAAGCTTTTTTTGCGTGCACTTAAGTGCTTATTAGGCTATGTAGGCAATTAAGGGCTCATTATTATGATTAATATGGTTTTTTTAAAGAAACGCACAACTAATAGTAGACTAATGCTTAAAATTAATGACTGCTAGTCGACCAGAAAAATCTTTAGTCAAGAGCAGCCATAATAATAAGAATAAATTTCTAAATAAAAACATTTTATTTGCAGCAGACCTCAAATAAATTCTCCACCATGAATAAATCGCCATCTGAATCCATGAGTTTTTATCACTGAGGTGCCATGTAAATTTATTTTTACAAACGACCACATGAGAAACAAGTACCGTCAGAACAGGGCTAATGTCTATTTTATTTATTTATTCATGTTTTGAGGTGCAAACAGCCTTTTATGAACACCTAATCAGTGGCTATGCTTCATAATAAATTTGCACATTCTTCCAGCAGGTTATTACAGATAAAAGTGATTTAGGGTGATGACACGCCTGTCTGCCATTTTTTATACACACTTTGTCTGTTTACAACATGCATCTCTATTCACATTAATCCACTAGCATTAGCTTAATCATAGCCTTTGTGTGATTGCGCACAAAAGGTAATGGAAAGGTAGTAGAAAATAAAATCTCATGAGTGTCAAGTGTAACTCCACTATTATTGAGTTAAAAGGCAAACGAGGCAAAAAATGAAGGACAGTGTCATAAAGTTCGAGCACGGATTGATAATCTTAAAATGATTGAGTGCTTCACTCTGTTTATGTGTGTATCTTGTGCGTGTAAGTGACGAAGGAAAAGAGAAAAGAAAAGTGGTAGTTGAGATTACGCCACACTCCCTCAGGCTCTTGTTACTCATGCACTACTGGCAGATCTTTGGTTCCCACGCCTCCACACAGAGGTGAGTGAAACTGCACCCACAACTTCACCTGTACGTGCCTGCCTCAGCACACCCCTTTAGCTGAACTATGATCTGTGTTTTTTTCCCTTGAAACGTAAGGAAAACTGAGAGGACGACAAATTGGCATGAGTACAGCAATAATATCAGCCAGAAGATCACGATGGCAGAGCTCCCTTACAAAAGGTGTATAATTATTACAAACATGGTAATAGAAATTCACTGGAAGACCTCCCTAGCAGAGATCTATCAGTTAAGCCTGATATAAACAGGTTTGGTAGAAAGGTGTAATTTTCCTCCCATATGCAGTTTTTTTGGTATCGCCTCATCATTTTTCAGAGCACTTACTGCTTTGATGTGTGGACTTGTTGCATTGTCTTCTTGGGTTCAAAAGCTGTGATACCACCACAAAAGCCCACTGTGCACCTTGCTAAAGTCAAATAGTCTGTCAGCATCAGAATTTATCACCTCTGCATTAATAGTTATCAGGTTATATTTTTAAATGCTACCACACTCTTCCTCATGTTCAACACTGAGCATAGACTATGCAAAATATTTACTCCAGGATGTTATCACACTCTGCGGTGCAGCTGCTGTTTTACTTCATCAGAGTGGAAGTTCCTGACAGACTGGCCACTTGGCTGGCTTTACTGAGCCCAAGAGGGGATTAATCCCAGAGAGAGAGGGAGAGGGGGAAAAAAAGGAAATGCAGAGGGTGGCAAGCAATTTATTCACGGATTCCATTGGACCTTTAGCTTTAAATCATATTCAACTGACCCAAGCCTATTGTTAAGGAAGGAAACTGCCTAAGCAGTTTGAGAGCTGGAGAATGTAATAGCGTGAAACAGGAGCGGAGAGCTGGCAGTGATGAAATAGCTTGCATACCTTATGCTTTAAGGAGAGCCATCTTTAACAGAAGAATATTGTAGAGGCTCTTTCTCTCAGCTCCACAAAATACGCTTGCCAAAACAAGCCAGACGGGATTTACTCATCGAGATATTGTGAACACAAAGAAGCATAGTTGCCTTAGCCTTGTTTGTCTTCATAACAGGGTATCTTGTGGTCTAGAGTATTCCTGGCAATGTTTAGACAAACCTCTGGATCTGTGTGTCTTTATGTAACAAATAACATATAATGTGGAGTACGGGAAGTATAGCGAAGGCTTATTGTGATCTTTTTCTCCATATTTCTGGTTCGGCTGGTCAAGTGCGTAATCTAGCTTTGTTTTTTTTTTCTCCAGCAGCAGGAGGCAAGAACGAGCAGACATTCCATGTTGGCCTGAGGGCAAGGTGGGGGAGGCTCTAAAACCACTTTTATTAAAATATATTGAAGGAAAACAACAAGTTGCGCTGTTGGAGGGATGAAAAATCAGCATGACCGACTTCTCTCTCTAGAGCTTTAAGTCTCGTACACCTAACATCCTCCCTCACTTTCGTTCTCAGTGTTGATCTTTTCAACTCCCTATTTGTGCAGCTTCACTGATTTGGTTAATACTTTAAAAGTCCAGTAATTGTAGTCCCAGGATCTCCAATCTGATTTGCTCTTTCACTGTCAAGAGCTCTGTTTTAAGTCCTCACTCTTTCAACCCTTCATTTCCTCACTCATTATGTTCCTTTCTCCATGAATACAAAAGCCCACTGCCTCAGGTGAGGGTTATTGCACTGGGTGTGGTTCACAGTCCACGACTAAGGAGTCACATTCCACTGACCATGTACAATACCCAATCACCGATATCCTGGCCCTCCTCTTTGTCAGGGTGATTAAATAACCCTGCCTCTGGCTGCACTGACCCTCGTGACCTGGTCTGTGTGCGTCCGTGGACACTGACTAATTAGAGACCCGATAATGCAAGAGAAAGCAGCTTTTCACCATAGCTCTCAGATCTCTGTTCAACCACTCAGCTCTACTGAAAACAAATGAACATTTCTGACAGGAACAGTCACTTTAAAAGTTTAGGGTTAGTTCACTCAAAAATGAAAATTCTGCTATTAATTACTCACCCTTGTGTTGTTCCAAACCCGTAAGACCCATTCGGAACACAAATTAAGATATTTTTGATGAAATCCAAGAACTCTCTGACTCTCCATAGATGGCTAAGGTTCCTTCCATGTTCAAGGCCCAGAAAGGTACCAAGAACATCGACAAAATAGTCCATGTGACATCGGTGATTCAATTGTAATTTTATAAAGCTAGGAAAATACTTTTTGTGCGAAAAAACAAAAATAACAAATTTATTCAACAATTCTTCTCCTCTGCGTCAGCCTAGCGCTATTTTGGAGAGTATTACGATGCATGCTCATGCTTTCCTCTATACGTAAACAAAACACGGTTCACGCGTGTTCTGCGTCAGCAGCATGTTTACATGCGAGGAAAGTGTGCGCATGCATCGTGATACTTTCCAAAATGCCGCTAGGTTGACATAGATTCTTGTAGCTTCATAAAATTATGATTGAACCACTGATGTCATATGGGCTATTTTGTCGATGTTCTTGGTACCTTTCTGGGCCTTGAATGTGGAAGGGTGCTTGCTGTCTATAGAGGGTCAGAGAGCTCTTGGATATCTCATCTGAAGATAAAAGAAAGTCTTACGAGGTTTGGAATGACATGAGGGTGAGTAATGACAGAATTTTTCATTTTTGAGTGAACTAACTCTTTCATTTTCAGTTAGTCTGAACAATGGGTCTTTATCAGACTTAAATTTTATCATTCTGTATTTAATAAACTCACACTAACTGGCTGGGTTTCCATCCAAAGTTGTGAATTTAACTTATGCGCAAAACTGGAATATCGCATAAAACATTTACAAATAAGCACTGTTTCCATCCAACGAGTCAATGAGAACAAAATTGTGACTTCCTGATAAACTAGCAATAAATATCACTGAGAAAGGTAGGAGTAGGTAGGACTTCAGATCATGCCAACCCTGAAACAACATTCAGCACTACAGAATTTGCTACTAATTTATAGTGTTCATTGTCTGTTTGATTACGTCATTAATTGATCTTTACCATACATCTCTGCCATATGTACATCAACTTAACATAGTCACCACTAGTAAGCTACTACAAAATATATTGTAAAAACTTTCATTTGCTGTAAAGTTGCTTTGCAACGATATGTATCGTGAAAAGTGCTATACAAATAAATTTGAATTTAATTGAATTGAGAAGCCACTGAATATAATAATTTTATATATAATAAACAACTTGCAGCTCATTGTATTCGTAGGTGGATGCCTGCTGTTTGGGAAGGCAGTCATACAGAAATACGTTGATGGCAGACTTTGCTCAGGCATTTTAGAATGACCATAACATTTCAGATGCTGTGCAACAAGATCAGTCCGCTGGTTAGTCAGGTTATGCTGTCCTATAGCGCAAAGTCACGTGAATTGTTTTGATGCACATTTATTCTGCAAACCTTCTTCCAACTCGCACTAAGTCAAGAACTGCCTCGAGTGAGCGTAAAAATGTTTTTGCAAATTTGGGGTTTCCCTTACTCTTTTTTTTTTTTTTATGTGATACTTCAAAATGTGCATAAAAACAGGATGGTAAAACATAGCTATAGATAATGTGACTAGGTGCATTTCCATTACAGATTTGCAATATTTTATAAACGTTAATTAAAAAACTATTGCGAAAAGATGGCGTTTCCATTAACCAGTGTTATTGTTAATGTTATTGCCTCTGGCAAAAAGTCATGACAACTGATATTGGTAGGTTTATGTATATCGCTACCACTGCACTAGTCTCACGTAGCCAGACCTTTAGACTGACGACAGAAGGTCTGAGAACCTTGGCTGCTTTGAATGGCCAAGACCTGCCCAAAAGGCCATTTCGCTGACAGGTAAATCAACGAATCACGTTTTATTTTGTGACCTGTCATGTTTATGGCTGTGGAAATGTTGCCACATCAACAGACTGCTGTGTAAAACTTTTGGACATTTTAAAGATTTCTAAAGATTCTATACTATGGCCTTTAAATATTTTACATACTTTATATTTGGCTTTTTGGTGCATTTATTTTTGATAGGACAGTATAGTAGTGACAGGAAATTAAGTGGGAGAGAGAGGGGGGGTGCAGGAACGGGAAAGGTCCACGAGCCGGAACTCGAACTCGGAACGCCCGGAGCGCAACGCCAACAAATGTTTCACATACTTTTGAAAATCCAGAGTTTATTTGATCCTGATAAGAACTCATTGTCACAGTTATAAACACGATAGCTTTCTTTTTTCATGAGGGGGTTTTGGCATCACGTCTCCCAGAAACCCTGTATAATTTAACCAATCCGATGATGACTTTGAAACTCCTAAAGTGTTCCATATGCATCAGACATTCAGCCAGTGGTCAATGCATGTCTGAGGCTAAGACTACCACTGCACTAGCCATTATTTTTAATAAAAGGAGATGTAGACATGTATCTTTACAAAGCAGCACAGAGAGTCGCTTCAGAAACATGCCATGGCACAGCTGGTATAAACACAAGCATTGACTTGAGTGGCCACAATCAGCTCATCACCTCAAAATGACGTCATGCAAGCGTAAAAGCTTTTTTGCGATATATGGGCATTTTTGCGAAAATTGACACTTTCCATTAGGTTTATTTTCAATTGGCAGTTTCAGTGTGCGCAATTTAATGGGTAATGGAAATGCACTTGCCGTCAAACACGACGTACACACGTTAATCAGGCAGTGGGCCTCATCATTATGCATTTGATCTGGAAAACGGCGGTAATACGCGACATGGATTTAAACTTTCTTCTTCTGCGAAACACAAGAAAATAAGAATTTTGATGATTCAGTTTTTTAACTAATGAAATCCAGCATTCTTTAAAATATGGATAACCTGTGTCGACATATAGTGCCATTGGGCTAAGGGCGTCCCGAGTTCGATATAGTGCCATTGCGGTACGGGCGTCCCAATTACAAATCCTGGCTTGTGGACCTTTCCCGATCCCGCCCTCCTCTCTCCTCCATCACTTCCTGTCACTACACTGTCCTATCTTTTTAAAAAAGTCAAAAACGGCAAGTTTGGAATGACATGAATGTTTATAAACTGCATTTTTTACATTAGAAAAGTGGCTTCATTTAGTGTGAGTAGGAATATTGCCCTCCGAAGGGAATCTCTAACATCCACAGTACTGTGTTTGATTTGCCAGAGCTCTGAAGTGGGAAAGCAATGGGGCGATCCTGGCATTCCAGGGCTCTGTCGTGTCGTCTCTGGTCTCTAATTTGGGAGCAGCTGTCGGGCTCTGCAAGACCTCAGCCATCAAAGCCCAGCTAAAAGGAGTGGGGGGGAAGAAGGCACTGAGGTCAGCCCCACAGAAGAGCCCTAGCTCCCCAGCACGCTTTCCAATCTCTGGTAGCTCATGCCAAGTACAGAACACCTGCACCAGGTTAAGATTACAGGATGACTGTAAAGTTATTGCAGGCCATAATAAAGAAGCAGTAAAAACAGATGGTCGCTATTAGGAGGAAAACTCTCCTATTGGGAGTAGAACGCTTGCTGTCTTTTCAGATCAAGCGTCCTACTTTGTCAAGGTGTCCTAAGCGAACTTTGCAGGAAGTTTTTTTCTGAATTACTCTGTTTGCTCACAATATTGGATGGCTTCCAGTTCTATGCTTGCAGCTATGAACAGCGAAAACAATAATGAAGTGTCAAATTGTGGTGTTTTAAAAAAGCAAGTGAAGACTAGAGATTAAAAGAGATTTTCGCTACGAAATAAAAACATTTTGTTAGCCTTACATTGCACAAGCTCAGTGAAACGCAGTGATAGTGATCCCTTTATGATTGTAGGTACCCATGAGAGAGCAGTTTCTCACACTCTGGTGGGCTTGTTGAGACACACATACCCTTGAGGATTCCAGATGTGGTCTGGTTTCAGTTCTATGAAAACCGTTAATTATACCATTAAGCCTTCTACGGGCCCTAATTAGTGGGAATCAAATTGTGTTCCAGGTCAGGTGCATAGTGATTGATTTATCTGTCAGTGTCTGGTCTCTCACTCCTCCTCTCACATGCCCTCTACAGGTCATGTTTATGCAACTGTAGTGACAGTTACATTTTGTTTTCCTCTCTTCCTCTAGAAAACACAGAAGTGGGTTTTTCTTTTTTTAACGTGATTCTTTCAGGGCTTTATGGTTTATGATTGCATGCATTGTGAAATTGACCAAAAGTAGGATCAGGACCAGCAGTGCTGTTTTCTTGTGGTGCTATTTCAACAGCTTGTACCAGTTCAGCTCCTTCCTTATTACCGTTGGACAAACAGAGGAAGAAGTAGTAAATCCCATAACCCAACAATAAGATCAACCCTGGGGCTCAGGCAGGAAAAGAAGCTGTACCACAGGGACTCAGGGCCCAAGGGGATGTGGTGGTGGGGAACTGCTAATCAAAGATAAAGGGTCATCTGTATCCTTTCACATTTTTGGTACTTTTTACCTCATTTTGTAACTTTGTGTGTTTGTAGGTTCAGTAGTTGTGGGACATTGAAGGTCTTGTTTTATGAGAGTTGCAAAAGGTACTCTCGTGAAATACTGATACGGAAGAGAAGTTGAATAAAGTTGTTATTTTCGTTTTTTTTGTGCACTAAAATGATTCTTGTGGCTTCATAAAATTAAGGGTGAGCCACTGATGTCATATGGACTATCTTGGTACCTTTCTGGGCCTTGAACATGGTAGTTGTGTTGCTGTCTGTGCATGGTCAGAAAGCTCTTGGATTTCATCATAAATATCTTAATTTGTGTTCTGAAGATGAACGAAGGTCTTGTGCGGTACAGCACTCTGTTTTTCAAACTTTCCCCACCAACCACTTATCATATAGAGATCGCTTTTTACAGTCCAACCAGTTCCTGGACTGTGAATAAAATCTGAATAAATTTCCTGTTTTACTTGGAAATTTGACTTAAAGAGGGTTACAAACGCCATTTTATGTTGACTTTAAAGCCCTTTTTCCTGTGGATGATCCTTCTCCATGGGTGATCGTGGCCGGGATTTCTCCTAGCAGTACCGTTTCCAGTTTAAACACAGCTGGAGGGCAGGAGAAGATCGTTGTGGAAACACTCTGCATCTGTGGTGGGCTTTGAACATCAACCTCACACTGCTTTGCCACAAGAATGCAGTGTGACTTTGGCCTTCTTTTGAAATCAAGAATAAATAAATGTAGGAATTTTATGTAAAAAATGATTTACAGATTTGAGTTAGTTCCTGAAAGTTCCTTTGAAATGGAACAATTGGTAGCGTTCAAAGATATTCAGCTATTAAAATTCTTTTTATGAGCTGGTTAAGCATATAATATATTAACTGGATGAATTTAGTTTGGAGACTAGAGAAGACAGCTGGAGAACAAAAGGTCAGTTGCAGGTTAAGACATGAATTTGCCCTGGAGAATAACAGGTTCTGAAAAGACGGAATGATAATGTTGTTTTGATGTGTTGCACATGGTGGTAAATGATTTATATTTTGTATATTCTTTTTTTGCATATTAATAATTTATTTTTCTGGTGACTTCAAGGGATAGCTCACCCAAAAATGTCTGCCATCCCTCAAACCTGTTTGATGTGGAACGCAAAAGAACATATTTAAAAGCATTAGTTCACTCCTGAATTCAAATGTCATAATTTATAGCAATTATAATTTACTCACCCCTGTGTCATCCAGGATGTTCATGTCTTTCTTCAGTCGAAAAGAAATTAAGGTTTTTGAGGGAAAAAATTCCAGGATTTGTTACAATGCGGCTTCAAAGGGCTTCCAGCCAAGGAATAAGGGTCTTTTCTAGTGAAACAATTTTTCATTTTCTTAAAAAACAACACACAAAAACTTACACTTTTTAACCACAAATGCTCATCTTGTGCTAGCTCTGCGATGCATGTTTATGACTTCACGCATTGCGTAATCACTTTCGAAAGGTCCCGCGTGGTTAGTTCTTCATCTGTGTACTCCAGTTCAAAAAGGTAGGATAAGGTGAAGAACTCCATCTCATTTTCTTCTCCAACTTCAAAATCTCTTAAAAATAAAGGTGCTTCACTATGCCATAGAAGAACCTTTTTTGTTTAAATGGTTCCATAAAGAACCTTTAACATCTGAAGAACCTTTTTGTTTCACAAAAGAATCTTTGAGACAAAATAAGGTTCTCCAGATTATAAAAAGGTAAAAAAGAGTTGGTCTTTAAAGAACCTTTGACTGAATGGTTCTTTGTGGAACCAAATATGGTTCTTCAATGGCATCGCTGTGAAGAACCTTTTAAAGCACCTTTATTTTTAAGCATGTATATGGAGAAAAATCTTGTAATGTCTTCCTCAAAAACCTTAATCTCTTTTCAACTGAAGAAAGAAAGACATGAACATCTTGGATGACATGGGGGTGTGGAAATGAGCAGGAAGTTTTAATTCTGGATTAAACCAGTCCTTCAAATAATGTTTCAACTGTTGCTTTTACTATTTATACTATGCTTCAAGTAATCACATTGATCTTTTTGTGTTTATTTAATCTTCCATCTCCTTAGACGGGCCTCCTGCTTCCAAATCTGATGGGTTGTTCTATTCATACACCGGGTTGTTTACAGTGCTAACAGCTTTTCTAAGAGGCACAGCACTTATGTCAAGAGCTTCTTTACACATCTGATGACACAAACACATGGGTTGTGTGGACATGTATGAGTTTCGAGACTTGAGTAACAACAGCTTGGCACCTTCAACATGCTGCAACAATGCATCTTCTGTTCCATGACTCAAAATCCCGAATGCAGATAATCCTCCTCCTGGTCTTGTCATGAGCCAACTGCCAATACCAGATTTCTGCATTTAACCTCCAGTGTTTTGCTGTTTTGGAGACTTTGCTAGGATGCAGTTTGCCACTGTACCGTGGTTTTGAAAAATTAGTAGCGGGTTGAAGTTGAAAGAGGAGCAGTGCACGGAGCAGATGTCAGGCTCTGTGTTTATTTGCGTTCATGAGGGGGGGGTGTTAGTGTGGGAAAGCTCCTCTCCACGGTTGGGATCAATGTGAGAGAGATAAGCTCATGGTGTGGCCTTGGTCAAGCATGGATGAAAACTGTTTTGGTGTGAGAACTTCCTCCCATGTTGTAATTTCAACATGAGTCTCAGCAAGGTCACTATGAGAACTGTTTTTTTCCTCTCTCCGTGTGCCCGGGTTGCTCTCTCTGTACACACTACACTGCAAGCCTTTGGGAACTAGAACAGGGTCTCAATCTAAATGTTCCCATCAGGTCTGTGGGTTTAGCGTGGGAATCGAGAGCAGGGATGAGAGGATGTGGGAGAGTTTCCTCTGTAGCTGATGTACACAAGGCATATAGAATGGCTGAGATTTAGTAAACCACTCAGAGGCATCCATAGTAGGCGAGAAATGACAGAACGGTTGGATTTGTAATCTCTTGCGAAACCCCTATGTTTATTAAATCCTTTATGCACACGGCTGTGGTTGATGGCAACTGCCTGATAGGAGCTTGTGCTTGTATTGTGAGAAAGGAGCAAACTGTCTCTACCTGATCCTATCAGCACCTTCCCATTATGACTTGGTCTTCTTGCTTTTTCTCACACTAACTGTCTCTTGCTTCGGCATACTCCTCCTGCCGTTGTCATGTTGTAAAATTTGTCATTACAGGGAGAGATTTACTTCAAAGCAGTTCGTGTCCTTCTCAGTGGCCCACAGCATAAAGCACAGAGTGCCTCAACTCTCTCAGTTCCTCTCATTTGGTTGCTGACAACATGGGCTGTGCATATATCACTTCTAAGAATATTACAGTCTTGCTGTAGCCCAGAGGTGAAATTATGCTTAAGTATGAAGCCAGATAAATCAAGACTGTGTGATATACATCTTAAGACTCTGGTCTTGATTGACAGATGTTTTAAAGACCTTGTGTTGATATCAGCAGTGTTTTGCTTGGAAAAGGTGCAGTACCGGTCAAAAGTTTTTGAACGATAAGAGTTATTTAGAAAACTGAGCAACACTTTTAACCTGCCCAAACATTGCTTTTATACACTGTCAGTCAAAGGTTTTTGAACAGTAAGATTTTTAATGTTTTTAAAGAAGCCTTTTTTTTTTTTTAAATTCAAAACACAGCAAAAACAGTAATATTGTGAAATATTCTTACTATTTAAAATAACTGCTTTCTATTTAAAATATACTTTAAAATGTGATTTATTCCTTTGATCAAAGCTATTTTGTTTAGCAGCATTACTCCAGTCTTCAGTGTCTTCAATGAGGTTGATCATTTCTTCTTAATGTTAATATAAATTAATACTTTTATTTAGCAAGGGTGCTTTAAATTGGTCAAAAGTGATGATAAAGACATTGATAATGTTGAAAAAGATTTCTGTTCTTCTGAGCTTTCTTTTTTTTCCAGATTTTCAAAGAAACCTGAAGAAATTCTACTCAGCTGTTTTTAACATAATAAAAATAAATAAATAAATAAAAATAATAATAAATGTTTTTAAGCAGCAAATCAGAATATGTGACCCTGGACCACAAAACCAGTCATAAGGGTCCATTTTTTGAAAATGAGAGGTATCCATCATCTCAAAGCTGAATAAATAAGCTTTCAGATGATGTATGCTTTGTTAGGATAGGACAGTATTTGGCGAGAAAGAGCTAATTTAAAATCTGGAATCTGAGGGTGCTAAAAAATCTAAATATTGAGAAAATTCCCTTTAAATGTGTCCAAATGAAGTTCTTAGCAATGCATATTCCTAATCAAAAATTACGTTTATTATATTTATGGTAGGAAATTTACAAAATATCTTCATTAATATCCTAATGATTTTTGACATAAAAGGAAAATCAGTAATTTTCACCCATACAGTGTATTGTTGGCTATTGCTACTGGTTTTGTGGTCCAGGGTCACATATGAGAATGATTTCTTAAGGATGATTTAATGTGACTGAAGTAATGCTAAAAATTCGGCTTTGAAATAACATTTTGTAATATATTCAAATAGAAAACACTTATTTCAAATGGTAAAAATATTTTAAACTTTTTTTTTTTATGTACTTTGGATCAAATAAATGCAGGTTTGGTAAGCAGAAGAGAATTCTTTAAAAAAACTTACTGTTGAAAAGCTCTTGACTGGTAGTGTACACTATAAAAAGTAAATAGTTGAGAAAAAAATAATTAGATAAGGCAACTTGATGCATTAAAGGGGTCATCGGATCATGTTGTTTGAACATAAATGTGTGTGCACACAACCACCCTATAATGATAAAAATCCACCCAGTAGTTTTTATTTAATCTGTAAAAATAATATTCCCTTTTTCAAATCAAGCCATTCTCAGCATCTTGTCTGTGTGATGACACACTGACAGAGGCCGCTCCCAGGATAGTTGATTGACACAGCGGTCTTACCTTAGATCTGCCTTGAATGAGCCGTAACAGTCCGATCGCCATCGTTTCAATGCTGGAACAGGGGCATAGACAAGAATGTCTCTTAAGCGATTGAGGTGTTGCGTTGTTATATGTAATAATGAACATAGTAGTCGTCATTTACTCCTGACATCTGAGCCGCTGAAGATGCAGTGGATTACGTTTGTTTGTGAAGGGAGTGCACCTCCTGATCTAAACAAATGCATTCGTGATCCAGCTTAACTTAAAGCAGAAGTGAGTATAAGGGTTTTTTTTATGAATCTTTGCAAACGCCTTTCCTTATAACGTGCTAATTAGCAAGTTTCATGGCAAAATGCGGCTAAAGTAAACAGGCTCGTCACTCCACAGAGAGAAGAGAGGGGCGGGGTGAGCAGAGCTCATTAACATTTAAAGCAACCTTGACCAGAACAGGATGATTTTTGCATAGCTGATTTTGGCAAGGTAAAAAAAAAGGGTGTTGTTTTACACAACCACTGAGACTTTTTAACCAAAGCATGTTATAGACTTTTCATTAAGACCCTAAAGAATCATATCAACTTGTGGAAAATGGGCATCCGATGACCCCTTTAAGACTTTTGAGTTCTCTCAACAGTAGTTTTTTAGATTTTCTCAGTAAAGATACGTTGTTTAGTCAACAAACAGCAAAACAATAATCCTATGACAGTAACAGCATAATTTATTCATGCTGCAATGCATGCTGGGAACTCACAAAGCCTTAACATTTCAACAGTATGAAATTCTTTGTTCAGACAACTGTGTTCGACTAGTTGGGATAATATTTGGGGTAATTTTGTTGGTCTGACAAGGGTTTTTGTGTTGTTTCAAGAAAATAGCTTTTTTTGTATTTGAGACTCATGTTTCGTAAACTGGAAAGTATGGATTTACATTTTTTACAGTGTATAAGAGCGAATTGAGCCAGTTTCGGCAGGTCAAACGTGCTCCGTTTTGAACAATCTTAATTGATTCTAAAAATCTTAAGATTGATCTTTACTCTGTGCATATAAACTGTTTGAGCACTTCTTAAGGATCTTCCTTGTCTGTTTACACATTCATTCACTCACTCGCTTGCAGCTGCTGTAGTAAGGCTATCATTTGTTTTTCATACCACATCATTACTTTTTATGAGTGACACAATGCAACATCATTAGCTCTGCTTACTGCAAGAGCCTGATGTGTGGTGCTTACAGTGTAGATAGTTATGTTGGTTTTTGGGTAAACTATCCCATTATGATTCATTGTAAAGATATTTTCAGAGCAGTCATACTAAGTTATGAGGGGCCATTTTTGACATATGGTGAAACAAGTCTTGTATCATCCCTGAAAATTTGTCTCGGACAACAAAAATCACAACATCTGCAACCAGCATGAGAGACGTGGGAGTTTTTCTCACGGTGTGCACGTTACTCTGAGGTAAACATTGAGCACTCATTCAGAGAGAGATCTAAAAACCAAAAAAAGCCTCATCTGAGAAGAGCACAGAAAAGATTGAAGCAGACTAAAAAGTGGGAAAATGCTCCAGTGTGGCATTTAACCGTAAACAGAACTGTGGGCAGCGTTCTGTGGTGCACCCTGTGTGGTCTCCGTCTTCCTTCTCAGCAGTGCTGTGGATCTACAGCTCTTAGGCTCTGCTGCGAGCTTGTGTGAGGAAAGGGGAGAGGTCCAATAAACAGGCCTTTTTGATGCAGGCACAACCCTCTGCCAAATCCTCCTTTTGTTTCGGCACAGACAGCACAGCCATCTCGCAGTCTCTTCTGAATCCATTCCTCTTAGCTGTTGTATGGCAGCTTTCACAAGCCCTACTGCGCACAACTTGCTGAACAGAGACAGGGAAAAAGAGAGAAGAGAGCTTTCTTTATCTAGATATCTTTTAGACTATGTGTGTGTGCAGCTACACTCAAAAAAATGCTGGGTTATTTGCTTAACCCAAATGCTGGGTTCAGCCCGTTGGGTCATTTTATTGAGTTAGGTTAGGTGCTAGGTAGTTTTTCTGTAACTACGTTGCTGGGTAATTTTTACCGCTGGGTTATTTTTTTTTTTACCCAACTGCTGGGTTAAGCCCGTCTCTGACGAAACAACCCAGCTGCTGAGTTACAGTCTGTCAGAGCGTGAGCTTTCGAGTCCTCTATAGGAGAGAGCAGTTCTCAGCGCCTCTGATTTTCACTTCTTTAGCAAAATTTTATTTAAATTTTATTTTATTTCATTTATAAATGTGCTGGAATTTTTATTATTTTTTGCAACACAACATAAGGATGAGATGTCAGTCATCTGCGTCAGCAGCAGTTGTTTCGCAGGATGGAACCGCCTTTTGCTTTGCATAAAATAAAGGGATCGTATTCGTTATTGTACTGAGTTTAATCTTAAAAAATGTTCTGTAATGTCAGTACTGTTTGTTTAAGGGCAGTTTTTGGAGTCAGTCATGGCATCTTTCAGCTACAAGTGAAAGGCTACGAGTTAACCCGGCGAACAGCAGCTTAGATTTCAGTGACACACCGGCATGAAAATTAATGCTATTTCGGTAAAAAGCGATTAGAGAGAATGGTTGAATACACTAAAACTAAAATTCAAATTTTAAATGTTACATTTTTTATGTCTAAAATTCTTGTTAAACAAGTTTAAATGCATGTAATATTGTAAACTATGCTGTATTCACCCAAATAAATTCAATTTGTCTTGTATTTTGTCCTTGTGTTAACCCTTTAACTGTCACTCCCTATCTTGAACATTGACACAAAGTGCATCCAAAGTTAATTTTTTATAATTCATGAATGAAACATTTTGTAATGTGATTTTGATGTACAATTTCCAAAGTAATGCAATGTCTGATTTTAAAATGGTTTCAAAGGATGAATTTTGAGATTTGAAGTTTTCAGTTGACATATACGTTTTTTTTTTTTTAAAGATTTCTATTGCGTGATAGGGAAAAAGGCAACGAAGAAAGTCTTTTTGTGACAAAGATCAGAACTTCTGTTATTATGTAAAATTTTGAGGTGCACTCTTGTTATAAATTAATCTATTACTTTTTCTACAGAATTTGTAACATAAAAGAGTGGTAAAAATATCTATTTAGGAGTCTTAGACCTTCCCAATGATGTATAGTTTGTCATTACTAGATTAGGATTTATTTGTAATATGGTGAAATAAACCTAGGCGTCCCACTGAGGGGACGGTGAAAGATAAAGGGTTAATAATAAATGTTCGTCTTTTTATTATTGCTGTTGCCTCTAGTAATTCTCTGTGTTTTTATAAGTCAATTTTAAACCAGCAATGTAATAATTTTTAGACAATATTTGACTTAAATAAAATAACCCAGCATGTTTGGTAAAAACATTAAACCCAACCAGCTGGGTCAAAATAACCCAGCATGTGTTCTGTCCAATATTTACCCAGCGCTGGGTTGCCGAATAACCCAAGTTGGGTTGTTTTTAGCCCAGCATTTTTTAGAGTGTACTTGAGGCAAAGTTGTATTGAGAAGTGAGCTAAACCTGACTAAACCACCTTTTGGAGACATCTGAGAACATCCTCATTCATAAAATTCATTAATTTAATAGGTTTTTTCATTATTAAAATGCAGAATGCTCTCTGTGGAATTTCCCCATTTAGACAGCCAAGAAAGTAAGTGTATTCATGTGTGTGTACTTGTCTTTGTCTTGTGTTGAAATATTGCACAAGACGATGCAGACACAGCATGCGCCCATTATGAATATTGTCTCCAACCAAAGCACATGATATCTATCTATTTCTGGCCCAGTTGTTTCACATTGTTTCTTAAACCTGATTTTAACAGGTCTGTAAAAAGGTTGTCCAAGCATTCCTTTTCAGTTGGAACCGGCTGTAAATATGACAAGAAAATCTCTGTTGAGAAAAGCAGTGTTTTTTCACTTGTAAGCTCCTTTGGCAAAATTTGATTTATAGCTACAATTACATGTCCTCAAATATTATTTCTTCATATTTTATCTCTATTTCTGAGAGCTAAGAGTATTGGAAAGAATTTTACAAGTGCTTCTCACTTGTTGCCCATCTCGTATGAGCTATGGTTTGGCTCAGGTTCTTGGTCTATCAGACCAGCTGGCTCTGGTGCAAGTGCACAATATTTTTTTTACTCACACTAAAAGCAAAATACATGTTTCCTTTAGTACCAGGTTTTATTATACTATACTATATTATACTATATAGTCAGAGCACACACTGAATATCTCTGGCTCTACACCTTTCCCCATGTGCTTGCAATGAACTTATTTGCACCAAGCTGGAATGGCTTTCTGAGAATAGGATTTAAAAGCACAGATTTTCTATTAGTTTTTGTTCCCCTTACTTGGCAGAAAAGGGTTGGAGTGCTTCCAGTTGTCAAGGGGACTGTGATTATCACCATCAAATGCCATTTTGTTGAGTTGTTATTTCAAGTTAAGCCCAGTTCTCCTGGTTCTCTCTGTTCCTCCTAATTTGTGGAGCTAGTTTGAGGAAACTCTAAACTGAGCTCGGGATCAGATGCACTCCGCATGCTTATTTCCCACAGTTGGGAGAAGGCAGCGCAGGCCAGATATTCGACACTAATCAGTCATTAATAGCGTAATGCAGCTCCTAGCCAAACCAATGAGACTGAGGCCGTGACAGCTGCTGGTATGTCTAAGCGAGAGATTCCAAGAAAACACAAAAACACAGAGACAAAGAACAGAGTCTATTGTAAAGCCTCTTTTCTTTTTCACAACCTGCGTTTCATTCCGTGTGATCGTTTCAAGATGGCGAGAGAAAACAATCTGATTGAATTCATGGAGACAGACAGAGGAACAGAAATGAAAGAGAGTGGGTGATGTTGTTTCCT
The DNA here is from genome assembly GCF_022985175.1 of Labeo rohita. Lineage (NCBI taxonomy): Eukaryota > Metazoa > Chordata > Actinopteri > Cypriniformes > Cyprinidae > Labeo > Labeo rohita. The sequence goes on from NC_066871.1 coordinate 7,048,498, forward strand.
GTGGAGTGGGTGAGAATGAGATGACGATGGTCTTCGTCATTTTTTCTCCAGCAGAGACTGATTTAGGGGGTTGTGGTGTGGTGTGTTTTGTATTTGGGATGTAGATTGGCATCGTGTATTAAAAGCAGGCCCTGATCTAGCGGAATGCCGATTTTCATAAACACGTGTGTCAATTTCAGCGTAGGCTGTGTTGTCCGATTACCAGAATGACTGTGTTACTCATATTGCACAACGGTCTTCTGTGTTATTTGTGTTATTTGTCATGATGTTGTCATAGCACCAGTACAATTACAAATCATACAATTTTTGGCCAAGAGATATCCCTTAAAAGCAAAAAAAAACAAAAAAAACCTCCTTTGAACATTTGCGGCAGAGCCTGGATAAGGTCCGAACTCTAGGAATGAAGTAAAGACTTTAACAGTTGTTGGGAAGGTTAGTTTGGAAATGTAATATGTTACAGATTACAAATAATGTAACTGATTATATTTGATTACTTTTTGATTACTTAATTTCTTATGAATGCTTTCAACTGTTAATCATTTTCAAACATTTAAAGCAGGCAGGGTTAACCTTACAGTAGGTCTCAACACTAACTACTATCAGACTTTTAAAATCCTTCATCGCTTGTTGGTTATAATGATTAATGATTATAAATCAGACTTGAGCACCTCTTTTTACTCTGAGGTTAAATACTGATTTAAAATCATAATAGTTTAATAGCTATGATACTGTTTTTGAAATTAAACCTTTGCATAGCTATGACAGGAAACATTCACATCTCACAATGTCTTGGAAGAAACAGTTAATCTTAAAAAATAAAGCATATGCATAAATTCAAATAGAAAATGATAGAGTTATCAAATAAGCATGTGTGCTATTGTGTTCTAAACTCCTGAAACATTGGTGTCTCATATTTTAGAGCAGTTAATCCAATTTGGGAAAGTAATCAATTAAATCTGTGGGGGTGTGTGTGAAAATATTCAGATATTACCCCCTTTGTAATTGTTAACATTTTCTGAAGTAACTAATTTAATTACACATTTTTCTCATTAACTGTAACAATTACAGTTACAATTTTTTTTTGTAATTAAATTACATGGCTCTGTTATATATAACTAGTTACTTATACAAAATGCATGTTATTTTTTATTTAGTACTGACCTAAATAAGATATTTCTCATAAAAGACGTTTAAATAATGTAATATAGTCCATATAGTTACATAAAATCCTTCAGTTCCCACCTTTTTTTTTAAGCATTTTTGTGTGTTTGAACCTTTTCCAACAATGACTGTATGATTTTGAGATTCATTTTTTCACACTGAGGACAACTGAGGGACTCATATGCAGCTACTACAGAAAGTTCAAATGCTCGCTGATACTCCAGAAGGCAAAATGATGCATTAAGAGCCAGGGGTGAAAACTTTTTGAATTTAAAGATCAGGGTAAATTTAACCTATTTTGTTTTCTGTTAAACATGTAAGTATCTTCTGTGGCTTCTGAAGAGCAGTACTAAATATGATATTTAGGCAAAATAAGAAAAGTGTACACAGCTTGATTCTGTTCAAAAGTTTACACCCCTGGTTTGTAATGTGTCGTTTTTCCTTCTGGAGCATCAGTGAGCGTTTGAACCTTCTGTAATAGTTGAAAATGAGTCCCTCAGATGTCCTCAGTGTGAAAAGATGCATCTCAAAATCATAGTCATTGTTGGAAAGGGTTCAAATAAACAAAAATGGTGAAAAACCAACACATTTATGGGACTTGAAGGATTTTTCTGAAGAACAACAGGCAGTTTAACCATTCAGGACAAACAAGGGACTCATGAACAACTATCACTAAACAAAACAACTATTACTACTATTACTATTAACAAAAAACACAGCTGTGGATAATTCAGGTACCAACACCATATTAGGAATCAAGTATATGTAAACTTTTGAACAGGGTCATTTTTATAAATTCAACTATTATTTTCTCTTGTGGACTATATGTAAATGTATTTTATTTGAAATATCTTATTCAGCTCAGTAATAAATTAAAAACCATGCATTTTGTATGACCAGTCATATTTTGTTAACATTTATTTTTAATCAAATGCCGATTTGTGTTCATGCTCAGAAACAATTTAAAACAGATTTACAGATTGTCTGAAAATAGAAAATAAAGAACTAAAATATGGCTAAAGAAAATATCAGTCACGCTCCCTCCTTACTGCTTTCTGTTTCTCATCGGTTGAAGCATGTTATTGTTGGCGATTAATATCAAGCATACTTGAAAATGTTAGAACGCTTGCTACAGTTCAAGATCATGCCTCAACTCCTCATTAAGTGGGATTTCTGTGTTTTTCAACCAAATCCAAGCGAAAATAGTATAGACAGCATAGATCCTCACAGATACAGATCCAGCATCCAGTAGTGGTATCAAGCACCTGTTGGAGCTTTGGATCTGGTGTATACCAGTAACTGGCTTGAAACACAAGCAGCACATGCACAAAACAGCCCTGTGATCTCACACCAGAGATAACAATGAACCACCATTTTGAGTTCTGATAGTACTTTGTGTAATTGGAGAGTTGGGAGCTCAGCAGTTATTTAATCATCGACTGAACCCAAGATCTTTTGTGTTTAAATAATGTCTGGCCTGTGACGCACTAATCTCAAAGGTTTATGACACAGCGGAGGATTTTTCCCCAAAACGGTCTTCTAAAAAATCGCCAGTCATTTAAAGGTTCTGTTATGACTGACAACAACTTGGACTACTTTAACAGCCCCAGACAAATATCGGAAAAAACACGCGCAGCCGTAAAGATATGACTGCTATAACTAATTTTTTTCTCATTAATAGCTTTCGTAAACATCTAAGGTTAAAAGTCAACTCTAAGGCATGCCAGATTTTTTTCCATGTGTAGTGAATGGAAAAAATGCATGCCCTTTGGCACCTCTTCCCTCTTCACTCTAGCCTCTTGAGATAGGGATGTAATAAGCCATGATTTGACTTGAGGGTTGCAGGCTTGCATGGACTGTGAAAGTCCATTTATAAAAAGTTTGGTTCAAATAAGCAATGTAAGAGAGAGCAGTACTTTCCCACAGTGTTGCAGAAAGCCAGCATGACCGGTCCTGAGGTCCTGTGCACTGCAATCCCCCTGTGGACCCACTGTGAATGCACTCAAGCGTGGAGCCATTGCTTGCTCCATTTACCCTGACTAAGAGTAAGTGTGTGTGTCGTGGAAGGGGATTTCAACTCCCATCCTAAATTGAGAATGAACATCACATATACATACTTTGCATATAAGTTTTCACAACAGTGTTTTGTGTGCAACTATCAAAGACCATACGAGCGCCAGAAGATCTTTTAGAGATGCCACTCCCAGGCTGCAGGAACAAAGAACGTGTGTAAAGTGCAAAGCTGTTGCTACACTCCCGCCACCTGTTACTGACCAGAACATGCGTGAAAATGAACTTGGCCTGAATTGCTGGGATCACTTACAACTAAAAGCCTCCCTGAAATCTCTCAAACTCTCGGCCGTGCCTCTTAGCGAGGTCTTCTGTTGGTGCACGTTTTTTGAACAGCTATCCGATATCAGCTAGAGCGCGCCATTTGTCTTTTATGTTAACATTGTGCCTTTAGGTTCTCCATAGGAGCCCCCTCTGTGTGAGTGACATGGAGGAATTGCGTTTTTGAAGAGGACTTATTGTAGATTAATATGCACGTTTAACATTTACCACAACGTGCGCAAAGCACGAGCAGCATCAGGCCTTGTGCAGATGGTAGATCACATTTCAAAAGTCCCTTGAAGGACACGTCTCATTCTGTGTATTACAACACCTGTGGCTTTTATGTTTCCCACCACAAACTCTTGCGTAGTGGCTTGAAATTTCAAATACTCAAATGCACATTTAGTTGAGCAACAGATATTCTCAAGACAAATCAGTTCTTTGCTGGAGAGCACAAAGGAGTGGGTTTTTCCAACCATTCTTGTGCAAGTTCAATAACTGGATGCAAAACATTGCTCTTGGGCAGCATGCTGGCATGCATTATTTAATCAGTTCTGGGCAGCTGTTTTGCAGCATGACGTCCATTCGGCACGCAAGAGCTATGAGAAATGCAGAGGGCTGCGGTACGTTATTCATCCGCTGGTACTACTTGTACGGGGAAGGCGTACATGTTATTCCTTCCCTAAACTGTAGACTTTGGTTGTGCTCCAGGACTGTCTTTGTAGTTTCCATATCATGTGGTTTTCCAGTCCCACATTACAGATTTGCAGTGTGCGGCATGGATTGCCGGTTCCGTTTCCTGCAGTTTAGTTCATGAGCTTGTTTCTTTACACTGACATTTTGCATCAATCTACTGCCAATAAAGACTCCTATCTCTCTTCAGATCCGTGTTCCCTGACTTTCTCCCTCTAAGCGGGAAAACCCTCAGATGGAATTTTTCTTCCTCCTTTCAAATCTTCCCACAGACGCCCCCGGCTTGATGGCTTTGACTTCCCACATTTAAGGATGGCTAAAAAAAGCATCTTCAAATTGCAACCAGAAGTTACTTTAACCCCCCTTTCTCGTTTACGAGGCTGATGGGGCTCTAAACACTGGGAACCGGCACTCTCATAGGCCTATTTAAGGCTCCTCAGAGTGTGAGAAATCATGCAATCGTAACTTCACCTCTAATAACAGTGAAATATCAATTAGAAGGCCTGAAATGGGCCTAGTGTCGGAGATCCTCCAAGCAAAAGCAAACAATTGTGACAGCTAAAGAGCGAGTCTTCCAGTGGAGGAGAATTGTGGCCCGTGTCAATTCAGGGGTCAGAGGCAGCCTCCCACAGGACCGCACATAAGGATTAAGTGAGCCTGTTTAATGAGATCACTTCCTGTGGAACATTAAGCGGTGGTGAGAACGCCACTAGCAATATGGAGCAGCACAGGAGGCTGTCAAGGGGATCTGAACTTCCCACACTCATTACCTATAAGGTACAATGAACAGTGAATTATTCAGATAAAATATTATTTCATTTAAAGGTGACATATCATGAAAATCTGACTTTTTCCATGTTTAAGTGCTATAACTGGGTTCCCAATGCATCTACCAACCCAGAAAATGTGAAAAAAGACAACCCAGTAACTTTATTTTGGTAAGCCTTTTTCTGAAAAAACAAGCATGTCAGATTTCACTCCTCCCGTGATGTGGTAAATTATTATTATAATTAATTAATCTGCACCGTTCCACCTATGGTGCCGCCCATGTTTTTCGCAAGCGACAACGGAGTACCAGTTCTAAGGGCGTGGCAAAAGGTTGTTTTTTAGCTGAGTATCTGAGGTGTGAGCTGTAATGGCACAGTCCTATTCTGGAAAAGGGGGCGGGGAGCAGCAGCTCATTTACATTTAAAGAGAAATGCATGAAAACAATGTGTTTCTGTCTCAACTCTAAATTGGCATTTTCAAAATGATCTGTGGGGTATTTTGAGCTGAAACCTCATAGACACATTCTGGGGACACCTGAGATTTATATTACATATTGTAAAAAAGGGCATAATAGCTCTCCTTTAAAGAATTCCATTAATAACTCATCTTTTTTAGCAGGGTTGTCTGAAATGGAAAATTGTAGAATTGGAATTTGAATTGGAACTGATATTTGAAAAACTCCACAGGAAGATGAATTGGAATGGGAATTGAAGAGGAGTCTGTCTCTCCCTCACATGTTTTTTTCCCCGGTAAACTTTTAGAGTTGTCTAATAAAGACTATATTTAAAACTTAAAGTTATACATTTTTTAATATATTTTAATTCTGCTTTTGTTTACATTCAAATTACAAATACAACACTGCATGCTACTTGCTACCACATTTTAAATTCAGAAATGAATATTTTACATTTAAAGGGACAGTTCACCCCAAAAATGAAAATTCTGTCATTACTCACCATCATGTCATTCCAAACCCAAAAGACCTGTGTTCGTCTTTGGAACACAAATTAAGATATTTTTGAAATCCGAGAGCTTTCTGAACCTGCATAGACAGCAATGCAACTGACACGTTCAAGGCCCAGAAAGGTGGTAAGGACATTGTTAAAATAGTTCATATGACATCAGTGGTTCAACCCTAATTTTATGAAGCTACGAGAAAGAAAATGCGCAAAGAAAATGAAAGTAATGACTTTATTTAACAATTTCTTTTCTTCCTTGTCAGTCTTCGAGGCACGTTCACAACGTGAACCACGACATGGACTATTTTAACAATGTCCTTACTACCTTTATGAAACTTGAACGTTTCAGTTGTGTTGCTGTTTATGCAGGGTCAGAATGCTCTCGGATTTCATCAAAAATATCTTAATTTGTGTGCAGAAGATGAATGAAAGTCTTACAGGTTTGGAATGACATGAGGATGAGTAATTACTGACAGAAATTTCATTTTTGGGTAACCCTTTAAGGTATCCTCATCAATTCTGAATGGATTTGAAAAACCTTTTATTACACACACAAATCAATTTGATATGTGAACAGAAGCCTACGTGCACTGCTTGTGTGACATTTGACTGATTGTGACAAACTGAAGATTGCAGATCAAAGGTTTGTGTTCAAAAGTGTGGCTTGTTCTGATTCGATGGCTAATAGACTACAAGTAGTAAATGTGTCCCATCATGTCTGCCTCTCATCTGAGCTATCCAGGCGGCTCCTGGAACCTGATCTCTGTGAGACACTCATAACAGACTGTCACTCACAGTCTCAGCCCAGCTCAGGGAAAGCAAAGCAACCTGCCTCAATTATAACTCCACTTATACACAAGTCATGGAGGCCCATTCAGAGCAGTAGGGGTGAGATGTTTGAAAGCATAAAGTTGCAAACGTTATCTGCTCACTTGCACTGAGAACCCACATTGGCCAACTTTAAGACGCGAGGGCAGCATCTGTTAAGAATTATTATTGAAGTAATATCAACAGACAGGTGAAACTGAATGACAACACTATTGTTTTTGAAATCTCTGTCACTGTTCTAGTTATGACCTGCAGACCACAGCCTGAAGAACAACATGTTTTGGTTTTTGTTAAAGAGGTTGTGTAAGATCCAGAATTACAGTTATAGAACTGGAGATTAGAATTAGGGTTGGGAACCAAGAATTGGACTTAGAATAATTCTTTTGATCTGGTTCTTTCATGTGAATAAAAAAATATACAGCACAACCAGTTTAGTCTAATTCCCGAACGAATTGAGGTGTTTTAGTACGTCATCAGTCTTTATGAATCAGAGCGATACTGAACTAATTGACTCCCTTACTGAACTATTTGCTATGTCAGACTCAAAATGAAGCAAGAAGTGTAACACATTTAACACACTTAAATCAATGCTGTTACTGACTGGTTGGTCTTATGACAACAAAGACCAGTTAAAATGAATATTGTGAGTTTTCTTGTAATAAATTGTATTTTATGAAAAATAACTTTTTTTTTAATATATCATTTTTAAAAATGAATGTGTAGTTAGGACCAGCTATTGAATTGTGTTTATGCTACATTAAGATTGGTATTTTTAGAATGTATTCCTGATTTGTTGTTTGCAGTTTACTCTGTTCAGTTGTATAGTAAGGAAAGTTCATTTCCTCTTCACAATGTAATCTGAGCGCTAAAAAAACACTGACATCATTCCAGTGTATTTTGTGATAAAGCAGTACTTTGACGTGACAAGTTTTTATTTTAAGGGCTGAGTCATATTTAATATATGCATTTGTTTCAGAATACTGGAAATGACATATGTGTGCTGGTGTTTCCTGGATATGTTGTCCTTGTGTGATTTGCATACTGATCTATTGAACAAGCAAATGAAGGCTGTTGTATATTCAGCTTGTCAAAATGACTTAATATGTAGGGTTTTAGTGGGAACTGTCAGAGAACAATGTACCGAAATAGAGGGAAGTGAATTTCCAGACCACATTCTGCTGAAGATTCCTCATCCCACAATGGACACTCTACAAAAAAACTTGTAGAATGTAATCCGTTGAGACATTTGTATAGAACTTTTGTGAGTAAAACGTTGTTACAGAAATAAAATACTTTAAAAAAATGTAATGCAATGTTTTTGGACACTTAATTAACCCTTTGCAGGGAGTTTGACTGACTGGTGATCTGACCAATCATAAATGCAGAATCTGCCTTGTTTGTCCGACAAACCAGACAGGAGAGTAGACTAATGTTGGTGGAGTTGCACTTGAAAATTTGTGTGTATTGACGTTTTTTCATGGTTGAAACGAGATACCTTCTGATGTTCATTCATGTTTATTTCACGCTATAACTAGTAAAGAGGAAGAGATGATTGGTTCATGTGCCGCTTGGACTGAGATACTACAGCAATCTGTCACGACACAATTAAGAGCCACATTACAGTGTATTGTTTGAATTTCTTACAAAATGACAACATTTGAAAGCTGAAACTCTGTTTCACACTTGCTTCGCTGTAACCTGCTCTGTCTTGTCTGTTAGCGCGTTGTTCGATTCCTCCTTGCTCCAGAATGTACTTTTCAGTGTGTGAGAGCATAATGTGTGGCGTAAGAGGAGGGTTGCCAGGTTTTCACAACAAACCCTTGCAATTGCTACTCAAAACTAGCCCAGTCGCATTTCGCAAATCGTGTTCATGCAGGTAAAATACGTTTATTGTCGGGGTTCCCATGGAAAAAAACCCCATAATCCTAAAAACATAATGGCTAGTGTTTTTCCAAAATTACGGTCCACTCAGCGTTTTCACTGGCCACAGTTTTGTTGTTGGGAAATTATGTTTTAAATGACGAAAGTTACTGTGTACTAAAATTAATTTAAATCGATTTTTTTTTTGTTGCCTATATAAAGGGCATTTTTCCCTAACCGTATTAAATGCATGCATAGTCTTTAATTTCAAATTCGTATATTTTATTAATAATTTCACCTAATTTAATAAGACACTATAGGGCTGCTACTAATCAAATTTAATTGGTATTAACAAAACTAGGGATGCACGATATTATCGGACTGATATCGGAATCGGCCGATAATGACTTCAAATGTAAATATCGGCATCGGCCCGATATGAAAAATTATGCCGATATGTTTTGCCGATAAGATGAATATGTTAACTCACATGTGCTAAGGGTGTGCTAGGGATTAGATCACGTCAGCAATGTGGCTCATTCTTGAAGCAAAGTTTTGACTGAATGAGGAGTAGATTCACTGTTTTGTATCGCTGCATTTAAACTGAGAATACACATACAGAATGATGCATAGCAATAGCACGTGCAGTGGCAGCAGCGGCTATAGGAGAAAGCGCGCCGTTGTTCCATTTGGGATAATTTACTGTTGCCTGTTTCATATCCAGTCACTAGATCGCTAAATGCACATTTTAAATGGTTTTATGGTGCTCTTTGTTGTATTTTGAAACCCAATGGCTGTGTTTGCACATGACATGATCTGCATTTAAAATAAAAAGTAATTACGGCGCGCGGTCAGTGAATTCTCTTTCTTCGGCGGCGCAACGGCAAAACACACTGTTGCTCATATGAAACATTTTTCGTGAATATGACACAAGTGAGGTACAAAGCATTCTTTATAAGTTAAATAATTGGTTAGCAGGCAAATGTTAGTAGCGACCATACTTTTGGATTCATGCAGTTCGAGCCAATACATTTAAAGCCATAAGCGGCTGTGTGTCCTGTTTTCCCGGTTGGTCACGAATTGCCACAAACTTAATAATATTTATAGTTTCTTTTCACAAATCATCACCGTCTCACCCTTTAATTGCGCAGGTTTGTTTTCTTGTCATTTACTTTTAATCCATGTTGTCGGATCATTTATGCGGGTAAACTGCGTGTGGGAAATAAAAGATTTCGTGGCAATAAATTAAGAATTCGTTAATACGACTTTTTAATTCGTTCCCTTATTTTACAAATTAATAAATTAATAAAACGTAGGAACGAATTAACAAGTTGTAGGAAATAATTATGTTCGTGTCCCGCAGCCCTGTCAGAGCGCAGTGCACCGTATAAAATAATTAGAAATTATAATTAAACATGACTTAGTGACTACATTTCTATTACTTTCTTTCCATGTTGAATGCCTTTGTATTGCAGGGCTCTAGAATGATCAAAACTTTTTTTTTTTTTTTTTTTTTTTTAAATGTGCAAGTTAAAATTTGACGTGGTCGCACTGCTCCATACAGCGCGGGTTACAGAGTTACAAAGCCGTGGCATATTCAGGATTTCACTGATCACGCAAAGAGTAGTTTTCGTTGTGAGCGCTTCGGGTATAGGGCCTGGTTTGTATTTGTAGTGTCAGCACGAGCCAGGTGGTGACGGCAAAAAGGACGCGACTATTCTGGAAACGATGGCGGACGGAGGATTTGGTTTTCGAGTAGGGTAAAAGACCGCTTGTTAAACCAGAGAAGGTAAACATGTTGGTATTCTTGTGCAAAAAAAGTGTACTGTTTTGCCAGTTGGTCACGAATTGCCACATAACTTAATATTTTTATTTTCCCAAATCCTCACCGTCTCACCCTTTAATTTCTTAGGTTTATTTTCTTGTCATTCACTTTTAATCCATGTTTTCGTATCTCTTACTGTGATAAATTGCGGGTGGGAAATAAAATATTTCGTGGGAATAAATTAACAATTCATTAATACTACATATTAATTCGTTCCCTCATTTTACAAATTAATAAATTAATAAATCATAGGAACGAATTAAGAAATTGTAGCAATGAATTATGTCCTGTTCATGTCCCGCAAAGCACCCTCACAGTCACCCAGTTTAGTTCTACTTTTCTGTTTTCGTTTTGAAATGTTGTATTCAGATTGCGAATTCGAAAGTGAAAGCATCCGAAGTTCGGCTTATAACATAGCAAAAGTGAACTTAATTTACAAAATTCAGATCATAAATAATGCTAGTCTACTGATGAAAAAGAAGGGATTGAATGTAAACCACTCATTACTATTTATTTAATCCTAACGAATAAGTTATTGTTAAAAACTAACTTTCCAAATAAAATGATATATATCGGTATCGGTATCGGTATCGGCCAAAATGAGATGACAAAATATCGGCATATCGGATATCGGCAAAAATCCAATATCGTGCATCTCTAAACAAAACCAATCTTTCCACTGCAGAAGAAACAGAAGCAGCTGAAGAGGCATTGAGATGCATTTACACATTTAATGAAGCTAAAATGTAGCATGAAACCATTTACATTGCAAAACTGGCAACAGTATAAATAATGTTATGAGCTTGGTGTTTAAAATATATATTTTTTAAATATAAAAGATTGAAATGTTGGAAAAAATACAAAGATAAGCTACTTTTAAATATAAAAGTAAATCACCAATAGGTGGCAGCAAGTGACTTAATGAGTAAGTCATTGCGTTGTGCCTTAAAACGATTTATTCAAATGGCTGATTCATTCAAGAATGAAGCAGGTGCCTGTCTTTATGAATGGACCACTGAATCATTGACTTAAATGATTAATTCAGAAATGCCGAATCGTTCAGTAACGAAACACCACTGTATGTTGCTCACATGCGTGACTGTTCTGCTGTGATCTTTGTTTTGAACTATTTTGTTAACAAAATCAAGCAAAAACGGTTCACACTGACAATATTGTACTAAAATGTATATTAACTACTCTTCTGAACTCTTGCATAAAACCAATGTGAAATTTACATTAGTGGTTCATGGAAAACTCCACTCTCTTGGGCATGTCATGTTGCTTAAATAGGCTATATGTTATAAATATAAAAACTACATTTTACTGCAGTATGCTTCTTGTGTGTGCAGTTGTGTTCATTTGTGTTGATTTTCTCTACAAGACTGTCTCACACTCCCCAAAATTTCGGTGGTACCCTGATTATATGTTTTAATCAGATTAGTTGTCCAGTTGGGCAAGTAAAATTCTCTTTCACTTGTGCCTTCAAACAATCCTCTCGTCACAGACAAGCAATAATATCGAGCTCTGTTATAAAATTCAACCTGCTAAAGTGGCTAGTGGGCGTGACTGTGCTACCCCGCCACTGCTGAAGTCCACCCGCATTTGGTGGGTTGGCGGGTGTTAATGTCAAGCCCTGTTGGCATTGCTTCAGCCCGCGGACATGAAAAACAACCCATGGAAACAGTGTTAAAGTAGCTCAATTCTGCAGGAAATCTGCGTACTTGGCAACACTGCATGAGAGCACCATGGCTTGTCTGCCATGCAACAGTAGGGTCAACTGCATGTTAATTGGAATTAAATGAAGTTTAAATTTAAACTTATGGAATTATTTACAATTATATAACTTATAATATTACTTCTATTGACTTGGTTAAAGTGCACTTAAAATATATATGCCTCTTAAAACTGCATATGGTGCACTTCGGTTTTGGACAATTTGGTTTTGACTCATGAAATGCTGAAAGGGTAAAGGTAAAAAATCACAGCAAAGCATTTATTTTGTCCCTCTTTCTGTCTAGTTCTTTCACCGTTTTCTCCCATGCTGAACTGATTTGCTCCCCATCTCCTTTCCTAAAGTGATTGACGTTGTTTATCACATTTCGACCAACAAGCAGCAACATGTCATTCTCCTTGTATAGGCACGGAGCTAGTCTGAGTAGTTGTCAGATTCAAACACACCTTGAGGGAGTGGGTGCGAGGGTGCGGCAGTGGGCTCTGTCTGGAGTGCCTTTCTCTCCACGTTTGAGCCGATGGATGTCTTGGTCACGCAAATTGAAATCACATCCTCCCTTTTCGGCCTGCTAGCCAAGAACAACTCAGAATGTCCTTCTCAGGGTTTCATTAGACGTTACAAAACTCAAGATAAATAAATGAACTAACCCCGAAATTGTTGTGTGTGTGCGTGGGAGACTTAGCATAGCTCTTAAAATAGATTTGGGTAAGGTTTGAGGCATGGACTCAATCTGAATTGTTTCACCATACAAGGCCTTGCCACCAGACCACCTCCTCCAATGTCACCACACCCACAGTTAGAGCCACTACAGCACTGCATGTTCTCTCGACTTCTCTGTCCTTCTCCTGGACTACATTTTTTCCTGATTAATCTCATTAGCTCTGTGTGCTCCACAATACTTAGTGCGTGCGGCGCAAACATTGTGCATTGCGTAATGCTGAAACGGGTATAGATGCAAATGCCGTGAGGTGACACCTCTTAAGATGGAGCAATGTGGCGCTGTATTTACATGTTAAAAAGAGGTGACACACAGCCTGTCAAACACCCATCCTGACACGCGCCATGTTGAAAGTTTGCGCCATTCAATCGTGTGCTGATTTGATTGAAAACCCGCTGGTATTGTTGACCTGTGTGGGAAGCACACTCCCAGACTTCGGGAAAACTCACTTAACCTGATTTGTGTTTGTCAAACCTCCAAATTGTGGAACTGATTACAAAAACATACTTGTTTATAGGCCACCGTGTCTGCCCGCAGACACAAAGCAAACAAAATGATTGGATGCTTCTGTAACAAGCATGCTTCTCACAGTCTCTTCACAGCTTCTGGCGATTTTTATGCATACGGTTCACTTTGGTGTCTCATTACGACTTGTTTTGGGTACAATCCCGTGTTTTTGTTGTAAGAACCATTTAATAGATTTGACAGACCCTTATCTAACATAGCTTTAAATGGTGATTTTTTTTTGGCTTGTGTCCATTAATTAAAATCATGACTTTGACATTAATATTTAATTTCTGTCAAACCATTTTTAATTATTAATTAATTTTAGTTACTAAAACAATTAATGGTTTAGCTGTGTCCCAGCATGACTTTCCTTCCAAAACAAATTCATGAAATTACATGTCCATTTAATCCTTGAGCGATGAAAGTAAACCAACTGGTAAACAAGACTGACTTGTCCATGAAAGAAAGATTCAAGCGTGAAGTTCTCCACTCTGACTACTCAAAGTTAGTTCAATGGAAAGTTCGACCAAAAATGATCATTTTATCACCCTCATGTCACTTTAAAACTATGACTTTCTTTATTTCTTGAAACAAACAAGATAGAATTTTTAGGACTTTCTCTCATTTTTCTCCGTACAGTGGTCAGAGTCAGCATTTTCCACAGAAGAAGGAATATCATACAACTGAACGACATGCATTTGATCAACATGAGGGTGAGTGATGACAGAATACTCATTTTGGATGAACTATCCCTTTAAGAAATAGTGATTAAAAATTAAGGTGGAGATGGGGTGGTGGAAGCATATTGAATTGTCACAGGTAAGCAGTGGCTTATATGTACTTTTTGTTGTTTTTGACAGGGATAGATGAACAAGCTCCTCCCAAACTTCAGTTTATAGCTTGATAAATTGTAACAAGAATGCAATAATCAAATAATAAAGTTTATCAGTAACTCAGTCCCAAACTATCTGGCCTCTAATGAATGAAATGCCCAATCTAGGCTAAAGTTGCAATATCCCGTTACCTATTCTGATGTTGCAAGTGTGTTTTAAATATGTTTTGTTTGATTTTAATGTTTATTGAATTGCTAGAAATTAAAGTACACTTATCAGGGTTTTAAAATGTATTTATACATACCAATGTTTGGTAAGAAAGTTGCAAAAATCACTAACCCTGTAGATTTTTTTAATGCTCTTGAAAGAAGTGTCTTATGCTCACCAAGGCTGTATTTATTTGATTGAATATGCTGCAATGGCAGCAATATTGTGAACAGTTATTTAAAATAACTATCCTCTGTTGTAATGTATTTTAAAATGTAATGTATTCCTGTGATGGCAAAGCTGAATTTTCAGCATCATTACTTCAGTCTTTAGTGTCACATGATCCTTCAGAAATCATTCCAATATGCAGATTTTCTGCTCAAGAAACATTTATGACATTTATTGTGCTGTTTTATATTTTTGTGGAAACCATAATACATTCATTTTTCTTTGATTCCTTGATGAGTAGAAAGTTGAAAAGAACAACATTTATTTGAAATATGAACGTTTTTTGAAACATTATAATATACAGATGAAGTTAAAAGTTTACATACACCTTGCAGAATCTGCAAAATGTTATTTTAACAAAATAAGAGGGATCATACAAAATGCATGTTATTTTTTTATTTAGTACTGACCTGAATAAGATATTTTACATTAAAGACGTTTACATATAGTCCACAAGAAAAGTTGAATTTATAAAACTGACCCTGTTCAAAAGTTTACATACACTTGATTTTTAATACTGTGTTTTTACCTGAATGATCCACAGCTGTTTTTTTTTTGTTTAGTGATAGTTGTTCATGAGTCTGAACAGTAAAACTGCCCACTGTTCTTCAGAAAAATCCTTCATGTCCCACAAATTATTTGGTTTTAAATGTTTTGTGTATTTTAACCCATTTCAACAATGACTGTATGATTTTAAGACCCATCTTTTTACACTGAGGATGACTGAGGGACTCATATGCAACTATTACAGAAGATTCAAATGCTCACTGATGCATTAGAAGGAAAAATTATCCATTAAGAGCCAGGGGGGTAAAAACTTGTTGAATTTTAAGATCAGGGTAAATTTAACTTATTTTGTCTTCTGGGAAACATGTAAGTAGCTTCTGAAGGTCAGTACTAAATGAAAAAATATGATATTTAGGCAAAATAAGAAAAATGTACACATCTTCATTCTGTTCAAAAATTTTCACCCCTGGCTCTTAATGCATTGTTTTTCCTTCTGGAGCAGCAGTGAGCATTTGAACCTTCTGTAATAGTTGCCTATGAGCACCTCAATTGACATCAGTGTGAAAAAATGGATGTCTAAATCATACAGTCATTGTTGGAAAGGGTTCAAATATACAAAAATGGTGAAAAAAAACAACAACGAATTTATGAAACCTAAAGGAATTTTCCAAAGAACAGCGTTCAGGCAGTTCAACTCTTCAAGGGACTAGCGAACATCATATGTAAACTTTTGACCTCAAATATCTATTATAATCAAATATTACAATATAGTAATATAGTTTGATCTCTTGACTTGTTAGTAAATTTGGTTACATTACACTATATTTGTGGAAAGTGCCTCCTATTTCACATTCTAAGTACAACTTGAAGACTCTCTCTTTCCTAGCAGGCCCAGGTCCTCTTTCACATAGCATTCTAGGCCATTCCTCATGACTCACTGAAGAAGCCTTTACATCATGGGCCCCAGCACTGTTAGCGGGCTGTTTTAATTGCTTCTCTTCTGTGCCACTGCCAAGTTGGATCCCTACAGTGTGAAAAAAGAGCCCAGAGCAGCATCAGTCCCCGAGGCTTGTTTGACTGTTCTTAGCCAGTTGGGCTAATCCGGTGTTCTTGGCTTACGGGACCTTTGGAGGTTCAGAAGTGCTGGCATGTAGCGAGATCTGTCAGTCTGCAGGACTATAGGAGAGCTGTGGTTAATTTGTTTGAGAGGAACAGACCACTGCAGAAGGAGGACAGCCTTTTGTGACTGTTTTAAAGCTGAGTACGCTTGGCTGTGTGTGTGTGCGGGAGGTTGTTTTAAAGTTGTGACCCTGTGTCATTGAGAAGGGGAGGAAGCCGTGCGGTCGATTGTAATTACAAACTCATATCTAACAGTTTCATGTAAGCGCTTAGGTTTCGTGAAAACAGTGTATTGCGGTTGATGTGTAATGTATGATTTTATACGCTATGCTCGTACTTGTTGATGTGTGTGTGCTCTCCTGCAGTTATTTTGGCTTCATCCATAGCTTACAACTCTGGGAGAGTCTACCTCCAGTCTCTCTCCAAGATTACTCAACTGTGCCAGAGCATGTCAAAGCATAAACTGCTATAGTAATGGCCCATGGATGAGCGTACAGCTCTGAAATATTATTGAGCAAGCAGACTTGTCTGTTTCACAATTGAGGCTGAGGCTTTGTGTGTGCGTATATGTGTGAACTTTCAGGTTTTGTTGTCGCCATGCTTTACAAACATCCTGAAAAGTCAGTATGGAGTGATGAGTGTGTTTAGCAGCTTGGTGTGTGCTCGGACTTGTATGTGTCATGTGCTCGCGTGTTGTGATTAAAGGTGGCGGTGAAGTGATGGAGGAAGGATGACGGATAACGGTGAGGCCCGGCCAGTTTTTCTGGTTCCCTGTTTGGGACTCAGGCAGTCAAGCGATGGCTTGCCCTCTCCGCTCCTCCCAGAGCCTGGGAACGAGCTCACTGCTGTGCCGCTGCCTCTCCACTCACACTTGGGAGCCTTTCCCATCCATTTCATGTTTGGTATTTTCCTGTATGGACTTGTGTGTTGCAGGGAAAGGAAAAGAAGAAGAGAAAAAAAAAGGGGCACGAGAAGGGGGGGGTAGTAAAAAAGATGAAGTGCTCTTATATTTCCTAAACAATATTCTGAGAAAAAGGCAAAAGTATGCAGCTTTTTAAACACAAGCATATTTGTCTCTTCTGTGGTAAAGGGAAGCTGACATAAAGTATTTGTTTAATGTCACTGGAACAAATTCTGACATTGTGCTTTTTCTTTACAGGCCTTGTCAGGACATGCAATGCTTGAGTTTTTGTTTTGTCACTGTTCTTGAGGCAGTTCATCATGTTTTGATTTATCACTGCAAGGAAAAGTTCATCCATAAATGAAATTCTGTCATCATTTGCTCGCTCACATGTTGTTCCCGTATATGACTTCTATTCTATGTGGGATACAAAAGGAGACACTCTGAACAGTGTTCCGGTCTTTTTTTCCTTACATGGTTACGATTCATCAGAACTAAGATTTCATGCCTCAAAAAAAAAAAAAAAAAAAAAAACAAACAAACAAAAAAAAACCCACTTTATTCTTATCAGATCAGGTTATGTGAGTCTGTGAGATCTGTGTGCTATATTCCAATTCTTTTGAGTTTTATAGCTTTATCTTTACAGTTTGTTTTGCAATATGCTTTAATAAATAAGTAAATGTAATGCTTTAGATTAGGGAGCACATATTCACTATTAACTAGTTTTTTAAAAGAGATACATTGGTGGTCAATATTATTAGAACACTAGTATTTTCACATGCTAAGAAATGGTTTTAAGTCTGTTATTTTTTATCTTTTGCTGTAGTGTGTCAGTAGGAAATATCAGTTTAGATGTCCAAACATTCATTTTGCCATTAACTGTAATAATCCAGTCAGATTTTTTTTTTTTTGCTCATGGAGTTAACAGCCAGTGCTCCACACAGAGATCTGATCTCATCATCATCCAGTTTGTCTGGAATGACATGAAGAAACAGAACCAACTGAGACAAACTAAATCCAGAAGAACTGAACGTCTCCAAGATGCTTCAAGAAACCTACCTGCAAAGCTGCAGTACTGTTAACAGTTTTAATGCTGTAAAATGAGGATGCTGTCAAAAATAATGTCATAAATAGATTTATCAATTAACTTCTATTAACTAAATTAAATTGGCAAGGTGTGATCATCCTTTGTGTTTAAAGCACCTTTTGCCCTAGGTGCACTTGCTCATAGTTTGTCAGGTGTCTTTGCAGGTAGGTTTCTTGAAGCATCTTGGAGACGTTGCAACAGTTCTTCTGGATTTAGTCTGTCTCAGCTTGTTCTGTTTCTTCTTGAAAGATAGAAATAACTGAAACCATTTTTTGGCTGGTGAAAATACTAGTGTTGTAATCATTTTGGCCACCAAAGTAGTTCACCACCATAAAAAAATGACTCATCCAAACCAGTAAGACCTTCATTCATTTTCAGAACACAGATGAAGAGATTTTCGATGAAATCTGAGAGCTTTCTGACTCTACATAGACAGCAACAAAACTAAAATGTTCCCAGGCCCAACGTCCATCTCTCCTAGTTCCTCATCCATATATTCTATATATCAATTTATCATCCAGCCCTACCTTGAATGTGGTAGTTGTGTTGCCGTCTATGCAGGGTAAGAAAGTTCTCGGATTTCATCAAAAATATCTCTCTTATTTTGTGCTCCCGAAGATGAACAATTAGTGACAGAATTTTCATTTTTGGGTAAACTATCCCTTCCACCCTACCCCATAGTTAAACATAATTACTACAAACACCTACTTACTATCAATAAGCAACAAATTAAGAGTTTAATGAGAGAAAACTCTTAGTTAATAGTGAATATGTTTGCTATTGTAAAGTATTACCAGATATATAGATCGACTTATTGGCTAAATGATTCAGTTGCTGTAGTCTGGCACAATGGAGAGAAAGGTTATCTGTGAATAATGACAAGTGTTTGCATCCTTTTTAAAGCTCCAGTCCCTATTCATTGCAACTGTTTTCACAGAAAAAGAAAGAAATTTGGAAATTCATCCAAACAAAAAAGATCATACAAGTTTAGAACATGATGGTGCATGTTAAAAAAAATTGAATTAACCTGAATTAAAGCCTCTCAAGAGCAACATAACAGTTACAGTGATTAAAGTAGGCCTAGAACCGGATACATCTTATCTTCTAGACTGTTCTGGACATCCTTTATTAAAACAAAGCAAAAATGCCAATGTACTTTTCTTTTTGTTTTTAGACTGCAGATTACTCATCAGGTAACACTTTTGTTCCATTAAACGGATGGGTGAGTCTCACGGCTTCTCAGCAGGCAGATTTGTCATTCGGAGGTGTGATATTAAACCAGAAAGAATCTGTTGTCTGTACTGTGAAATGCCTTGTATGGGGCATTTGTGAGGCAGAACCAAGGGAGAGCTGAGTGCCTCTCTGTGCCCGAGGGCTCAGTCTGAAGGTACAGTATGTGTTGTGTCAGCAGTGGGTTTTGTATGTTTGAGAGAGTGGGTACGCGTTGGAGAGAGTGCGGCCTGACCCCTGACCCCCCAGATTATCCCGTAGCCTCAGGAGCTGAGAAATACAGGGCCTTCTTGCCAGCCCTCCCCACGCCCCTTACGAAGTCACATTCCGAGGGACACTTTTCCCACCAAATCCCAAACACACAACTCTATTCTTTCCTGGCTGAAGACCAGGAAAAGTGGGTGTTCACATGAGAGGGATTCTGCTTTCTGCTCATGGCGCTGGTGACCCCACATGTGAGGGCACAACCCAGTTCATCCAGCCAAGCCCACCGCCAGGGAACACACTGGCTTCTGTCACACACCAACCAACCCATTATCGTTGTATGTGCGGGTTACGCAACCTTCGCATGCACACATTTCACTAGGCCTGCAACTAACAATTATTAAATGATTAGTTTGCTCCATGAATAAAAATTTCCATATAATTTACTCAACCCCATGTCATCCAAGATGTTCATGTCTTTCTTTCTTCAGTTGAAAAGACAAGGATTTTTCTCCATATAGTGGA
This sequence comes from Labeo rohita, assembly GCF_022985175.1. Taxonomy (NCBI): domain Eukaryota; kingdom Metazoa; phylum Chordata; class Actinopteri; order Cypriniformes; family Cyprinidae; genus Labeo; species Labeo rohita. The sequence goes on from NC_066871.1 coordinate 7,068,721, forward strand.
CTTCAATGGGGATCTGCGTGTTAAAGGTCCACATTGCAGCTTTAGTGCAGCTTCAAAGGGCGCTACATGATCCCAGCCAAGGAATAATGGTCTTATCTAGCAAAATGATCAGTCGTTTTCTAAAAAAAACAACAAAAAAAAACAAATCATATACTTTTTAACCACAAATGCTCATCTTGCACCAGACACATTGTAAAGGTCATATTTGATGTATAAGACATATAGAAATGTTCATTTTTTTAAGAAAATGACAGATCGTTCTGCTAGACAAGAACCTTATTTCTCAGCTGGGATTGTGTAGAGTGCTTTAAAGCTGCATTGAAACTGCATTTTGGACCTTCAACCTGCTGATCCCCCATTGAAGTCCACTATATGAAAAAAAAAATCCTGGAATGTTTTCCTCAAAAACCTTAATGTCTTTTTGACTGAAGAAAGACATTAAAATATTGGATGACACAGGGTAAGTAAATTAGCAGGAATTTTTTTTTAAGTAATTCGTCACTTATTTCTTTGGTGAATTGATTATTTGGATATTTAATTTTGCATACTGAGGTACATAAAAGTCTAAAAGTCTAAAACAGGATCAGTTCATGACTTAAAATTAAGACACGTTTGTGTACTTTGTCTTATTGCACTGGCACATTTTTTCACTCATTCATAAGAGATTACAACTTAAGTTTTTAAAGTCTCTTTAATATCTTTTAAGACAAAATGGACTCATATTAAAGAGACATACACAGTTGTAATATCTTATCAATGATTAACTTTCTAAGTATTAACTTATATAAGTATTAACAACTTCTGCCATACAGTAGCAGTGTATAACTGTATAACAGTGTATAATGTTTGTGGTTGACATTCCATAGCATATACATTGTGAAATCATGGATTTTTGATGGTCAGACTTTATCTTGGAAAATGTGAGCAGAGTTTGTGAGAAACGTCACAGTACTGTGGTATTTTCTGAGAAGCAGAAAACCATTTGCTCTTTTCCATCTCAGTGCTGTCCAGCAGAAATAAGATATTAAAGCTATCGTTTTTGTTAGTGATATTTGTTTTCTTTTGAGAACACAATGATTTTAAACATATGTCTACAAGTGAGAGATTGCCTAATGTCATTCATAGTGTATCTTTGAGAGACATGTTTTTGTTTTTACAGGTTTTGAGAGATAAGAATTAGTTTTTGCAGTGGCAGATGTTTGGTTTTCTGTTCAACAAGGGCAGGAAATGACCTCCACAGCCGAACAGCTTTGGTCCCCGTAGAACAGCTGTAAGAGTTCCTGCACATCACTGATTAAAATAAAAGGCATAGACATCAGTACAGAACTACGCACGTTGTCTGTAGTCCACAGAGAAAATGACAAAATGGAAGGAAACCTGAAAAAATGTAATGGAAACATTACAGAAGAAGCACTGGAAAGTGAGAAAAGGATGGAAATTTAGAAAAAGAAAGGAAATTTGGTATTGACGAAAGATTTAAGTGTGGGTGTGTGTGCATGCGTCTGAAAGTAAGGAACACCCGCCAAATCACAGAGGCGTGTTTGCGTTCTGATTGGTCCAGGCCAAACTGAGGCGGCCAGTACTTGGAAACAATCAACAAAGAGAGAATGAGAAATGTCATTTCATATTGCAGTGATAGAGCTATTGAGTTTTCTATGGGAAGAAAACAGTACAGAGAGCTTAGAACCCAATATTAAAATTATCATTCTCCTGTCTGTTTTTATGAAAATTGAAGAATGTTGGAATGAGCTTCTGCATCCACTTGCCAAAAAGTGATGCACTCAAGCTAAATAAGCAATGATGAGAGCTAAATGGCCTCTGTACAGTCAGCTGGCATAGAGAAGAGTGGTTCCCACCCTAACCAGACCTGAAAGACAGTCAGTGAGTGAGTGTGCAAGCGAGAGAGGTTTTGAGCTCAGACTCTTGGCATACTTTCACACAGGCTCTGGACATCTGCCCATGCAGCCACGGAAAATGTCAAAGACACACCTAAGAGAATTAATGTGCACTCCAGAAAAATATTTCTCTTGATGCATTTACTTAAGAGCCTAAAATTTTGTGAAAGGGATAGTTCACACAAAAATGAATATACTGTCATTACTCACCCTCATGTCATTCGTTCCAAACCCGTAAGACCTTCGTTCATTCTTAGAACACAAATTAAGATATTTTAATGAAATCTGGGAGCTTTCTGACCCTGCATAGACAGCAATGCAACTGACACATTTAAGGCCTAGAAAGGTAGTAAGGACATTGTTAAAATAGTCCATGTGACATCAACTGTATTTTAAATTTTTGTGCGCAGAGAGAACAAAGATAATGACTTCATTCAACAACTTTTTCTCTTCTGTGTCAGTCTTTGATGCACGTTCACAAGAGTACCACAATGCACAAATTCACTATTTTAGTTTTCTTCAAACCGAGACGGCAGAAAGCGCATCCTGTTTGCTTTAATTATTTTACAAAAGTGCAACAATTTGTTGTTATTCTGAGTGCACACAAATAAACGTAGTCTTTACAGATTCTAAAGATGTATTACTTTTATCTGTATGACCAAAAATGACGGAGTATTTTAAGAGCAAGTGACCACACCGGCACCTCCATCTGTCATGCAGTGAGCGAGCTAATATTTAGCTTCCACATTTCGCACAGATACTTCAATATTTTTTAAATCAACATTTTTCTAGGTTAGCATTAGATTGAGCTGCCATGTTTTAGATGAAAAGCCATACTTGAGGTTGATGAATGATAGGTGGGCATATGGATGTCCTGTCTGATGTACTGTATTTCCACATAGACCAGCTGTTGACGATCTGTTCGTCACGGACTGCCTGACAATTTTGGTTGGCCAAGCCTCTTCTCGTCGATTAATGGTTAGTCAACTATTAGGGGGCCCTAGTCTTTACTACCTTTCTGGGCCTGTCAGTTGTCATCTGTGTTCCTGTCTATGAAGGGTCAGAAAGCTCTCTGATTTCATCATAAATATCTTAATTTGTGTTCCGAAGATGAACGAAAGAAATGACAGATTTTCATTTTTGGCTGAACTTGCACTTTCTGTTTTCCTCAGCATTATTTGTGGCATACGACAGTTTATGCTCCTCCTGGATGAACAGGGAGCTGAATTGTAAAGAGTGTCAGGTTATGACGGGCCCAGAACCACCGTGGAATTCTGGTAAAACTACAGTGTTGATAATCATGTGAAAAAACTTCTGGATTACATCCTCTACAAGAGAAAAATCACAAAACAGAAACACATCCTGTGTTGTGTTTCCACATTAAATTAAAAAATGAAACATAAAACCTAAAAGTGAAATCTAATGTAAGGTTGCTTTTATGACATTTGTAAAGGGTAAATAAAGAGGCATAAAGAAACGCATAAAATCTGAGATTCCCAGAGTGGTGGGTGGAGTTGAGGAATAAGAAACTGTTTTTTAGTAAGGAGTAGTTGTGGGATGAAGAAATGTGTCCTGTCTTGGAAAGGAGAGAGAGTTACAGGTGAATAAAAGACAGGACAGAGTGGGAAAAAGAGAAAGAGAGAGGTGTAGAATAGGGAGGGTGATTGGCAGAGCCTGTGGTTTGGCTGTCCACCAGGAGCAATCCGCCAGGCATCGTGGGAGCAGGAGGAGTGCCAATAATTACCTGGAGTAGGAAAGACGGGAGAGAGAGAAAAAAGCGAGTGAAACAGCTCTTTCCGGCTGTTACCTGCATATACAGCTGAGCCCGGAGGATTAGTGCAGTTTCGTTTTTTTGACACCACTCTCCTCCTTTTTCTTTCATCCCCTAAAAGCAGCCAATGGGGCTTACGGGGGTCTATGTTGTGTGTGGGTGGGGGGGTTTAGTTTTTGTGTCCGCAATAAAATCAGGGATATCATATATCGCCCCAGCTGGGTGGCAGCGGTTTACTTGTGTTCATCACCCAAGCCTGGCACAATCGCCGCAGTCAAAACGAGGTCGGACGGGGTTAATTGTGGAACAGAAGATTGAGTCCTTTAATCAGACTTTCAAAGTCATTCGAACCCCCTGAAAGTTTTCAGCCCTCATAGAAATCCCTGGAGAGGGAGCGGGAAGGTGAACAACTGCAGTGTAGTAATGGCATTAAAACTTGTGTTTTTATAACACACTCGCTCGACGTGACCTCTCGTAGCCGTACATGAGATCTGCAGAGGGATCACACAGAAGGATCCAACAGTGAGCTCTGAAAACATGTTTGTTTATTTCATGTTGATTTCTGTGTTCTTTAGCAGGCATGCGGGGAGACAGACAAGAGATAGCCCTGGGTGATTTACTGGCCTGTTGTTTACACTGGCAGCTCTGGCAGGCTGTTGCTCGAGCCAGCGGATACTCGGTAATGTATGCCAGGTGTTCTGCTACCCTCAAAATGACCATTTTCTTAATCAAAAAATCATTTTCTTAATGGCTATTTAAGCCAAATTTATAAACATCCTAAAACAAAATAAATAAAATGACATGATAATGTCACTTTAATGAAGGTTCATGCTTAAAACAGGAAAAAGTATGTGCCAGTGTGGTAACCAAAATAAACTTATTTCCCCTTTGAATTAAGTGTATATTAGTTAGCCTGGCAAATTGTTTTTCTTGTTTTTAGCCTAAACCTCATAAATGTATTTTTATGATTTCTCTAAAAACAAGATTTAAAGGGATAATTCCCTTTAAAAATGAAAATGTCTCATCATTTACTTATTCCCATGTCCTTCCAAACCTGACTTTCTTTCTTCTGTAAAACATAAAAGACGTTTTGGACAAAGAAAAAAAGTGTATATATGTGTATATACACTATCAGTCAAAAGTTTTTGAACAGTAAGATTTTTTATGTTTTTTTTTTTAAAGAAGTCTCTTCTGCTCACCAAGCCTGCATTTATTTGATCCAATGTGCAGCAAAACAGTACAAATCTGAAATAATTTTACTATTTAAAATAACTGCTTTCTATTTGAATACATTTTCATTTTTAAATGTAATTTATTCCTGTGATCAAAGCTGATTTTTCAGCATCATTACACCAGTCTTCAGTGTCACATGATCCTTCATGATCCTATTCAAGAAACATCTTTTATCATTATTATTATTATCAATATTTAGAACAGTTGAGTACATTTTTTAGGATTCTTTGATGAATAGAAAGCATTTATCAGCATTTATGAGAAAAAAAAACTGTTGTAACATTCTATATTCTCAAATAAAAAGACAGTTATTTTAAATGGTAAAATAATTACAAAATGTTACTGTTTTGCTGCACTTTGGATGAAATACAGCCTTGGTGAGCAGAAATTTGACTTGTAGTGTATACTTAATGTATTTTGTCATGTCTAATGTCATGATGTCTAATGTTTTTTGAATTTTGTATTTTTTAATTTTTTTACAAGGGCATAAATATTCTTCAAAATATCTTCTTTCCTGTAAAAGATTGAAAGTTTAATGGGTTTGGAACAAGAAATGGGTGAGTAAATTATGACATTTTTTGTTTTAATTTTAATATTGTATGTCATTTTGTCTTTCAAGTTAATGTTTCTTGTTTTAGGGATGTTTAGATATTTTAACTCTAAGGGAAGATATATATTAAGAAAATGTAGTGGTATGTGTAGTATTATTTTACAATTATTATTATTTCTATGAATTTGTGTGTAGCAAGATTCTTTATTATAATCTACAGTTAGAGTTAACACCATAAAATATCCAGTAATATGGAGTATCCAGTAATATTTCCAGATATAATGTTTGTTAGGATAGGACAATATTTGACAGAGCGACAACAATTTGAAAATCTGTAATCTGAGGGTGCAAAAAATCAAAATATTGAGAAAATCACTTTTAAAGTTGTCCAAATGAAGTTCTTAACAATGCATATTACTAATCAAAAAATAAGTTTTCATATATTTATAAGAAGTTCGACAAAATATCTTCATCGAACATGATCTTTACTTAAAATCCTAATGGTTTTTGGTATAAAAGAAAAATTGATTATTTTGACCCATACAATGTATTGTTGGCTATTGCTACAAATGTACCTTTGCTACTTACGACTGGTTTTGTGGTCCAGGGCCACATTTAAAATTCTGCACTAATTCTAGACTGCTAATCAAAGTTGTGAAAATCGGTCGAACTTCTTTGAATCTCAAGATGCCATCTTTTTTACAAACTTGGAGCTGGAGTCCTGCAGCCATTAAAGCAAAAGCAGGACGGACCACATACTAAGACCTTCTGACATTCGTGTTAATCTTTCAATTAAACTGTAGTCTACTAGAAGGCAAAACTGATTGAACTAAACAACAGTTAGTGAAGCAGCACGAGTCAGGAAATACTTCCAAAAAGCTTGAATGAAAACATAAGGAATTGATTATTTATCTTTAGGAATTTGGGCTCAGCCACTAATTGTCTCACCCAGCACCACCACTGATTGCACTTAACTTCTCCACCAGAGAAGCTCTTGTCCATTTGCCTCAGAGACAGGAATGAAGAGAGCGTCTAGACGACTGCTGCTTTTGGAAAGCTCCCGAGGCCTGGGTCTTGAAGACGTCCTATTGACAATCTGTAATGTCCTGCCTCTGCGCTGCAGGCAGAGGTTGTTTCAGATTGCGAAGGGCTGAACCAGAGATGACCCAGGCTGTGGACGGACCAGATGTTGCAGGAATGTGTCAGACAACCAGCATGCCAAAGATAATGCTGGAACCCTACGCACTCTTGCTGTTCTAACTCTCAAACGTACGTCTCGGAGAGCCAGTCTACGCCTGCTTGGCAACATTTGCCTTTGAAGTTCTTTTTGCACACGCTTTTATCCAAAGCAACTTGCATTGCATTCAAAGTACACACTACTTTGCCTAGGAATCAAACCCATGGCCTTGTGGCGATACTAGTGCCATGTTCTGCTGTTTCAGCTATGATGAATGTTCCCATAACACAGTCGAAACCTATGGAAAACAATACTGCGGCTGATTATGTCATAACTGTTTTGTGCCATCGCAATGGCCTGATAAGAATAATGGTCTTGTTTAATGAGATTTGTAACTCCTGCAATCGCTCAATTAGTAAAGAGGTCCCCTATTGAAAGCAGGGAACCTCAGCCCTCGTTTCCCAAATCAGCCACATCCCCAACCCCCTGCGCACCGTGGCCCACATCCCGTCCAAAGATTCGGGACACACAGCGGCCCCTTCCTCCCCCTCTTGCCTTCCATTTCCCTTTTGATTGTGATTGACAGATTCTTTGTCCCATTGTACTGAGCTGTCGCCTCTGATGAAGACACACGCACACACATGCGTGCATAGGAACGCACGCTCTCGCTCGTGCACCTTGGACTTGTTGCGGCAGACAGAAAGGTCTGCCATGTGAATGCGTTCACGATGGGTACATTTCAAGCTGCTTAGAAAGCAAGGACGTGGTTGCGTATTGCCGGATGTAGGCCGGGCGGATGGCCGGCCGGTCTCTGTGCAGTCCGTCTGCAAGCTGCGCTGTGCCGAGGTGGTACGGCTGAGAGGGACAGCTGGTGGGGGAGGCGAAAGGGATGCTCAATGTTGTCTGAAGAGTTTGTCATTAACACAGCTCCTCAGGGATGGGAACCAGGTCACATTCTCTCACTCCGCACAAAGCAGTGTGTGTGTGAGAGGGCTGGGGGTGGCGAGGGAGGGTGGCGGATGGGGACTAGGCCATGACCTCTTTATATCCATCAACATATCATTGGCCGGGTGTGCGCTGTCCAATCTGCAATGCGTCGGAATGTACTTATGCGCTTATTTTGCCCCGCTTGCTTTTGGTGTCTCTCTGCTTGCTGTCAAAATTTTTGTATCTCTGCCATATTTTGCTCTCGTTTTCTCTTTTTCTGTTTCTGGCTTTTGGTTTTTCCTTCCTACCTTCTACCCAACACACACTGGTTGCGTCTGAAATCACATAGTCTCGAAGTAGATACTTCTTTTGAGTGAGTACTTACTTGGTGACCACTAAAAAAGTAATTCTATATAGTACGACAGTATTGTGACGTGATGTCAAGTGACCTGCAGATTTGTCGTTTCACTGCCATTTAAATTTTCTCCTGCGGCCTCTATGGGATAGAAAAGCGTCTATTGGATACACATTTCAGAATCTTCCAGGAAGTAACAGGTCATTTGGGTACTTTGTGTATAGTGTTTTATGAATACTGTCAATTCGGACATACTCTTCTTTTCACATACTGTTTTTTGGCTGCTATATAGTATGGAAGTATGCGTTTTTGGAGGCAGCCATTTGGGGTTTCACAGTTGGAAGGCTAGGCTGTATCCTAGTAAGGCTGCATATCTGTCATCATTTGAAGGCTCCTTGGAAGGCAGCCTCCGTCTCTTGTCCAGATGCTTCAGATGTAGGCTGTCCCTCATGTCCTCCAGTCTCTCACAGTAGTCACTTTATATTCATTTAATAAAATGTTTTTTTTATAGGGTTGTCAAATGATTAATCGCGATTAATCGCATACAAAATAAAAGTTTGCCTAATACATTTGTGTGTACTGTGTGTAATTATTATGTATATATAAATACACACAAATTAATGTATATCTTTAGGGGAAATATGTTATTTATGTACAAAATATTTTTATTTATATATAATGTAAATTATATAAAACTAAAATAAATACATATTAAATATATACATGAATGTGTTTGTATTTATATATACATTATAATTACAAACAGTACACACATATATTAGGCAAACTCAAACTTTTATTTTGTATGTGATTAATTGCGATTAATCGTTTGACAGCCCTAGTTTATTAATATTAAGTATTTACATGAACTCTGGGGGTGGAAACTTTTATGACATAGCCATGCACACTTACTACACTGTCTCTCATTCTAGTGTTCACCACTGAGGGTCTTTGAAGGACTGGACTAGGAGGGACACAACCTCACTAGATACGGCCTTCAAATTTAAAAGCACCCATAGTAATGGCAGCACAGGTCCCAGAGTGTTGCTATGTGTGTACTACGTTTTTATTCTGCTAATGTACTCTGTCGCCCTCTGCTGGTTCAAATGAGAATATCTGGCCTCTGCTAATGTTGAAGAGACCACAACAGTAATGTGATAAGACGTTTTCACTGTTTGGAGAGGTCAGTGTTTATGTTGTTCTAAGCTCAACGGCTGATCAAAGAAGCAGAATTAAAGAAATGAACACTGCATATGAAAAAATAATGGGAATTAGAATAAGAAAAATATGCAACGAATGAAACATGCTTCCAGGCTTTGAGCAAAATAATCATATCACAATAATATTTAGGTTCAGAATCAACACGTTTCTAAATAGACCTTTAAGACCACATAAATGTTCATGTTAGTTAAAAAAACAGACTTAGCTTATAAAACAACAACAAAAAAGATTTGAACTCTTTCTCCACCAGTTGTCTTCCTTCACTAGGGTTTTTGGTTGTTGTTTAATGTATGATGGTTGTGTTATTTTGTATATGCATCTGCTTACATACAGCGGGTAAAATAAGTATTGAACACTTCACCATTTTTCCTGGTAAATATATTTCTAAAGGTGCTGTTGACATGAAATTTTCACCACATGTCGATAACAACCCAAGCAATCTATACATAAAAATAAAGCAAAATACATAATTTTTAGAAGTTGTGTAATAAAATGTAATGACACAGGAAAAAAATATTGAACTACTGAAATTTATTTAATTATTTTGTAAAAGTCTTTGTTGGTAATGATAGCTTCAAGACGCCTCCTGTATGGAAAAACTAGTTGCATGCATTGCTCAGGTGTGATTTTGGCCCATTCTTCAACAGAGTCTTCAAATCTTGAAGGTCTGATCTTTAGTTCTTATTTTCTATTGGATTCAAGTCAGGTGATTGGCTGGGCCATTCTAGGAGCTTTATATTCTTTTCTGAAACCAACTGCGAGTTTCCATGGCTGTGTGTGGCTGGGATCATTGTCTTGCTGAAATGTCCACCCTTGTTTCATCTTTATCATCCTGGTACTGTAGGTGTTGGGACTAAACCAGCTAACTTAATTTCTGAACTTATTTGTTTTATTTGCTTTGTATGTATGGATTACTTGGGTTGTTACTGACATCTGGTGAAAATTTCAAGTCAACAGCACCTTTAGAAATATATTTACTGAGAAAAATCAGTGTTCAATACTTATTTTACCCGCTGTGTGCAATTGCTTATTTTTGCTTCTTCTTTGTTTTTGTTTTTTTTAATTTATTTTTGGTTTGATCTTCTTTGGTGTTGTATTACTGCCACCTGCTATCTTATTTTAACTTAGTATTTATACTAATTCTGTAACTAAATTCATCTGTCCAGTCCAGTCCTTTCTAAGAGATTAAATATTTTTTGTCCTTGGTCATTATTTCCACATTCTACCATACTTCTACTATACTTATTTTCTGTAGCTGATTCTTCAGCTCTTGCCTTTGTTGTGTAAATTTCTTGCATGACATAAAGATGTGTTTAATTGTCTCCTCCTCCTGGCATTCATCACATAGTCTAATCATAATCTAGTTTAGACATTATCAGAGCAATATAAGATATACTACAGAGCTGTAATTATTGCTCTCCGTTCCTGTCCTGCAAGACACTTTAAGCACTATTTTACATTTATTAACTGTGTGACTTATGTTCTCTCCATGTTAGTTTTGTGTCAAAGAATCAAAAACACTCTTCTTTCTCTAAAGTGGTTCCATACTTTTCCATTTCTTTTTATTTGTAATAATCATAGCTTTTGTTTTTTCCACTTTGTGGAAGGAAGTGGCTTTTATTCAAACTGCATTTAATGAGAGATGGAGGGAAAATGTACAGTTGGATCATGGATTTCTTACATGGAAAAATTGGGCTTATTACAGTAGAAAACAGACTGTAATAAGCCAAAGTTTGTGTTCTATCATGTTTAATGATATATATACTTGATTAAGTCTTACCGCCACATAATCATATAAAACCAAATCTGAGTCTGAGGTCACCTGAATACATAAAACCTCAGGTTGTTCTCTCCTACTAGCAACAAATTGCTTAAAGTCTTGGAAATCAGCTATTAAACTTCTTGTGTTCAGTTGTAACTTTAGCATTATCACCCCACACATGAACTCTTACCTCATGTCTGAATTATCACCTGAATCCTTTAAGGTTTTGATTTACCTTTTGATTAACCTTGCTGTCCAACTTTCCCTTGCTCCTTATTATGTTTTCTTGCCCAGCCAGCTAAACTGCTTCAGCATTTAATACCTCTTTTGTTTAACCTTTTTTGCTGGATCTCCACCTCATTTTTAAGTACTTAAGTTACTTTACAGTGTTTTCCTCCATTTCCTCCGATTAGGATTTCTGCAGCTGATATGACTACTGGTTTCTTGTCATTATGATCGCCTGATCCCAATTACGATCATTAAAGCTTTGATATCTAAGCTCGCGGTTGATTACCACAGATGTTGCATTGGCAAGAATCAAATAAATAGGCACAACAAATATTCATTTTACAATAAACATTTTAATAGGCTTTTAAAAACAGAGTTCCTCCTTAGGTAGATCTTTTCCCTCAAAGGAAATTAGATCAGATTCTGTTTCCTTTTTCTCTACTCCTTTCATCATTCTTCTTACTTTTCACTGTGCCATTTCTCACTTTAAAGTTTTCCACTAGGTCCCTTACATTAACATTATTGGGAATCCCATAGATCACCCCCTTGCAACACCTTAAGGACATTAACTTTTCCAACATTAGCCAGTTTTCCAGCCTTTTCCATTTAGACTTTATTACATTCAGTTAACAAGTTCATGTCTTCTAGAATCCTTGCACATTTCACTTCTCCAATCTGATTTTTGTTCATTTAATTGGGTCCAACAACTTTGCTCTTTCGTTCTTTTCTTTCTCTCATTTCCTTAACTTTCTGACTTTCCAATGCTGGATGTTTTGGTCCCACTTTATATAAGTGGCCTTAACTGCTATGTACTTATGTAAAAATGAATTATTTGATACAGTGCTCTTATTGTGTACATACATGTTTTACATTGTACTTATGTTTTAAAAAAATCTGCATGTAATTACACCCACCTATACCATCAAATCTGTCCTTAACCTTATCTGAATCCCACCTCAGTGGTGTTTTGCAATACAAAATAAACACAATAAGTACATTGTACTTATTTTCTGATGTAAGTACATACACTGTAATAAAATACATCACAACAATTTGTTGAGTCAACTTAAAATAATTTGTAACCTGGCTGCCTTAAAATTTTAAGTTCAGTCAACTCAAAAAAACATTTCAACTTGAAATGTTAAATTATACTAAATGACAACTTAAAAATTTTAAGGCAGCTGGGTTACTTACCCATCTGTTAAGTTTAGCAAACACAAATATCTAAGTTGTTACTTAGTACAACTTAACGTTTCAAGTTGACTAAACTTATTTTAGTTTACTGAACTTAAAATTTTAAGGCAGCAAGGTAACAAATTATTTTAAGCGGACTCAACAAATTGTGTTTTTTTTTTTTTTTTTACAGTGTAGTAGTTAAAGCCTCCTAATATAAAGTGGGACCAATGTTTTTTTTCTTCCTTTTCCAACTTTATCCATTCATTCCCTTTCCCACACTTTCCCATTCGTTTATTCTCCTCTCATCTTTCTCACTGCAATCCATACTGTTACTCTGTTACTCATCAATCTGTACCTATACAGGCCTTCGGCTGATAATCCCAGTCCAAGTTTGTCCCACTACCTAAATTTACTATATTCACAATATCTAAATTCACAGTCCTCAGTCTGCCCAAGTGTGTTGTTATATTTTGACTCCCTCAGTTGTTAGTCCTCGAAAAAACGTCCAGCAACAGCAATGCGTCGGTCCCTTTACCCTTTGAGCTTCAGACTTGTTTACACTCAGACGAGTCTCTGCCAGGCATGTTTTGATCCAGACATTCAGTATTCTTTCAGAAGATGTGTAATAGCGCCTCCTACCATATAACAGTGAAAACACGGAAAGCTGAAAAACTCCATCAGTCGCAGCGAAGCGTCTCATAAATGACTGAAAATTCAGGGAAAGATTAAACAGACATTTACTTGTAAATCATTAGTACAAATAAAGGCAGCTATGTGATTCTTTTTCAGTTCAATCATGACCATTATAAGCATCACAGTTAGCTTTTGAAATGGTCTGTTATGGTGTACCGTTTCTTTTTTGTAAACGCAAAATGCTTCAAAATTCACAATCACGGTAATAACTTAAACCAACCTTTAAAACAAAGTCTGCTTTGACAGTAACTCACTTATTTAGGTGAACAGAGGTGCTGGCATTATAACATTACATATACGTGTTGTTTGTATTCTTCTGTTTGATGCACTGAGTTGTGTCCTGCTCTGCTGTGAACTGAGGGAATTGGAAGTGTGTGTGGAAGTGTCTCACTGCTGCCCTCTTCAGTCAGGAGAAATGGTGCGCCTGCGCAGGCAGCTGCATGTCAGGCATTTGAGGATGCTCATTGTAATGTGCATAAGTGAGCCGAAGTTAAAGAGCAGGTTGTAGAAAGTGTGCACTGAGAGTCCTCCGGTCTCATCCGCGTATTTCATGGCCACAATGGGCGTGTAGAGGCTGTTGGTCAGATTCCGGAATCGGGGTCGGCTGGATTCAATCACTTTCTTGGTGCACTGGATTGTGGGTAATTAAAAGGGAAAAATAGCAACAAGTTTAGTGTATAAACAAATATCTGTCGAGATTCTAAGAGCTTCTCAGTGCAATGAACTTATAGCGGTTATATGTTTGCAGTCAAATAGTGGCACGTACTTTAGCAATGTCATCAGGGGTTTGTCCCAATGCCTCAAAGATATCGATGGATGATGGTATGTACACATCCTTGAAGTATCTGACTGTGTCTGCATCAGCTCCAGGATATTCCATCTTGGCCACCTCTTCCATCATCTTCGTTTCAAACTCTGTATGCACTGGGCCTGGCTCAATCAGTGATAGTCTAGGAGTATCAAGGGAATGCTACATTAGCACAATAGCACTCTTTAATGCCAGTAAGATGAATTATAAAAAAGCCTGTTAACACCAAAACTGATGAGCAGAAAAACAGATGTGTAGAGCCATGTAATAAATCAGTCAATTAATCTTGAGAAAAAAACTCATAATAGGAATTTTAATGAGAATAAAGTCATTAGTTTAAGAATAAAGTACCTATTCTAAAAATGACATTTCTCTGCATATACACTGTCGAAAATTAGTTTTTGAATATCTAAATAAAATAAAGATTACTGGAGCATGTTACTGGCTGTTTCTTTGTAATTCATTTACTAGCAATTTTTCAGTGAAAATAATTTAGTTTTTTTCAACTGAGAGATATTTCCAGTATTCCTACTGTAATTACGGCAAAGCTGCTTGTTAGGGGCCAAGCACTGAAGGTGTGAAGGCACCTATTGTATCTGTTGGCATTCTTATTATTATTCTTCTTCAGCTCTTGAAGTCTATGGCAGCCCAGAATCCGCTTCCCGCTTGCGGGAAAGTTATGTAATTTGGCACACAGATCGAGGACAGTATTAATATTAACCACAGCAAGTTTGGAGTCTTCAACTCAAACTCTGTAGCGCCACCACTTGTCCAAAATTTCACTGATGTCATGCAGTGCCACTTTGTGGTCAAATGTAAAGTAATATAAAAGAATGCTAATAACATTTGATTAAATTCGCCTATTATAATGAAGAGTCATCTTAATATATTTCTTGGGTCATGCCGAGAACATCAATACCAATTATGCCAAAATTGGCTGAACTTCCTGTCCGCCATTTTGATTAATGTTCAAAACCTACTTTTTCGAACTCCTCCTAGATCGTTTGTCCAATTTTCATCATCTTTAGACCATGCTGGCTAAAAGTTATGGATTTCGTGTTGAAATACGAAATGGTTTTTGTTTAACGCATCAAATGAATTTGTTGGAAAAATGCCAACCTGCATCTGAGGCTAAATCTCTGCAAAGCTTTGACATATTGACACCAAACTTTGTATCTGCCGTTGTCACCTCACACTGACCACGCCACATCAATTTAATAACAACACCACCTATTGGTCAAGAGTAATAAACCATTCATTAACCATTAATTATGAAATTTCCATAAATGCTAATTATTTTTGATTGCATTAGCCTATTGTAATGAAACTGATCTCAAAATAATCCTTGGGTCATGCTAGCAACATACATACCAATTATGCCAAAGTTGGCCAAACTTTCTGTCTGGTATTTTGATTTAAGTAACCTACTTTCACGACCGTTTGTCTGATTTTCACTAAAATCGAGTCAGATCATCTTCAGACTGTGCTGACACAAAGTTATGGCTTTCATGTCGATAGACAAAACCGTTTTTGAAGCAAATTTGAACCATGATGCCAAAATGACCCTGAGGCTTTATCTTTGCAAAGCTTTGACATATTGACACCAAACTTTGTGTGTGTCATTGTCACCTCACACTGAACATACCACATCGATTTGATAACAGTGCCACTTATTGGATAACCCATTAAAATCATATTAATCGTGACTGTATTTGATTTTTCAGTGGTTTTGCTTGAAATAATAAATACGTCTTCAATTGCTCATTTTTAAAAAACTTTTTTTGTTAACAGAAACTGAGAGTATTGTTATCTTTAATTAATTAACCATGACATATTTTGTGAAGTGCGTGTTCTCCAATATAAACAATAGTTTTCTAGGGAGAAAAAAAATAAATACGATATCAGTTCAATGATACATTTTTACAATAATATCAAACAAAACTACTTCAGTCTGATGTAGAATTTTTGTTATTTTCTGAAAATGACAAAAAAATCACGGTTCTATCATGACAACTCTCAATGTTGATGTATTTGGTCTTTTTGCTGAATTGATGCTGCTGTTGGTTATTGGTGTTGTTGTAGATGTTGCGATACAGGAACTTGCTACAGCCAATACATATGCATACATACGGTGTTGTAAGTATTTATGACATACTACTTCCACACAAAGAGCATATATAATAACCCATAGCAGATCTATACAGGTGGAGCTGGGGAGGTAGAGGTTTTCAGAGTAACTCTGAAAGCGCACTGCGAAATGCTCAAGTGAAATGTTAACCAGCCATTTAAATGTAAAGCAGTAAATTCAATGGCTGTGTATGCAACATGAACCAATCAGCTTATACCAAGCAGTTTGATACTGTGAATATCATAAGTTTGTGTTAATGACTTGTTGTTCTTTGTGTTTTTCATGCCGAAACTTCAAAGCTGACATGCATAGGCCCCCAATCAAAGAGTTCAGATCACTTACTTCACATTAAACTTCAGCAGCTGCACAGCCATGCTCTCACAGAAGCCCTCTATGGCGAACTTAGAGGCTGTGTAGACATCATTGAATACCACACCTGCAGATGAGTTGAACAGAGACATATTCAATGATAATATCATTGTTCATTGCCCTCTAAAAGTGGCCCAAAGCATATGTGCCATATCTGGCTGTCATACTGCTCTACAGCAAGTGCATAACTCTGAATGGCTCTATTGTCCCTCTGACTGTTAAGCATTCAGCTGTGTGACAGAAGGTTTCAGTCAGCGCTCTAAAGCCTGGTGTGTCCATCTTACCCTGCAGGCCCATTACGCTGCTCATGACAATAATGTGACCGGCTCGCCGCTTCTTCATGTCCGGCATGACCTCTTTTATCATGCGTACAGTTCCGAAGAAGTTGGTCTCAAACACTTTTTTCATGTCATTCATGCTGATGCTCTCCACAGGGCCCAGCAAACCCACGCCTGCATTATTAACTGGAAAATCAGACAGGAAACATGGGTTATGGTCTTGACTGTTCCCTGAGGCGTTATGCTAGTATTGATCTACGGCGACAATATATTGTTCAATTAATATTAGTCAGCACACGCTTGTCTAGTTTCTATCAATCTCATGTCTGTGTTACATTGAATTGACTGCGTTTGTAACACTTTTTTGTACCTTTTGTGCCTTTTTTGTAGTCTGAACAGGCTAAAAACATGTGAAATCCAATTTGTATAAGCCTTCGAACGCCGACTCGCTTGAAATCCTATTAAAGCTTTTTGTTAATGCGTTCGAGTCTGAACAGTCAAATAGGATTTGATTGGATTTGTGTGTCTTTTTTATTCGTCATGTGATTGGTTAATACAATAGGTGTTTCGACAAGAACAAAAACAACAGGTGGTCATTATGTGACCATTGTAATCACATCATGTAATCATTGCTTTAATGAGTTCATTGTTAACTAACCGCATGATCTGTATATTCTTACAACTGTACATTTGTCATAAGGAAATTTGCAACAGCTTGGGGATGAGTAATTGTTGAGTGAACTATCATTTTAAGAGAGTAATGTGGACTAAAAAGCAGTGACTAATGGGATTGTGTAAGTTAACTATCCTTAGCTTGCTGAAATCAAACAAAACTGTACATTGTCAAACTGTATATTTATGTCATAAGGACATAAATGTACAGTTTGACTAAGTCAGCTTTGAAACAATATGTATTGTGAAAAGCGCAATACAAATAAATGTGAATCAAATTGAAGTTTACTTGAAGGTGGACTTGTAGTGAACTTTAAATCTTAAAAGTATATTTATCTTTCATATATATTAAAAAACTGTGCTTGCAGATAACATTAATGAAATTAAGTGCAATTAAAGAGAGTTCACTTTTATTAATGTTTAACAATTATGTACACTTTTCAAAACTGCAATACTAATAATATCAAATATTATGGAACATTTCAAATCATTGTTTTGATATTTTGTTGTGCTTAAACCTTGAAGTAATTACATTTGTTTTAATGTATTGACGTACTAAAGCACAACTGTTATTCAGTATCATCTGTCATTTCCGTAATAAGTACTCTTTTTAAAACTTTCCTAAATGGTACATGTTTTTCTCAAGTGAACGTGTTTTGGTGGGCAAGTTTAGGATATAAAAGGCCACAGAGCATGTCAAATGTGTTTGATATCAGCAAGCTAAGGATAGTTAACTTGCACAATCCCATTAGTCACTGCTTTTTAGTCCACATTGCTCTCTTAAAGTGATAGTTCACTCAACAATTACTCATCCCCAAGCTGTTGCAAATTTCTTTGTTCTGCTGAACACAAAATAAGTTATTTTGAAGAACAGTTTCTAGTCCCCATTGACTCCCATTGTATTTTTATACTATGGAAGTCGATGGGGACCAACAACTGTGTAGTTACCAACATCTTCAAAATATCTTCTGTTGTGTTCCACAGAAGAAAAAAATGCATACAGGTTTTGAATAACTTGAGGGTGAATAAATGATGACTGGTAGACATCTCGTTTATTTAATTAGATCACTTTAACGGTGGTATTGAGTGTCAGGGTATTTTATTGTTTGTAATGAATGAGAATGAGAAACAATCAATGGTAAAACCAGTGTTGGGGAAAGTTACTTTTAAAAGCATTACAATATTGAGTTACCTACAGAACTACTTACAGAATTAAGTTACTCTTTTACTTTCTATGGAAAGTAACGCGTTACTTTTTAAATCTGGGCAGGGCTTGCTTGTTTGTTTTTAATAAAAAAGGTTTTATTTTTGGCAAATGTAAAAGCCTTTTTACACCAAAAGCCTCAGGCTTTGAGAAAAGTAAATTCACGTCTGTACAGTAGAAAAAAATATCAACTCTTCAGCAATAAAAAAAGAAAAACAAATGTTAGATTATCTTGAGTAATTTTTGCTTATTAGTATGGTTGAATTGGATCATCAAAGGTCAGCAGCAAAGACATTGGTTAATAAAATGGGATTAAATGCATAAAGGATATGTATGATTTAACATAATAACATACAGGTTTGCGTCATATTCAGAGTTGAATTTCACTGTTTTTATTGATTTTGAGGAATACTGAATCTGTTTTGTAAGTGAGATGAATTAACGCATGTTCACTTTTATTCTAGAACTAACATCTTACTCCCGATTTCTCCCAACATGGGGACAGGAGAATCAGTAATCAGTAAATGGGGGGGAAACTTGAAAAAAAGTAACTCAGATATTTTCTTGTCAATTAAAAAGTAATGCGTTACTTTACTAGTTAACAGCCCATATACAAAATTGGATTTCCCCTGCAGTGTGAACAAAGCCTATATGAGGTCAAAGGCATTCTGCACTCACTGAGAATGTCGATGTGGCGGTCCTTGACATTGTCAATACACTGCCTGACTGAGTCATCACTGCACACATCCAGAGACAGCAGTGTCAAGGTCTTTCCGTATGTGTCACCCGCTGCTTCCACCAGCCGATCCTTCTTTTTCAGGTCTCTCATAGTGGCAATAACTTCAAGACAAGTGACAGAGAATCATTTTGTTATCAACAAAGCAATGGTAATGATGAGTGTGATGAGTAATAATGAGTAATAATGAGTATGAGTAAACCAAAAGACTAATATCTACATGTAAAGGTTTTATATAGAGCTAAATAATGGCACTATTGTTTTTTTTTTTTCAGAGCTGCTTTACAGCAGAATTTGAAGAATTTTGCATTATTGATCATGTTATTGTACTGTGATGCCACTAAACAATTAAAGTGCTACAGTATACAAATAAAGGTGACTTGAGTTGACTCCTAGATGCTTTGTCCTAAAATCACCGCAGGAGATTGCGGTTTGATTTCATTTTATCCCATCCTTCTTTTTTTAGCGTTGACATATATGCTGATCCAAACAAAGCACTCAGTCTAATCAGTGGTAAGTGTTGCTTAATTAAACTATGGCAGAAAGATAAGCTGAAGAGATTAACATTTTGATGCACTTTGCACTTTAAACAGCTGAGGGGACATTGACCTAAATCAAGCACCCATCCCAGATGTAATAATAAGCTTGCTGAACATCATTCATCTGTAATTGTTGTAGTTGGATTTGGAGTAATCAGTGTTATCCTTGTAAAAACACTAGAAATCCAGTTTGACAGAGTAAAATCAGTGATCAACTGGAATGCCATGTCAACTATTGTAAAGATACACTGTCAGGAAGGTTGCAAAATTAATCAAAAGTGACAGTAAAGTGTTCGCAGTGTTACAGAAGATTTATATTCTTATAAATGCTTATAAAAGCATCACGGTTTTCACAAAAATATTAAGGAAATATTACACTTTCAACATTGATAAATGTTTTTTTTTTTAGCAGAAAATTAGCATATTGGAATTATTTCTGAAGGATCATGTGACACCGAAAACTAGAGTTATGATGCTGAAAATTCAGGTTTGCATCATAAGGAATAAAAACATTTTAAAATATAGCGGCAAGCAGTGACTACCAGGGTTCAAGCACTTAGCATTTAAGCATGTCAGGAAAAAGATATTACATATTTTTCAGCAAGGCTGTACCCACCTAAATCAATTATTAAAAAGCATTTTTGGCAAATCCAGGTCATTTACCAAAGAAACAGGGTTTTTGAGTCCTTTTTAACTGTGCTCCGAAAAGTTTTTTTTGATTTAGGCTTTATAGGATTTTGGGGAAATATGTACAGGTCCATCTAAACGAAAATGTCAACATTTTTTGATATTTATTGACCCAGAGAGTCCAGAAAATTGTACTGCAGTTTTTTTTTTTTTCCAGACCAAAAGCAAAAGACCAAAGACTAGTACACAAAAGTAGGTTTTTGACAACCTTTCAATCATTTAACAAATGGTTTGATTTACAGCAGTGGTTCTAGTGGCCCGGAATGAGGAGTTTTGTTCCTGTCAACCTCCGTTTACCTTGTCTAACAGGTACTCAAACATGTTTTTTGAGATATGCAAATGTCCTTATAAACACTCCTGGCACTTTGGGCCAAGACTGTGCACATTTATATGTTTTTTTTTCCTTCTAATAGCGCCACCAAGTGGCCAAGCTCTGCAATTTGTTTTCCTGTGACCTCAGATTGAACTCTTACATAAGTGTTCTGATCTCATTCCATTTAGGAGTTATAGGTAGTTTACTAAAAATTGCCCTGCCCCTTTCGAATGTTTTGGTGTCCCTTTGCGATGGTGAGTCAAAAGTAGTTTTTTGCTAATTATTGATATTCACTCTCCATAATGCATTCACTCTGTTCTGGTTTGGTTCCGGTTGGGTTAAAAACCTAGCATTGGTTTGCAAAAGTAGTTTTTGAAGAGGCTCACAATCGAATCTGAGGCATTCCAATGAAATAAGACACGTGAGCCTGCGCCTAACGGTTTAGGAGTTATGAGTGATTTTGTACATTCGATCACTATAGCGCCCCTGTCAGGCCGATTGGGGCAAGCCTGGGTCACATTGTAGGTGGTTTGAGTACTACCATCTCTCCAAGTTTCAAGTCTCTACGACTTACGGTTTGGTCTGCACAATCAGTTTTACATGGAGATCGCTGATCCGTGACCATTCTAACAATTACAATAGGGTTTCAACGTTATGCGCTTGAACCCCTAAATATATTACAATAGAGAACAGTTGTATTAAGTTGCAATATTGTTTCATAATTATTTACTGTCATTCTGATCAAAACAGAGAGCATAAGGGACTTTTAAAAAAAAAAAAACATTTAAAAATCGTATAGACTCCAAACTTTTTAACAGTAGTATACATATATATTTTTCCACTCTTCTCTTTTCTAGCCGGTATTACTTTGTATTACAGCATTAGTAAGGTTGCTACCTTCGTAGCATGAATCGCTTTGTTGTATGCCTCATTTTAAGTCAATTTGGATAAAAGTGTCTGCTAAATAAATAAAGACATTATTCAGTTTGAACTTCAACAATCATAGGCTTACTCTGCTTCTTAGATGCTGACAGGAATTATTTAGCTGTGACTGTCTCTGTGACACTACCACACCTCGAGTACATTGATGTTTGATTTGCTGATTATATCGTCTCTAATTTTACAGATAAACCTCCGTAGAGGATAAAAGTGTTGAAGCGTCATTCATTCGGCAGATTATTGCAGTCTGTCAGCAGACAGCATCCTTGATCAGTCACAGCCCCAGCTGCTGTTGACAAGTGCCAGTAAGCATGAGAAGACTGTAATGCATCTGTAAGGTGATGATGGAGACGCAGCTGCTAGGAAATCTGCATTCCTGTCTTCTTAAACTAGATTTCATTTGTGTATATAAAGCATAAGCTGTACTTGATGAGAGCAGAAATTAATTCTTACGACACACAAAGCCTGTGTGGTCAAACTAGGCCACAACATAAACGTGTTTGCGAGAACAAGCGCCTCATTGTTAAAGCTGTTGTTTTAGAGTAAGACTTGAAGCAGATTAAACATTCTTGAATGAGCCACTCTCTCTTGTAATTGGATTTTTTTTGGCTTCTTTGAAGTTGGCATATATAACTGCTCCTCATTATATCCAGAACCAATGAAATGTTTAATCTCAGAGGATTTTGTTTTTCTGAAAAAATCCACTGTTGCAATACTCTTCGAATGAGAACAAAGTTCAAACGGAATTAATTTAAAAGATGAAAAGACTGAAAGAAATGTGTAGATGGAAAAGTTCCTCTTCTGATTGGGTTTCATTTTAACTTCTTCGTTTTAACTTTTTTAAAAGCATCCCTTCCGTGTAGTGAAATAAGGGGATTTCAACAGGGGGTCTGTACGGGTACCCCAGGGGGTCTGCCATACTTAGTGTTAAAATTACAGAAGAAGCTACAGAAGCTGTTTAATTGTCCTGTACACGCTTGTGTGTATTTTATTTTGTGATTTAACCGGAATGAAAGGACAATCTCTGCAATGTCATTAAGCGACTGACAGAAGTGCACATGTGAAGAGAAAGTTCCATCACTAATAACATTGCAACAAACATTAAGCATGATTTCCAAAACAACAGATTCCAGCGCCAGATCGTATCTTATGTAACAGAAACGAAGGTACGTCTGTGCCACGAGACGTTCAAAAAGTGGTGGGGACATGTCCCACCCGTCCCACCTGTAAATTAAGCCTATGTTTAAAGTAGCCCAATTTCCGCAGAAAATGTGATAAATCCTGCATCTTGTGTTCGTGTGCGTTCGCAAATCAGCCTGAATGAACAATATAATGGAGTTAATGGGAAGACTAATTTAAAAAAGTAAGTAATCAACTCACACACTTAGATATAACCACTTTGTTACGTCAAAGTAAGACTTAAACTGGCATAAAAACATGATCTGTGGGAGTTTTTAGTGAGTTATCACCTTGGTGAAATGTAAAGTCTCTGTGTCTGAGACCAATATTCACCAAGCTTTGATGACTGACGATCTGAAAAATTAAAAAAAAAGTTAACTAATAATAAGAACATAAGTTCACAAGTTATTATTCGAGTTATTATTTTGGAATAAATGTAAAATGACTTAAAAACACTAACTTGATGAGATTTATACTTGGCTTTAATAAATAAAATATTGATTGCATTGCTCATGTATAAATATACAATAGAATTGTTTTTCCCTTTTCTGATAGTGTGAGTAATGTTTATTTAACCAAGAAAGTGTGACTGGGACATGAATTTACATTTAATGAAAAAAAAAAAAAATCTTGAGGACTTGGCCTCCTCATTTCAGAACACCACTGGAGAAATGAATGTGTGCAGTAAGCATTATTTTAAATAGCCTACATAATGTACATGTCAGACTTATCTCTCAATCCACCAACGGCCTAAAAAAAGGTCGAAGACCCCTGGTGTAAGCCAAACGCATTGTGTTTGATTGACATTAATGAGTCTGTGGATGTAGCTGAGTAGGAGATAACAAATGTCCAATGGTTTTGCCCTGCTCAGAGTGCAGATGAAGTCTTCAGACGACCCTCGCTTTAGAGCCCTCACTTGTACAGGTCTCAAACTTTGTCCCTCTCCCAACACTCATTCCAGTGTGTGAACTATGGGCGCATTAGACACGGCACTAAACCAGGGCAGCGGTCTACAATTCACAGCCATAAAGGGAGCTTTGTACTGGAGAAGTCACTTGAAAGAGAACTGGCAGTCTCTTTATGATCTCCGCCTGGCAAGCGGTATCCTTGCGGAGCCGTACCCTGGAAACTGCGCTTTCACATGATAATAAAGAGCCTTTGGGTTCAACTAGAGAAAAAGTGAATGTATAACCTCGCGGTTGGGATGAAGAGACAAACGAACTCTCCAATATACAGCGTGTTATGTAATGAAAACGTCCAACAGTTGCGTTACAAAATGAGACTTGTATGCTATTAACACCGACTGTAAACGTGTGAACTTCTAGAATCTACAGCTTAGAGCGTTCGAAAATATTCTAACCAAGAATAGAACGTTTGAGCGCTGAAGGAATTAGAACGCAAATGAGCGCGTTTACCATGGTAACGCTTCTGTTCGTCTCTGGCCAGCAGCACGGCGATCCGCAGTCCGATCCCAGAGGAGCAGCCGGTGATCAGCACCACTTTCTGCTCGCCGCCACTCGCCATGGCAACTCCTGTCTCAGCTGCAAGCTGTATCAGCAGACTTTAAAAAACTTAAAGCGGATCATGCAACTCGGCGCGGCTCATGTGAGCGGGTTATGCAGTCACATGGCAGACAGAATCGATTAGTTAAAGGAGGACGTAAACACGCATGCTTACTTACGTGAGCATCAGCGTTTACTGTACTGCTTTGAAAAACAAACAGATTAACGCAGTCAGATGCATTGCGAGCTGTGGGTGCAAAGGGGAGAGAGGTGTGTGTGTGTGTGTGTGAGAGAGAGACTCAGTGCGTGTGTTTGGGGAGGGGGCGGGGGGTCTAAGGCGAGAAAAAAATAAAGAAAATAAGCAAAACAGCAAACATTTAAAAGTAAACAGTTTGAATTCGATTAATATCAATTGTTAATTACATCGCAGTTTCACACTTTCTGGTCTGTTAGTTAAGTGTAGCGAATGATCATTATTTTAAAATGCTGCAGTACAACATGCATAACAGGACATTTTAATATATATATTATACATTATTATTATTTTTTCTTCTGTAATTATATTATGTTGTATTTAGTACATTTAGAGTTTGTTATTAATGATAGCATTGAGTTCGGTTTTGCGTTGCCATCCTCCGCTTATAAATAACGTAATTGCTAATTAAATTAATCATTTTGTTTTTAAAGCATAGGGCTATTTGTTTGATATTGCACTCCATTTTGACAAAAACGTTGGCTGTTTTTTTATTTATTTATTTTTTTTAGTTAGTAGATTCATTTATTTTAATATCATCTAAGAGTGAATATAATGACCATACACATTTTTTACACTCATATCTTCTCGGTAAGTACATTAGTCTGTACTGCCACCTGCTGGTAAAACTTAATACAACAAATACAGCTTTAATAACTCGTGTAGCGATGATGAGTGACGATTTTATATATACATATATATTTTTCATTACGATTTGAACATTTTTGGTTGTGATGAAAATATAAATCTATATCAATATCAAAATGTCTTGCATCATTACTCCAGTATTTAGTGTCACATGATCCTTCAGAAATTATTTTAATATGCTGATTTATTATCAGTGCTAGAAGCTTGCTAATATATTTTTTTCAGGATTCTGAAAAAGAACAGCATTTATTTAAAATAGAAATCTAACATAATACTTTAAGAAAATAATACTTTTATTCAGCAAGGATGTGTTAAATTGATTAAAAAATGTTAGCAGAGACTTATTGTTAGAAAAGATTATATGTATATTTATATACACTGCCCTCCAAATGTTTGGAAACACCCATGAAAAGTGGGTTTTTGGACAATATTGGCATGAATCCTTTTTAATTTGTGATAATTTTGCACTGATAAGGGACAACACAAATTACGAAAACATATTTTATTACATAAACAGTTTATACATAGAAAAAACTTAAATTTTCTTTTCATCAAAATATCCACCATTAGCAGCTATTACAACTCTGCATTATCTGGGCCTAAATTCATTGTATTCTAAAGCTAAATGGCAATCAATTAAGGTGTGCTGACCCAAAAATCTTTTAAAAACCTGGGTTAAAAGTTTAAACCAGTAACCAGGCATCACAGCTGGCAAAGGGGCATGTCTGACTTGTATATATTGCCATTATTATGTAATCAAAATGAAAATTATTATTGCTGGTCTTCAGTGATAATGTCAAGTTACTTTAATGTATGTGCACCAAAAAATGATGAGGATTTATGCCGATATTGTCCAAAACCACACTTTGCTAGGAGTGTTTCCAAACTTTTGGAGGCAGTATATATATATATATATATATATATATATATGGGAGCACAAATGTTTCCAACATAGATCATTCTAATAATAAGTCTGCATATTAGAATGATTTCTGAAGAATCATTTGACACTGAAGACTGAAGTAATTATGCTGAAAGCTTTAATTTTATAATTTAAAATATAATAAATATATTAAAGTAGAAACCATTATTTTATATTGTAATACCATTTTGCGATATTACTGTATTTTTCTGTATTTTTGATTAAAAAAAAATGCTGCCTTGATGGGTATAAGAGACTTCTTTAAAAAATATTACTTTAAAAAAAGTCTTACTGATCCCAAACTTTTGAACGATGGTGTATCTATAATCATTTTAAATGCAATAATACAATAAATCATATTTTAAAATGCATTTACTTAATTTAAGAATATGGCAAAACAAAATTAGACAAAAAGGGTGGTTACTAGGGGGTTCTGTTGTTACTGTAGAAGTTTGCTTAATGGCTAAAGTCAAAAGAGTCCAACCTAAGTCTCCATAAAATTGTGGTCAAGATATGGCTTAAGACTTAAGACTATGGCTTTCAATTTTCATTTAGAAAGATAATAGGCAAGTTGCGTAATCTGAGGCATCATTTATGTCCATAACTGTGTGGGCAAAATTATGTGTCAACGTTTATGGATATGTATCAGGGACGGGTGACTGCAGCTATTTAGTGGCCTCATTACCTCCACATAGAGGCTGCTTTTTATATCTGTTGGTCCTTGATTGAATATTCTATCAGTTGCCAGAGGGTGCAAGTGAAATCAGTTTATAACTAGGGTCTTTAGGAATAGATCTGGTCTGCTTAGGGCATCTGACTAAAGTCTTGGATGTTCCGGCAGCTCATAGTAATGACCTCCGCTGACTTGATTGCATTGTTCAGCGCAGCGCTTCAGGGCACAGCAGCTCCCACACCAGGTGATGCAATCAGGACGCTCTTAAAGAAATTGTCTGTGACATATGAGACAGTTAGAGCCATGTATTTTGCACCATAGTACCCATGTGATGACCAGTGGTGTGACACTCTCCACCGCAATCTAATCTATGATCATCTCCTTACTCTCAACCTGTTTATATGCACTGGTCATCCTAGTAATTTTTTTTTTTTTTTTTGAAGTATATTAGCTTCAAAAGTGTATAAATGGTGCCTTTGGACTTCCTACTATTATCAGTGATAGCATGTAGGTCGAACAGTCCAACCAGTCAGATTTTAGGGTTAGGCTTAGTACAGGGTCTTCAAAAACACTGAAGAAAAAACATTGAACTATTTCGCTTTGATTATGCAGAATTTAACAGGTAGTATTAGGACTTTAACCCCTTTCGCACATACAGTCTTTACTGGTAAAGTACTGGTAAATTACCGTTAAGAGATCATGTGTGAACAGGACATTTTCAAATTTTTTTTTCTGGCAATTCACCAGTATGAGAAGATGTAACATTACCACTAAATTACCGGTAATGTACTCTGTGTAAAAGCAGAACAAGATTACCAGTATGAGGATGTACGAGTTCAGAATGCGCTGACGTATAACATCTACTCTGGACCAATCATAACATTCTGATGCAGATGACGCATTTACTCCGCATTTTGTAGTTCGGTTTAAAGTCGTCTAATACAACGTCTCTGGGCTAAAAGCAGCTGCATGAATGTGAACCTTTGACACAAAATTAAAATGTCAACAAAAATGCTGCCTGCGTTTATCCCTCCATGTTTTCAAATAACCTGAAGTCACAGAATTGACCGGTATTTTGAAACAGATGTGTGAATGATGCTTTACTGGTAAAAGACGGAAAGTCATTTCCTGTATGAACAGCATATTTTTGTATTTAATGGTAAAGTTGTTTTCCAGTAATTTTATGGCAATTTACTGGTATTACTGTGTGAAAGAATTTGACACAAATGTTATTCCAGGATAAACGAAAATATTGATCCATATTTATTTTGTAAGTTGACTGTCTTACTAAAACACATGAGGAAGTATTAAACTATTATAATTTTAAACGTAATGTGTTCCATATTACATTTAAAGGTAATATATTTAGTTAATTGTATTGTAATTGTTAGAATTGCCAAGGATCAGCAATCTCCACGTAAAACTGATCGTGCAGACCAAACCGTAAGTCGTAGAGACTTGAAACTTGGAGGGATGGTAGTACTCAGACCTCCTACAACGTGACCAAGGCTCGACCCAGTCGGCCTTACGGGGGCACTACAGCGAGCAAAAATATGAAATCGCTCAACTCCTGAACTGTCAGTTGCAGGCTCAAGTGTCTTATTGTTGGAATCCTTGGACAAAGCCGGACAAAACGCATGCCACCGGGTTCATCCAGCAAAATTTTGGGGTATTTTGCATTTTTTGAAAAGCCTACTTTTGCAAACTAGTCCTAGGTTTTTAATCCGTTATAACACCTGAATGAAATGACATGTCTTTGCCAAATTCAGAACACTTATGAGCTCAATCTGAGGTCACAGGACAAAAATTGCAGAGCTTAGCCACTTGGTGATACTATAAGAGGAAAAAAATAAAAATGGCTATCCCTGCGCAACCATTTGTACTATCAACATGAAAATTGCTGAGCACAGTCTTGGTCCAAAGTGCCACAAGCGTCTATAAGGACATTTGCGTATCTCAAAAAAACATAGCCACCATTGGCCAATGAAGTTTAAGCATCTGTTAGACAAGGTTAGCGGAGGCCGATCAGAACGAAACTCAATGGGCCTGTTTAACTTATGGCCCTGAAGGTCTGTGAGAAATTTGTAAGAAATCGGCCACTGGGGCGGTATTGAATTTTTCAAGGGTGTAAATGATTGTTGATTGCACGGTTTTCGCACATACAAGCGATATTTGTGTCATATGACAGAACTCTTCATTCCGGACAACTTTGCCTCTAGAACTTTGCCTCTAGACTAATCAAATCATTAGTCAAATGATTGAGAAGATGTAATAAACCTTCTTTTGAGAACTAGTCCCAGGTTTTTAGATCAATCTGGACAAAACACTACAGTGCAATTCTCTGGACTCTCTAGGTCAATAATTATCAAAAATAAATAAATAAAAATTTTAAGGAGATCAGACCACAGTTGGTGCTATAACAGTCTTAAATGTTAAAAAAACATAATATTTCTAAGGTAAATGACATGTATATGCCAAAAATGCTTTTTTAAACCATTGATTTAGGTTGTTTACAGGCATGCTAAATAATATCTTTTTTCATATGTGCTTAAATGCCTTAAAGTTCTTGAACCCTTGTAATCGCTGCTTGTTTTGATATTCTATATTATAATTGATATGATATAACTTTAAATGTGTAATTCCAAGTAGATTTAAATACATGATATACAAGTTTTAATAAAAAATACATTAAAGTATATTTTAGTTTATCATAAATGCTTGTCAGTACATTCAGCAGTACACTTTGATCGTATTTCAAAGACAACAGAAATACATAAAAAATACATATACATATGAAAAAAGTACTTAAGTCATACTCTAAACTGTAATACATTTTTAATTCCAATTGCAATTAACTTTTCATTAAGTGCTCAAAAACATTACATTTCGTTTTCACTTAAAGGGATAGTTCATTCAAAAAAGAATATTCAGTCATAAATTACGCACTCTCATGTTGTTCCAAACCCATAAGACCTTTCATCTTCAGAACGCAAATTAAGATATTTTTTAAGAAATCCGAGAGCTTTCTGACCCTGCATAGACAGCAACCCAACTACCACTTTCAAGGCCAAGAAAGGTAGTAAGGACATTTTAAAATAGTCTATGCGACATCAGTGGTTCAACCATAATGTTATGAAGCTACAAAAGTCATTTTTGTGTGCAAGTACATATTTCCATAATAAGTACTCTTTTTAAAAGTATGCTAAAGTGTCTTTCTTTTTCACAAAGGTTGTGTTATTATTCAGAAACAGGGCTGTAACCCCTGCAGAATTTGACCTGATTATGTGTCACAAATATAGTGAAAATGTCCTTTTCTGAAAACCATTTAAAGTGATTTTTTTGGCAAGGGGATTAGATGTCAGGTGAGTCACCGAGAGGTGTCAGAGTGCAGATGATAAGAATGAAAAGCGCTAATGCAGAGGTCACACATGTTTGAGCACGTTGACTATGTTGTGACCACAGCTGCAAGGCTGTAAAGCAGCTTTGTAACTGAAGAACAAACTTTTGTATTTTAAAGTAAAAAAGGTTCAGAAGTAAAATCTTTAGCTTGAACCAGTCATACAGGCAGGACTAGAAAAAGATCCGCTCTGCAGTTTACTGTTATGATACTTAGCATAGCAGATTAGCTTGGTTTGATGGGGAGGATTGAGTGTGATGCTTTGCATATCTGCTCTGTGGAGGCTCAGTTTGTTTACAGAATGATCTGATACGCCACAGGCCTCACTGTTTGTAGTTATTGATTTCCGTCAGGCCTTTCAAAGTTTGTTCCTGAGGGCAGGCCTAGTTTTCCCAGCATGCATTCCTGGCCTGCTCCAACCTTCTCAGAATCAGCTCTCATCCTATATACTGACAAAGTTACACACTGGACACAAGTTTAGCCATGCAGCCGTAATGAAGCCACAAAAGCCACAAGTTTATGACAAAATGGAGAATGGAGAGGTTCAGCGAAAGGAGAAATAAATCAGAATTCATATTTTAGACCATAGCGCATCAACTGGAACAAACTTTGTTGGGAATTGTTCTACTTTCACATGTCAGCCACTTAGAAATATGCTACTAGTGAATTACTCTGACTTTGTTTTTGCAGTTGGCAACAGTCTTGCTATTGTTAACTGAAACTATTAAAATAGTTTTTGGTTATTGAAATACATCTGATAATAAAATATAAATAAAATGTAAATATTAGATAAAAAACTTAAACTTAACAGTTAGAAATATTACATGGCAGCAAACTGAGTTTTATTTATGGCTAAAATTAAGTTTTTATTTATTTATTATTTTTTTTTTTTTTGAAGAACTTAAACTACTAAAACCTAAATGAAAAATTAGTTTAAGCTAATATAGTATATTTATACTAGTATATATTTAAGCTAAATAATACTACTAATACTACTATAAGACTACTAAATTGACAAAAGCACTTACCAATTGTAATAAAACTTAAGCTAAAACTAAAAAAGATAATTCAAATCGAATTCAAAATATTAAAGATACTATATTAGATGAATTATTTTTTGAAGTTGTAAGTAAAATGGATTACTGTATGTTTTCTAAAAAAAAAAGGTACTATTTTAGTCTATAAATATGTATATATTTTTAAATTATTTTATTAATGGTTTTAAGGACTGAAATAAAGTTTTTTTTTTTTAAGAATTTAAAGTATTAAAACATAAATGAAAATTAATTTAGGCTAGATAGAAATAATAAAAGAAAAACTAATAAAATGAAAAAAGCACTTAAATGTAATATAACAAATTAAAATGAAAACGAAAAATTAAAATATAATTTAAATTGAAGTCAAAATTATATAATAGATAAATGATTTTCAAAGTTGTAAATAAAACAGATTACTGTAAAATATTATTGCAGTCTATAAATATTTATATATATTTTAAACCTTTTTATTTACTATTTTAAGGACTGAATAATTTAAACTACTAAAACTTAAATTGAAATTCTTTAAACTATATAGAAATAATAAAAGAAAAAGACCAATGAAATGACAAAAACACTTACCAAATGTAATAAAACTTAAACTAAAACCAAACACTGAAAACACTGAAAATATAATTCAAATCGAATTCAAAACTATTAGCAATACTATAATAGATGAATGATTTTTCAAAGTTGTAAATAAAACTGATTACTGTAATTTGTTTTATAAGAAAATACTACTTCAGTCTATAAATATACATATATACTGTATAGATATATATATTTATATTTATATATATATTTAAACAATTTTATTAAAGGTTTTACAGACTGAAATAAGTCTTCAACTACTAAAACTTGAAATGAAATGAAATGAAAATTCATTTAAGCTATAAAGTGACAAATAATAAATAAATAAAATGACAAAAGCACTTAACAAATGTAACAAAACAAATTGAAATGAAAACTGAAAATATAATTCAAATCCAATTCAGAATATTAAAAATGCTATAATAGATAATTGATTTTTCAAGGTTGTAAATTAAACAGATTATTGTAATATGTTTTATAAGAAAATACTATTTCAGTCTTGCTACTTCCAAATTTTATGTTAAGTTCAATGTGTTAAATGTGTTATTTGTAATTATTTGTGAAGCATACTAGCAATTTCTAAATGAAAATTGTTTCTACACTTTTTGCTTTTCATTTTCTAAAAATGAATTAGGATGGAATAGTAATAATAAAGTATCTTTAATGAAGTGGAGAAGTTTGTTCCTCATTATACAGTTTATCCAACTGGATAAAATGCAACACTACTAATTTTAGAGGGTGATACAGCCCATCAGCATAGGTTTTATTGGTGCGTGCAGAATTTTTCTTGTAAAAATTGCAAGGTGTTAATTGTTTGGTGAATTCAGCTTGCTCAGAATTTTGCTCAGATTTAATCAGTTGCATCTGAATTTGAATAAGGGAAATGGATAGATGATGAGAGGATGGCTATGTATGAGGTTTCCTGCTGTGCCTTTCCTCTGCGTTAGGAGAAAGTAGACAGGTGTGTGTGAGTGTGTATGTGTATGTGTTAGGTAAAGAACTAAATGGATGGGGCTGAGTGCCGGGGAGGGAATTTTAGCCTCTAAGCTATCACTCTGGCATCTTACACAGTTTTAGAGAAGGATAAAAAGAAAAAGAGAGTGTGTGTTGAATAAATAAGCAGCAGAACAGGCCTCTGCTTGCTGTCATCCCACAACCACGCTCTTTCTTTCTGGCTGCATTAATGTGCATATTTCTCTCTCACTGTGTGTCCACGTCAGCTTCATGCAAAATTTACTTTTCGAATGCATTATTTTTTGTTTTGTTTGACCGTTATCTTATCTGAGTGTGACCTTTGACCCTTCATATACTACATATGACTGTGCCAAAGTTGAGTTAAGTGGCTTGTCTGGTTTCCTGTCTGTGAAGATGGTTCCCATAAACCAGCAAAGGAGCAGCATGTTGTTGTTGGGTTTTTTTTTTTGCCCCTTTCGCTCACTTGTTGCCCAAAAAAATATAAGAAATGACTAAAGATAAAGCAACACTTCTTAAATTATCTAGTGACTCAATTTAAATTTTTTTGAGCATTGAGACCAAGGTTAAAATCTTAGCCTAATATATAATTTTCTTCTTAATAATCAAAGAAAGACTGCAGCTGAACACCTAGTTCTTTTTTATTGTGTGGAAAAGAACGTTTGACATAATGATAAGGTTTCATGATAATTGCTTAATTGCTTTTTGTGTTCCAGAGAGAGAAAATGTTTTGAGTAACATAATGGTAGGTAGATGATGACAGATTTGTATTTTTTTATTTTATTTTTTCAATTAAGTTCCAAATAAACGTTTTGTAGAAATTGCAAAAATAATAGTAAAAAAAAAAAAAAGGATTAAAAATATACAAAATAAAAGTAAATTAAATAAAGTAAAACAAAATGCAATGTAAAGGTAAAACAAAATAGTTAAATTACATTAAATTTATGTAAATTAAAATACATGATCTGTAGATGGAATAATTTTGGCCATCGTGTTGCAGTTTTTTTTTTTTTTTTTTTAATGTAAATTTTTTTTTTTTAATGTAAATCAGGCTCATTTCTTGTAATAGTCTTTAAAGAAGTAATCTTGCAAAATGTTTTTCAATATAAAAGGCTGTTTTTTATTTGATTAAAAAAAATGATGAAAAGCTGAAAAGCTGTTACCAGTCAGTAATATTGAAATCAAAATGTTTTTACAATATAAAATATCAACAGTTTTGCTGCCTAATATGTTATTTATTTTAACATGAATAACAAGTTTTAAAAATAGTGTTTATTCAAAAATTTATTTTTAACAATGTAAATTATTTAATTAACTTTTAATAAACTTTTAATTATTAACTGTTACATCCTTGGTAAATAAAAGTAAAAAAAAAAAAAAAACCATTTTGGTGACCCCAAATTTTAACGGTAGTGTATATATAATAAAAAAAATAAAAATTATTGTAAATTATAATGATTATCTCCCTATGCGTACCATGAATGAAATGATTACTATAGCATTAAATTTGTTTACTATTCACAGCTTGTTTTCTAGCTTATTATGTGAAATTGTTCTTGGAGTGAGAAATAGTTCTTATGTGTCCACTGTATATAACAGCACACAAGACTGCAGGCTCTTTCTGTCTGGGCAGCTGGAGGCAAGTTAGAGACACATTCACAAGAATGTTTGCTGCAGGTCAAGAGTGCTGCTTTCTGCTCTTTTGTTTGCTGTCTGCTGAGGAGGTGTGGAATGCAAACTTCACAAAAGCAGGGGGAAGAAAAGGGAAGGATGACGAGAAAGAAAAAGAATATGTGCCTTTTAATAAAAGGAGGCGAGCTCACAGAATAAGACAGAAGAAAGAAAGAGAATGGGAAGTTGTAGGAAGTGGGCAGACAGATGAGGAGAAACGAAATGCAGGACGGAAGACGACACCGCATTTGAGTCTGGAAGTGTTCATTGATTTACCGTCTCATTAAAAAAATTGATCCCCCGCGTTAATGATTTCAGGCACCGCCACACTGGTAATCATCAAAATAAACACCACACTGAGAACTCCTCCTTCGAAACGCAAACCCGGACCCAAATTGAGGTGGAAAAAGCTGTTGTGTTGTTACAGCGGGCATTTTCCACATTAAGAACGAGTTGTTCTTCATTACAGGAAGTCTAGTCCTCCTCTTCCTTAAGAATTGTATGTTTTCGTCTTTTTAAAGAGGTATTACGTATTTTTTTATGAGGTCAGTGCAATTATACTGAGAAGCTGTGGCTGTTATTTTCCCCTGTGTTAAGTAGTTTAAAATTGCACATCTTTGAACCTTGGGTGCTTGAACTGTCGGAAAATAAAACTAATGAAATTAAATATGTTCAGCTGAGCAATTTCAGGTGTTTTCTGGACTCGTTTACAGTATTCTAATCAAATCTACACCTATGTAGTGTTTTCTCAGCACAATCCAGACCACCTCCTTGTACACACACAACACACACACACACACCCTTCATCCTAAAGATGACCCCTCAATTGCTGTGACATTTTTTCTTTTCAGACACTTGACGAATGATCGTGAGAAAATTTGTGTGGGATCTTACCCAGGGATTAGGAAGGACGTTGATGGTTCTTTATAAACAGATTACATCATGATAAGATATTATTGAAATAATCAAAAAATGAAGTACAGTGAGCTGGTGTCTATTGTGGAATTATGAGAGGTTGCTTACCAAATGAATGAATGAAATATTTTATTTATTCGTTTGGTTGTTTATTTAATTATTTTATGCAAACAAAATTTGCAGGAAGGTTAAAAGTGGGAATATATACACAGTTTTTGCTGCAAATTTCTGCCAATTTACAAAAAATGCTTAAAAAATAACTTGGGTTATTTGGCAACCCTGCACTGTGTAAATATTGCACAGAACACATGGTGGGTCATTTTGGGTTATTAAATGTTTTTACCCAACATGCTGGGTTGTTTTATCAAATATCATTTAAAAATTATTATATTGCTGGTTTAAAATGGAAAATAAAAATCACACACAGAAGTAAAAGCAATAATCAAAAGATAAACATTTATTATTAAACACCCATGGACAAAAATATAAGACAAAATGAATTTATTTGGATGAATACAGCATAGTTTACAATATGACATACCATTAAACTCTATTAAAAATCATTATATAAATAAAAAAAATTAACATTTAAAAGTAGCGTTTTACTTTTAAGTGTATATAATGGTTCTCTGTAATCACTTTTTACCAAAATAGTGCTAATTCTCAGATTGCCATTGTGTCTCTGAAATCTAAAACCGGTGATGGGCTGCTGTTCACTGGGGGAATTACGGGGGAACTTCAGACCACCGCCTCGTGTTTCACTCGTAGCTAAAAGATGCCGTGACTGACTCCAGAACCTGCCCATAAACAAACAGTACTGACATTACAGAACATATTTTAACATTAAATTAAATTCAGTATTATAATGAATAAAATCAGTTTATGTTATGCAAGGCAAAAAATGCAAAAAAAAAAATGCTGGGATCAACTTGTTGGGTCATTTTATTGGGTTATTTTTAATATTTTTTACCCAGGTGCTGGGTGGTTTTTGTAACTAAGTTACAGGGTCATTTTTAACGCTTGGTTATTTTTGTTTACCCAACCGCTGGGTTAAGCCTGTCTCTGATGAAACAACCCAGCTGCTGAGTTACAGTAAGTCAGAGCACAGGCTTTTTGAGTCCTCTACAGGAGAGAGCGTTTCTCAGCGCTGCCGATTTGCACTTCTTCAGTGAAATAAAGTTCTGTATACATTATATTTAATTTATAAAGTGTTTAGTGTGCTGTAAATTGTATTATTTCAGACAGTGCAACACAAGGACGAGATGTCAGTCAGCTGAGTCAGCAGCGATCACTTCGCATGATGGAAACGCCTTTTGCCTTGCACAAAATAAATGTATTTTATTCATTATAGTACTGAGTTTAATCTAATTTGATGTTAAAATATGTTCTGTAATCTCAGTACTTTTTGTTTGTGGGCAGGTTTTGGAGTCAGTCACAGCATCTTTTAGCTACAAGTGAAACGTGAGGTTGCAGTTACCACAGCGAACAGCAGCCCATTACCGGCTCAGATTTTGGTGACTGTCACGACAATTAGCGCTATTTTGATAAAAAGCAATTACAGAGAACAGTTGAATACTTTGAAATAAATTGCTAATTTTCAATGTAAATTTTTTTAATGTCTAAAATGCTTGTTAAACTAGTTTAAATGCATGTAATATTGTAATCTATGCTGTATTTGCCCACATAAATTTAATTTGTCTTGAATTTTGTCCATGTGTTCTTGCTTAATAAAGAATGTTCATCTTTTGATTATTGCTGTCGCCTCTAGTAATTCTCTGTGTGTTTATTATAAATTCCAGTCAATTTTAAGCCATCAGTATAGTCATTTTAAATCAATAATTGACTTAAAATTACCCAGCGTGTTTGATAAAAACATTTAACCCAGCATGTGTTCTGTCCAATATTTACCCAGCACTGGGTTGCCAAATAACCCAAGTTGAGTTTTTTTAACCCGCCATTTTTTTGGAGTGTAGCGCTTCTATTGTAGTAAGTGCACACGGAAACTTTGTTGCATATATCAACGAAGACGTGTCTTGTTTCAGCCCTGGTCGTGCATTTGTTTGGCGAGAGGTTAAACTTACACGGTGGCGCTAACGCGTCGTCCGCTTTAAGTGTAGATCCGGTGAATGCTTGCGACATTTAAATGAAAAAAAGGAAAATGTGAGACTACAGACGTTTTCCTATTTGTACAGTCATTATTTGACTGGAATACAATGTAATACAAACCTTAAATTCATGCAGGATGTTTCTCTTCAGTCAACTTTTCTCTCAGGACAGAACACAAAATGTTTTAACCGGTATGTTTTAAAGTATAGAAAATCGCAGTGTATGATGGCCACAGACAGATTTATTTAGATTCAGACTTTGATTCCAGTCACAGTATATCAAACATGTTTGATATTTTGAGGTGATTTGATCTCCTAGTAACAAGACACACTTTCCTGCATGAGTTTGTTGTGATCAGAACAGCTTTAAAGTCTGGTAGTGTATTAAACTTTGTTCAGTTTTTAAAAGTTGTGTAGTGTACTCAAGCCTATCCATCTTTTCCTTCCTGTAAGAGTGGGCATGGCCATTTGTAAATTTTATGGGTCTGGCCTTCAGTCTCATCATGTCCAGCTACTTTTAGCTGTACAAAACAAAAAAAGCTTGTTTTTCTGCTTGATATTGCAAATTGGTGAGTCTTACCATATTATTTTGATGTATTATTATAATGAGCACATTGGTTTGTAGTGCAAACAGTTTTACCATTTACTGCATGTTGTTATTCTTCTTGTTATTTCCCTACAGCGGCTAATGAACTGGAAGTCTCAACCATAGGCTTACTTATTAAAGAATAAGGTGGATACAACATTTGACTGCAGAATGTCTTGACTGACCAATCAGAATCAAGTATTCCAGTCCGCTGTGAAATATAAGAGGACACAAATCAGGTGTTTTATTTGTGATTTAATCTGATAGGACCATGCATGAGGAAGTTAGACAAGCAGGCAGTGAGAGGTCTCAGAGTCTGCAGTGCTGGAGGGACTCTGATGTGGAACATATGTTAGCGTAGGTGCCAGTCAGTAAATCATTGGTCATATTGACCTGACTGTAGGCATATCCAGGAGCATTTCTCTTAGCTGGCTCCCTCTCATTGATCTGTCCTCGCATCATGTATGTAAAGCAGATATGTAACAGTGGGAGTTCACAGAACGTCTGTCATACATCTACAGCTCAATACAGTACATTTGACAGTTGTGCCCTCAAGGAGACTGGGCATGCTTGTCAAATCAGCATTTATGTGATTGGATGAAAAATCAATATGAGGTTTTTTTTTTTTTTTTTGGGAACCATATGTGACCCTGGACCAGAAAACCAGTCATAAGTAGCACCTCTATATTTGTAGCAATAGGCAACAATACACTGTATAGGTTAAAATTATGCATTTTTCTTTTATGCCAAAAATCATTAAGTTATTAGGTAAAGATCATGTTCCATGAAGATATTTTGTAAATTCCCTACCATAAATATATCAAAACTTAATTTTTTTTTTTTTTTTTTTAGTAATATGCCTTGCTAAGAATTTAATTTGGACAACTTTAAAGACGATTTTCTCAATATTTTGATTTTTTTTTTTTTTTTGCACCCTCAGATTCCAGACTTTTAAATAGTCTTAACCAAATATTGTCCTATCCTAACAAACCATACATCAATAGATGTATAAATCTCAATTTAAAAAAAAATGTTACCCTTATGACTGGTTTTGTGGTCCAGGGTCACAAATTTCTATGCGTGTAATAAGTCTGTTTTCCCTTGTGAAAAAGAAGCAAGCTTTTATCATTTCAGTGATAAGTACTTTAAAGTTACTGTATGTATTTTTTTGACTGTACTTAAGCACAAAAACATCATAATGTATTTGCAGATATTTAGGTTTTTCTCAGACTATCCGACAGCCAGTTAATATACTTTAAAATGTGAGTTCTGTGTCGGAATGCCGGTTTTTGTTTTGGTCTGTGTGACTCCGCCCACTAGCAATTCACCCAATAGTATTTCGACACTCTGGGTTTCCAGTTGACGTGCACAGCATGTTGCAGCCCTGGAAGCCAGCAAACAAATTTTAAAACATGGATAAATTAACTCTGCATCTTCCATTTTCAATTTACGCTCTTTCCCCTATGCGTGTCCTCAATCTGGCAACCCACATGAGTGTCGAGTCTGAGGAGTCGGTGGTGGGAGAAATGCTATTTTGAATTTGGACTGCAGTACCCATTCAATTGTTAGCTGTCAATATTACATACTACACCTTTAAAGTAATATACTTAAATGCATAATAAATGTAATGTTTTCAGTGTAAGGCACTTTTTTTGCATGTTAATTGCAATTAAAATCCCATATAGTGGACTTCTATGGTGCCCCTGAGTTTGAACTTCCAAAATGCAGATTAAATGCAGCTTCAAAGGGCTCTAAATGATCTCACCCGAGGAAGAAGGGTCTTATCTAGCAAAACGATTTGTTATTTTCTAAGACATTTTACAATTTCTATACTTTTTAATCTTAAATGCTCATCTTGTCTAGCTCTGTGATGTGCATGCATACTCTGTGCACTCTTGTTCAATACAGTTAGGGTATGTCGAAAAACAAACAAGGTGAAATGCCCTTTACAAAAAAGGTAAACCAGTGATGGAGAAAATGAGATGAGAGTTTTCGACATACCCTAACTGTATTGCCCCGGAGTGCACAGAGTATGCATTTGCATCACAGAGCTAGACAAGACAAACATTTGTGGTTAAAAAAGTGTATAAATTGTACATTTATTTTTTAGAAAATAAACAACTGTTTCGCTATATAAGACCCTTCTTCCTTGCTTGGGATCGTTTAGAGCCCTTTAAAGCTGCAATTAAACTGCAATTTGGAAGTTCAAACTCAAGGACATCAAGTCCACTATATGGAGAAAAATCCTGATATGCTTTCCTCAAAAAACTTAATTTCTTTACAACTAAAGAAAGAAAGACATGAACATTTTGGATGACAAGGGGGTGAGTATATTATCTGTAAATTTTTGTTCTGAAAGTGAACTAATCTGTTAAATGAAACTGTATTATGATTTAAATTTATATTATATGCAATTAATGTTTTTTGACCCACTTAAATAAAAAATATATTAACTATTTTAAATATTGAATGATACTATAGTTAAAATTATAATCAAGTATTTATGTGTGCTTTAGTCTTTTAGTCAACACTTAAAGTGTACTTCTTTAAAGTAAAATAAAATACTTTTTTAGATTTGTTTGGACTTGAAATGTAAGTAATGACAATACATTCAATGACATTACAGACATTACAAATGTATTACTGGTTACATCTGAGTGCAGTGAATTATATAACAGGATTAAATTCTCAACGGGTGAAAAGACTTCCATCGAGAAAAGATTAATATCAAAGACATTTTTTCACCTCGAAATCCCTCAAATTATGTTTTGGCAGCAGTGGAGACTCAGTTGCTTTATTTCTTTGAAACATCAGATGCATATTTTCCTCTTTTGGACAGATCGCTGACCTGTCCCAGCATGTTCCACTTTTGTGAATCATTAAAGAAAACAGTTGTTATTCCAAGATGTTCAAAACACCCTCGCTTTCTCTTTTGACTGATGATTATATTAACCTCTATATTGTCATTCCCAGCTCACATGGCGGCAGTATCTCACCTGTGTCATTCCACAAGTTCTTGTCTTATCTGAGGTTCCCTGAAATGAAAGTCTCCAATCTGTGCCATCACTAAGTCATGGAGACTCCGCAGGAAGGGACGAGTGTAGATGAATGCAACAGATACGCAAAAACACTTTCCTCAAGTCCCCGTCTCTGATCTGACCTCAAGACGTAGAAAGACGGAGCAGTGCAGTCAACATGGAGACCTCTGAGATTCTTTATCACACTCTCTGTGTGGCTGTTTTGTTGTTCCTCTTAAAGGAAATCTCGAATGGTTTCATTCCCTGCCAGCTCTTATATCTGCTGTAAGTTTCTGAAGTGCTACACGAGACTAATTTGTGTCAAATCACAGATGTGCTTTAATGTAACTGCGTGGTGTGCCATATGGTCCGTGAACCCGGACAGACAACAGAGGCGGTCGCATTTCAATGATTTATGCAAACAGAGAAAGTGCCAAATGCAACATGAAGCCTATAAACACAATATATGCAAAGCTCTCTATTTTTGAAATGAGAGAACTTACAGGCCTTTAGTGCATGAATTATGTGTTGATCAACTCTCTTACTCTCAGCAAGGTCTTTTCACAAGTTAATCCTTAACATATGGCTTGAAGAGACATTGGTTTTGATGACTTTCTGCTTCCAGACAATTACTCAAATTTGAGTAATGCATTTATATAAACTACAGTTTCAAAGGCATTGCTGTATATATACGTGTTCCTTAGAAATTAGAAACTTTTTTTTTTAAATATTTGTTTGGACAGTGAATAGGGACTGAGTATGTAAAGTGATTTTCCTTGTTTTAGCTGAGGTCTTTCTCAAAGTCAGAGTGCACTGCATTTGACCAGTGGAGTGAGTCTCATGAAAAAGAGTGAAGTAAAGCTTGTTTATAAAGCCAAAAGGAAAGAAAAATAGCAGAAGAACATTAGTATTCAGTGTGCACCTTGTAAAAAAGTACACTTTCAAAAGGAGTATTTCAGAAAGAATTCAATGTGAACTGTATGAAATGCTTTCAGATACTTAAATGCATATTAATTGCAATTAAATGAAAATGCAGTTGCTGAACTTTAGACTATTTTTGACCCACTTAAGTAGGACTTACAGTGAGTACATCTTTAATTTAATAAGTATTGGTATTGTCTTTAAAATATGTTTAAAGTGCATTTAGGTAAACTTAAATATACTTAAATGTCATTTCTGCTGAAACTTGTATGTCATGTATTTAAAAATAATATGGGTAATACTTTACAATAAGGTTCCATTAGTTAATGTGTTAACTAACATGAACAAACAATGAACAATGCATTTATTACCCTATTTATTAAGCTTTATTAATGTAAATTAATGAAAATACAGTTGTTCATTGTTAGTTGACAGTGCATTAACTAATGTTAACAAGCACAATTTTTGATTTTAATAATGCGTTAGTAAAAGTAGAAGTTTTCTTCATTATTAGTTCATGTTAACTAATGTAGTCGACTAATGTTAACTAATTTCTGTAAAATGCATTTGTAATCAACATTTGGAAAACACTTTACAATAAGGTGTCATTTGTTAACATTAGTTAATGTGTTAACTAACATGAAGGGACAATGAAAAATACATTTATTACACTATTTATTAATCTTTGTTATGGTTAGTTAATAAAAATAAAGTTGTTCATTGTTTGTTCATGTTAATTCACAGTACATTAACTAATTAACTAAGTTAATAGTTAACTAATGAACCTTACTGTATTACCAAAATTTGTAATGAAGTTTCAATTCAGTACATTTAAAAATGTATTAACGTATCATTGTAATAATAAATA
The DNA here is from genome assembly GCF_022985175.1 of Labeo rohita. Taxonomy (NCBI): domain Eukaryota; kingdom Metazoa; phylum Chordata; class Actinopteri; order Cypriniformes; family Cyprinidae; genus Labeo; species Labeo rohita. Next base: position 7,111,639 of record NC_066871.1, read on the forward strand.
ACACGCTACAGTTAAAATTATATTTTGCATGTGCAATAAATGTGTGTCTTTAAAGCATAATAAGAGATTGAAAAACAATTATTTAAAATGTACTTTAAAATAAAACTTTTAATTTGACATTATAGATGTTATGTATATGTTGTTATGTTTATTATAGATAAAATGTATATATACATTTTATCTGAAAGTGCAGTTTTTTTAAAGTATACTTTTATGATTTAAAGTGCACTGCAAGGGCATATTCTTGTAATTACAGCATTCTAGTCCAGTGTTTAAGTTTCTATCTCATTTTATTTATTTGCTTTTATTTATTTAGTTGACTGCCAGTGATCTGCTTTCTTTTTCATTGTGTGGAAAAGAGCTTTTGCATTAAAATAAGCTCCTCTTCTGGGAAAAATGTCATATGACCTTTGAGCAACTTGAGAGTAGATGATGACATACTTCTCAGTTTAAAACAAAATATGTGTGACTCAACTGGAGAGACCAAATTTCAACATGTGAATTTTTAGGCAAACCCTTTCTGTGTCACCAGTAATCATGCAAAATATTAAAAATACATTTTAGCATTCAGAGTCCACATAGTGCAAAATCTGAGGGAGCATGTGCATCAGTTTGAATGGGCATGAGGCTTCGGTGTAGAAAGAAAATAAGGGATGAGAGTATCCATCTTGAGATTGTCCAACGTCTAAATCACTCTGACTGAAACTCACTACTAGAATTAGGAATTTCTCACTTTCTGCTTAAATGTCCGACTTCATTCTTAGTAACTATCTGCTAAAACCACAAGGAATGCAAGTCTAACTTATGAGAGCCTGACTAAATTGAGGTGAAAGTGTGTGTGTGAGAGTACAGAGTTTACGCAAAGGATCAGCTGAGATCTGTAAAGATATCTGAATATCTCAGAGGCTCTTTTGTTCCCTTTGTGCACTTCCCAAATCCGTCCCATGTTTATCTTCACACCCACAGGGTGCATTATCTCTGCGACTAGATTGTTTTTATGAATCTGAGAAAGGATCATTAATCTCTTTGTATTGCATGGAGGATTTTAATTTAGTTAGGTTCCTCAGAAGGCACACACTGTTAATGGACGTTTATAATATGCAACACAAATAACTTGTATTAATCAGAGAGACACACATGCAAAGTGACCCGAGAGCTACAAGCATTTCCTGTGAAATGACAAATATGTACAAGGTCATGCTATGAGGAGGATGCAGGATACAACTGAGAGAGAATAAAGAAAGTAGAGCTTGTTATGTTTTATAGGGTGTCCCACGCTTCCCCCAACCTTGTTTTCTGTGTTTTTCCCCCAAGGAGGATCAAGAGCATCACTTTTCCTACTTTCTTCTATTTCTCTCCGAACTTTATGAGTGCTGGCTCTTCCACAAAGGTCTGTCTGGGTTATGGTGATGTCAGCTCCATTAATTATTGTCAATTAGAGGAATCTATCTCGTAAAGGCTTGTCAGTGTGCAAGTCCAAACCAAAGCCGCAGCAGAATTTTTGGCCAAAGTGCTTCAGCGACCCTGCAAACTTTACAGGCAGTATAAAAAGGATATACTGTATTAAAGAAAGCAGGCCCTGGTGGGCTTTCCCTTTTTTATATGCAAAGCATCTCAGCTTAGGCATGCTGCGAGAAAAGCACAGTGTCATGCTAAGACATGATTTGCCATGTGGAATTTTGATATGAATTTTGACACTATGTTATCTAATGATGTGTTAGGATAAATACTAGTGTCATTTGGAGGGGCCGCCGTCCACCTTGTGAGTCATCGTGAAGACATGATCTTGTTGCAGGAGTTGCTGGGGGTGCATTGTTAGTCTGAGAGCAGAGAGATCAGCCGATAACCTTTCCACTGCTCCCACTACACTTCATTAACTTAAAAGGTGTTCAAGTTCTCATTCTTTTATTACTATGAAGTTCAAGGCTTGATCACCTACAGTTGAAGTCAAGAGTTTACATACACCTTGCAGAATCTTCAAAATGTTAATAATTTGGCCAAAATAAGAGGGATCATACAAAATGCATGTTAGTTTTTATTTAGTATTGACCTGAATAAGATGTTTCACATAAAAGATGTTAGTCCACAAGAGAAAATAATAGTTGAATTTATAAAAATGACCCTGTTCAAAAGTTTACATACAGTTGATTTTTAATACTGTGTTGTCACCTGAATGATCCACAGCTGTTTTTTAGTGATAGTTGTTCATGAGTCACTTGTTTGCCCTGAACAGTTAAACTGTCTGCTGTTCTTCAGATAAAATCCTTCAGGTCCCACAAATTCTTTGGTTTTTCAGCATTTTTGTGTATTTGAACCCTTTCCAACAATGACTGTATGATTTTGAGATCCATCTTTTCACACTGAGCACAACTGAGGGACTCATATGCAACTATTACAGAAGGTTCAAACACTCACTGATGCTCCAGAAGGAAAAAAACATGTATTAAGAGCCAGGGGTGTAAAGTTTTAAACAGAATAAAGATGTGTACATTTTCTTATTTTGCCTAAGTATTGTGTTTTTTTTTTTCCAGAAGACAAAATAAGTGAAATTTATCCTAATCTAAGAGCCTCCCCCGGCTCTTAATGCATTGTGTTTCCTTCTGGAAACGTTTGACTTTTGAATGTGGTAATTTTTTATAAATTCCACTGTTATTTTCTCTTTTGGACTATATGTATATGCCTTTTACGTGAAACATCTTATTCAGGTTACTACTAAATACAAAATAACATGCATTTTGTATGAGCCCTCTTATTTTGGTAAAATAATTAACATTTAGCAGGTTCTGCAAGGTGTATGTAAACTTTTGACTTCAACTGTATGTGTCATTCGTTCATTAATTCTTTTGAATTTTGAAAAAACATCGAGTAAAACGTGTTTACGCCCTGCTGACATAAAAAAAAAAAAAATTAAATATATATTCTTTCGAATATTTGAGTAAATATTGAGTACATGTTGATTTTAGCTTGTTTAGGCTCGTTTAAATATAGTCTCTGACTAGTTGGAAAGTGCCCAAAACTCCTCCAAAACTAGTCTTCAGGTCAGCCTTAGACCAGTACTTTCTCTATGTATTTTACATTCTACATTATATATATACATTACAGCAACGTCACAACACATCCAATTTCTGACACGTGTACTCTGGAGGCACCGTTAAGCATCGGAGTCTGGAGATAAACGCATCATTGGAGGGAGAGGAGGGGACGGGGGGGAAAGTTTGGAAGGGAGTGAGAGGAGGCAGAAACTGAATGAGAGGGACAGAGCTTAGTGGTCTTGGAGGAGAGGAGGATACTCAGAGAAAAAAAAGTCTCTCCATCTTGTGCAACTACAGACCGGGACGCAGCAGCAGCACTAGCACTTGCCTCTCTCTCTCTTTACGCTTATGGCTTCTGGGTTTTCTCAGTCTTAATCTCCCGGTTGTGTGATAAAGCGCTTGAGTGGAGGTAACGGGTCCTGAACATGAGGCGGCTGAAGGAGACTGCGGTCTGCGCGATAGTACCGCTGCTTCTTTCTCTGTGCACCACAACGACACATGCAGGTAAAGTAGCCGTAATTTAAGCTTAAAATTAGTTTTTAAAAGTGCTCTTTGTTCTCAGTCAAAAAATTCTTTTCATAATTTAAAACCTTGTCATAGTTATTTCCTGCGCAGTGCACTTGTTACAGATGTCAATAACCTTGCGTTGCGCAAAATGTTTTGTTACCGTGTGAATTTGCGGGCATGTTTTTCCCTTAATCATTTTATATCGAGCATTTATTAGTGTGGGGGAAGCTGGATATAAATGTTCAATAAGTTCCGTTCAATAAGTAGACTTTCAGAATGACTGACAACCACTAATGCGCTTTTAAGTTTTCTAAAAGGCCGGTTTCCAAAGCACTCTACTTTAGTTTAGACTCTGTTTATTTTCTGTGATTTATTCGGTGCTTTGCCAGCTGTGTTTAGTGTTTAAACATAGATTACAGCTTATTTAAAACAATTTATATAGCTTTCGAATACAATTTCAGGTCTTCCTCTTATAATGAATCTTGCTTTTTTAAACTAAGTTTGGAAGTTTTTTTGTGATAATCAAATTTACATGTTAAAAAATGTTTGCCACCCCCATCACGACCCTACTTAACCCCACCCTCTTCTCATTTGAACAATTTTTAGCATCTCTTCATTGTGTGACCTGGGTCTGTGCAATCTTTTTTCTTATTTCTAAAAAATGTTTTTGGTTATCACTCAGACATGCTGATTCACTTAATATAGTTCTGTCAGTTAACATCCATTACCTTGAACAAAGCAGTACATTAGTTGTCACCTCAGGAGGGTCTTAGTCATGTGTGACAGTGATTTCACCCCCTCTAATAGCTTGAAACTGATGGTGTTACAATTAACAACACCACCCATGGTCTTCTGATTTTCTTTTATACCCATATTAATTGCTTTCACGACTCTTTTGTCTTTGGTATGCTCTATTAGGTTAAAATCATTGATCAGGTGTGGTTACCTGACTCATATAGTTGAAATAGTCAAGAAAGGAAATTCTCCAGCAGACTGTCATGTCACGTTTGAGTTTGCTCGTGACCCATATCGGTTTGCTGTGAAACAGTTTAACGTTGGCTTGAGATGTAGGTGAATGAGTGCTTACTGACCTACTCCAGTAGATTAAAATTCCTCTTGGGCAGTTGGCCAAATCTGCTATTGTACAAATTTAGTATACATGTCAACACCATAACCCAGACCAGAAGCATAGATGTAGTTTCAACTGAAAAGTTGTTTTGATGTCAGCAGTATTAATGTATTTAATTAATTAATTAATTATGCAAAAATGGTGTTGGGCTTTTATGTATGTGACAAGCATGAAAAGTATTAAACAATGCATTACCTGCTCACGCTTCTATTTTTAGTGTGAAAAGGTCAGTGGGATGTTTATAGTGATTATATATGTGATCCTGGACCACAAAACCATTCAACACTCATTCACAGAGATTTATAACTTTTGAATAAATAAACTTTCCATTGATGTATGGTTTGTTAGGATAGGACAATATTTAGCCAAGATTCATCTGTTTGAAAATCTGGAATCTGTGAGTGCAAAAAACTAAATATTTAGAAAATTTTGTCCAAATGAAAGTCTTAGAAATGCATATAACTAATCAAAAATTAAGTTTTGATATATTTATGGTAGGAAATTTACAAAATATCTTCATGGAACATGATCTTTACTTAATATCCTAATGATTTTTGGCATAAAAGAAAAATAAATAATTTTGACCCGGACAGTGTATTGTTGGCTATTGCTACCAATATAGACGTGCTACCTATGACTGGTTTTGTGGTCCAGGATCACTCTATGAGTCATGTTGACTCTCTGCACAGACAGTCAGATGTTTTTGCTTTCATTGAAGCTAAAGATGCAGAAGTTCAAGATCATCACGGTTTATAAACTAAGTAGTTCGAGTGCTAATGGCATTACAGCAATGGAAAAAGACTCTAATAAATTAGACTTCATTTCAGTATGAAGGGCATCTGCAGAGATTTGAGATGCGCAGTCACAGTGGTATCACTCCTGTCTGGTGCAGCATTGGATTCTGATATGACGGAGCAGGATGTGGTTAGCTGAGTCAGCTGTCGGGTATTTGCATGATTGCCTTGAGAAAGTCTGGCGTTAGTTTTATGTGTTTAACTTCAGGACTTTGGTAGACGCAGCGTGTTGTCGTGTCTGACATGAAGAACAAAGGCATTTTTTTCTGTTTGTGATTCTTTGGTCCCTCTTCCTCCCTATATTTATATCCAGTCTATCTGTCCCATCTTCTTCAAAGGGCTTGAGTTCTAAGGACTGTGGGAGGACTATTTCTAATGTTGCATCTTCTCTTTATGGTTAGCACGTGTGCCTGGTCCATGCCTGGTCCGTGCCTCCCGCTCTGCCGCCCTCAATCCTCACATTTCACACGGCCTGTTTGGGAACTCCTGGAGCAGAGCAACCATGCATGTTCTTTTTGATCCCACTGAACAAACAAATACATGAAACAGTATGGATGAGAATATTTAAAGACATGAGGCCAATGAGGATGGGAGATTCCACTCAAAAGAGGCCTTTCTTTCTCTAAACAGACAAGCCTCCCTGCTGCTGAGGAACTTGGGCCATCAGTGCTGCTGTGCGAAATGTGTCCTCCATCCAGAAACAATACAAACATCTGGCTCACAGAAGCAGAGCTCCATCCTCTTTTCTATATGGTCATATACTGTATTTTGCATCAAAGGCCTTGTGATCCTTCAAGAGGAGCATGTAAACCTCTCCTCTCCTGCTGATTTCCACCAAAGTCCCCAAGTCAGTTACTCTGTGACCATGTTTGTAACTACCTGGGAAACTATTTCTAGTCATGCAAGTACAGCTCCAGTCTGTTTGAATGAGGGAAGGCTGTTGATCAAGGTTATGCTCCAATAACATATTTCAAATCAGAAATAAAATCTAAAAATAACAGTAGAAATAGTATATACAGGCTAGCCCAGTTAACACTTGTTCTAGAGCAGAGGTGTCCAGGCGCTGTCCTATAAAGTTTAGCTTTAACCCCAGATAAACACACTTAAAACCAGCTAATCAAGCTCTTTAGACTTACTGGAAACTTCCAGGAAAGTGTGTTGGAGTTGGCTGAAGTTAAACTCTGCAGGATATTGGCCCTCCAGTAGCAGAATTGGACAACCTTGTTCTAGAGTAAAGTAACCTGCAGTTCGTTCTTGGGACAAAAAACAATGCGTTCCACTCATTTCCACTCTTTTAAGTGACAATAGCAATACCCTGTTTGACCTGATTCTGAAATTGCGAAATTTTCACATTTTAATTAGATAAGCAAAGATAGCAATCAAAGCGATTGCCATTGGCCTATCATAGATCAAGTAGATAATCAAAGATTTCTGCGCAAGTAGTGACACCGAAAGGGAGCTGCAAAAATTCCCAAACACTCCAAATTCTTGTTGCCCCGACCTGAAATCACACCAATGGTTGAGTCAATAGCCGGGTTTCCATCCAAAGATGTGAATTTAACTTATACGTAAAAATTGGAATATCGGATAAAACATTTGCGAATAAGAATGTTTGAAGAAGAGTATGGAGGAATTTATTCAGCAAATGCATCTCTATCTCCCATTATTCACATTAATCCTTTTTCACACAAGTCAAAAACCACATCAAGTGTAAAAACTTTTTTGCGATTAAGGGATTTTTATTTGAAGCTCGTTTCTGATGCAATACTTCAAAATGTGCATTAAAACAGGGTGATGGAAACATAGCAGTAAGAGTCACTTAAACAAAAGCAATATTGAAAACAGCACACAGCCACGGTTTTTAGAATCAAAATTTAAAATGTAAGCATTTTGAAAATTTAATATTTTCAATAGTGTAGCATGGCTGTATGAAGCACAGCTCACACATGCTGCTTCCATCACCCTGTTTTATGTGCATTTTGAAGTATTGCATCTAAAATGAGTGATGGAAATGCCAAAAAAAAACCACCTTTATTTTGGGAACTTTTCCGTAAGACACGAAATACGATGTGAAATGTCTAATGAATTTGTGCTAAAAGAATGTTTGGCTTTTTTTTCCCACTGAACAGATGAACGTACATTTGGTACGTTTGAGTGACACTGGTTTTGTACATGTCACCGCATTTCTAGTCTCGCGTAGCCAGACCTCCAGACTGACGGCTGAAGGTCTGGAATTCATAGCAGCTTTCTTTGGCCAAGGCCCGCCCATAAGGCCGCTTGACCGACATGTCAAACAACCAATCACAGTTCATTTCGTTCAGCGTCACGTTTCGGGGCGTGGAAATGTCCCCACAACAACAGACCGGCCTGCAACAAGTCAGTCAGCATAGAAAATCAAAGAAGGAGAAGAAAACAAGCAGTAAGTCATTGATCTGTTCGTGCACGTATAACAACAATGGCGTCTGCATTATATCTCTTTTTGTCTCCACTAAGTGCCTCAAACAAAACTCCTGGACATCTCTTAAAGAGTCTATGCCGTGAACCTCGCATACTTTTGAGAATCCTACGTTTAGCTGATCTTGATAAATGATCATTGTCACTCATGTAAACACAACAGTTTTTCTTCTGCAATCACACGTCTGCGCTTTGTTTCCCGGCGGACCGAAAATAAACGCGACACTCGCGTCCCCCCGGAAATCCGATAAAATTCAACCAATCAGATGACGACTTCGACATTCCTGAAGTGTTTCCAGTTAAGTGTACCATATGCATCAGACGTTTAGCCAACGTTCCGTGGGCGTGGCGTCTGAGGCTGAGACTACCGCATTTCTGACTTGAAATGTCCCTTGAGTGGCGGTATAACTCTAATGCTATGTGACGTTTTAAAATAACGTACCATCTGCACTACATCTAAACCTACCCAATAGTACAGTATGAACAAAAGTGAATGTGATGTAAAAACACAATCGCAAACATGACATTTTAGCTTGTTTTTTGACCTCTCATCTTTTCATCGTGAGTCATGTTTTTCACATGATTCATACCCAAGGATTCCGCCTCTGAGTCCAATTCTGTGCAAGCTGAGCTACCAAGCAAGCTTGTCACGTCCGGAAAGCAAAACATATGGAGCTGTAATCATAATTGTGTACGAAAACGATTAC